>NC_059207.1:26267730-26634186 GCF_020615455.1 Coregonus clupeaformis
CATCGTAGTAAAATTCCACTACTTTCAGGAGAAAGAGCCGCTCGTAAGGCATCACGAGCAGCTCAAATCACCCACGACGGCCAGAAGATTCACATTTACCCGGAATACACGGCGGCAGTCATGAAGAAGAGGTTGGCCTTCAACGAGGTGAGGGGGCTCCTACATCGCTGTCGGGACACCAAGTTTGGCATTCTCTACCCAGCAGTGCTGAAGATCACTACTCCCTCCGGCGAGCAGAAGACATTTGTGGACTCAACCAGGGCCAAAGAATACATTGTCGCGCACCTACATCCACTGGTGGCATACGACTAACTAGCCATTGTAAAGCCCGTACTCTGACCCTGACCTTACACTACTAGCCATGCTACCGCGACTAAGGACCAACTACAGAACTCCTCTCTTGATTAGAAACGTGCCTCCACCATGCTGCCAAAAAGGACAATTATTCTTCCAGTAATTGAACATTATGAACAATGATGGTATGTACAGTGGGGAGAACAAGTATTTGATACACTGCCGATTTTGTAGGTTTTCCTACTTACAAAGCATGTAGAGGTCTGTAATTTTTATCATAGGTACACTTCAACTGTGAGAGACGGAATCTAAAACAAAAATCCAGAAAATCACATTGTATTCTAAGTAATTAATTTGTATTTTTTGCATGACATAAGTATTTGATCACCTACCAACCAGTAAGAATTCCGGCTCTCACAGACCTGTTAGTTTGTCTTTAAGAAGCCCTCCTGTTCTCCACTCATTACCTGTATTAACTGCACCTGTTTGAACTTGTTACCTGTATAAAAGACACCTGTCCACACACTCAATCAAACAGACTCCAACCTCTCCACAATGGCCAAGACCAGACAGCTGTGTAAGGACATCAGGGATAAAATTGTAGACCTGCACAAGGCTGGGATGGGCTACAGGACAATAGGCAAGCAGCTTGGTGAGAAGGCAACAACTGTTGGCGCAATTATTAGAAAATGGAAGAAGTTCAAGATGACGGTCTATCACCCTCGGTCTGGGGCTCAATGCAAGATCTCACCTCGTAGGCATCAATGATCATGAGGAAGGTGAGGGATCAGCCCAGAACTACACGGCAGGACCTGGTCAATGACCTGAAGAGAGCTGGGACCACAGTCTCAAATAAAACCATTAGTAACACACTACGCCGTCATGGATTAAGATACTGCAGCGCACGCAAGGGCCCCCTGCTCAAGCCAGCGCATGTCCAGGCCCGTCTGAAGTTTGCCAATGACCATCTGGATGATCCAGTGGAGGAATGGGAGAAGGTCATCTGGTCTGATGAGACAAAAATAGAGCTTTTTGGTCTAAACTCCACTCGCCGTGTTTGGAGGAAGAAGAAGGATGAGTACAACCTCAAGAACACCATCCCAACCGTGAAGCATGGAGGTGGAAACATCAATCTTTGGGGATGCTTTTCTGCAAAGGGGACAGGACGACTGCACCGTATTGAGGGGAGGATGGATCCATGTATCGCGAGATCTTGGCCAACAACCTCCTTCTCTCAGTAAGAGCATTGAAGATGGGTCGTGGCTGGGTCTTCCAGCATGACAACGACCCGAAACACACAGCCAGGGCAACTAAGGAGTGGCTCCGTAAGAAGCATCTCAAGGTCCTGGAGTGGCCTAGCCAGTCTCCAGACCTGAACCCAATCGAAAATCTTTGGAGGGAGCTGAAAGTCCGTATTGCCCAGCGACAGCCCCGAAACCTGAAGGATCTGGAGAAGGTCTGTATGGAAGAGTGGGCCAAAATCCCTGCTGCAGTGTGTGCAAAGCTGGTCAAGACCTACAGGAAACGTATGATCTCTGTAATTGCAAACAAAGGTTTCTGTATCAAATATTAAGTTCTGCTTTTCTGATGTATCAAATACTTATGTCATGCAATAAAATGTTTTAGATTCCGTCTCTCACAGTTGAAGTGTACCTATGATAAAAATGACAGACCTCTACATGCTTTGTAAGTAGGAAAACCTGCAAAATCGGCAGTGTATCAAATACTTGTTCTCCCCACTGTATATAGTGACATGTTCTCACAAGGACAATATAGTTTGAATAGTATTTTATTTACAGTAAATTACACAATTAGCTTTTACCAACTAGCTGCGGCTTGACAGCCTTGGTGGGTGCTAGGTGGCGCGAAACTAATTAGCCTAGTCGCTACATAAGGCTAGCCACTGAGATCTCTATTTCCATGCCTTAATAGGATACCCTGCCATTATACTGTGGGCATGTTTAATACCTAAAGTTTGTACTCCCAAAGGACCACGTGTATTATTCTTTCCTATTTGACTGGTTGGCCCGCTTTGGTGCTTAGTGGCTGCTGGCACAGGACCGCAGGTTGTACAGCCGAGCGAACACTGCAGGACGAGTATTAATTACCAAGTGTTTGCCATTAACTTTTCTGTGTTCTGGCTTGTTAGGATGTTCAATCGAGGGTTACATTTAAACAAATGTTGAATTATACTGCGTTTGTTTTCCTTTATTTAAAAAATAAAATAATTTAAGGCATCCCAATTGGATGGGGTTGGACACACCTACTCATTCAAGGGTTTTTCTTTATTTTTACTATTTTCTACATTGTAGAATTTCATAGTTTTGATGTCTTCACTATTATTCTACAATGTAAAAAACCCTTGAATGAGTAGGTGTCCAAACTTTTGACTGGTACTGTATATATTTTTTATTATCCTTCAAATATGCATATTGCATAAGATACATTAGAGAACTGAGGTGGTTCCCTCTAGAATCCCTTCCCTATGTGTAAACTTCATTATGTTTGCCCTGGATAGAGCTCTACTGAAGTTCGGTTTAACATAGTAGTATCTTGCTCTAGTCTAGGAGAGGTAGATCCAACAGGGGGAAGGCCAGCATAGGGGTCCAAGGTTTTCTTCTGGGTATTTTTTTTTCTGAGTCACCAGCAGCAAGAGCGACATCATTGATATACACAGAGAATAGAGTCGGCCCGAGAATTGAACCCTGTGGCACCCCCATAGAGACTGCCAGAGGTCCAGACAACAGGCCCTCCGATTTGACACATTGAACTCTATCTGAGAAGTAGTTGGTGAACCAGGCGAGGCAGTCATTTGAGAAACTAAGGCTACTTAGTCTGCCAATCATTCTACTGTGGGAGTCGTTAAAAGCATATCTAAGGGGCCAAATTATTTCATACACAGCATATGACAACGAACAGTGCACTAAACACTTATTGGAGCCATCTCAACTCATTCTAGATGTGGACAACAGATATGCCTCTTCTCCGACTCCTGAACTCTACACCAATCGGAATTTGACAAGCTTTCCACTAAACAAATGGAGCAGCTTCTGTTTAAGTCGAGGCAGACATTTTATGAACACTGAGAGAAAGCTGGCAAGTTGTTCTCACCTGCTTTGACAATCCGCTGCTAGTAGCACCATACCTGAAATCTGTGATGCAGCTGATTTAACTTCTACCAATCCCAAAGAAATCAACAATCAATTTAAGCAATTCTGCTCTGCTCTTTACTCATCAGAGGCTCTTCCTGACACATCTCGTATGCATGCATTTCTAGACAACCTGGACATCCCATGTCTAACATGGGTACCTCAATAAGTGATGAGGAAGCTACTCTGGCAAGCCAGTCCATGCAGAGCGGTAAAGCCCCTGGGCCTGATGGCTTCCCTGTTGAATTTTAGAAAGCATTATCCTCTAAACTATCCCCCATCCTCAGCTCAATGTACAATGAAATCCTTTCTAATCAGAAACTGCCCCAAACACTTACCCAGGTGACTATTACGGTTTTGCTTAAAAAGGACAAGAATCCCATAGACTGTGGCTCATACCACCCTATAAGCTTCTTGTGTTGCGATGATAAAATTCTCACTAAGGTCCTCTCGCGCCGTTTAGAGACAGTGATGCCTAATACACTGCTCAAAAAAATAAAGGGAACACTTAAACAACACAATGTAACTCCAAGTCAATCACACTTCTGTGAAATCAAACTGTCCACTTAGGAAGCAACACTGATTGACAATAAATGTCACATGCTGTTGTGCAAATGGAATAGACAACAGGTGGAAATTATAGGCAATTAGCAAGACACCCCCAATAAAGGACTGGTTTTGCAGGTGGTGACCACAGACCACTTCTCAGTTCCTATGCTTCCTGGCTGATGTTTTGGTCACTTTTGAATGCTGGCGGTGCTTTCACTCTAGTGGTAGCATGAGACGGAGTCTACAACCCACACAAGTGGCTCAGGTATTGCAGCTCATCCAGGATGGTACATCAATGCGAGCTGTGGCAAAAAGGTTTGCTGTGTCTGTCAGCGTAGTGTCCATAGCATGGAGGCGCTACCAGGAGACAGGCCAGTACATCAGGAGACGTGGAGGAGGCCGTAGGAGGGCAACAACCCAGCAGCAGGACTGCTACCTCCGCCTTTGTGCAAGGAGGAGCAGGAGGAGCACTGCCAGAGCCCTACAAAATGACCTCCAGCAGGCCACAAATATGCATGTGTCTGCTCAAACGTGCTTACAGCCCAACACCGTGCAGGACGTTTGGCATTTGCCAGAGAACACCAAGATTGGCAAATTCGCCACTGGCGCCCTGTGCTCTTCACAGATGAAAGCAGGTTCACACTGAGCACATGTGACAGACGTGACAGAGTCTGGAGACGCCGTGGAGAACGTTCTGCTGCCTGCAACATCCTCCAGCATGACCGGTTTGGCGGTGGGTCAGTCATGGTGTGGGGTGGCATTTCTTTGGGGGCCGCACAGCCCTCCATGTAGCTTCGCCAGAGGCAGCCTGACTGCCATTAGGTATCGAGATGAGATCCTCAGACCCCCTTGTGAGACCATATGCTGGTGCGGTTGGCCCTGGGTTCCTCCTAATGCAAGACAATGCTAGACCTCATGTGGCTGGAGTGTGTCAGCAGTTCCTGCAAGAGGAAGGCATTGATGCTATGGACTGGCCCGCCCGTTCCCCAGACCTGAATCCAATTGAGCACATCTGGGACATCATGTCTCGCTCCATCCACCAACGCCACGTTGCACCACAGACTGTCCAGGAGTTGGCGGATGCTTTAGTCCAGGTCTGGGAGTAGATCCCCCAGGAGACCATCCGCCACCTCATAAGGAGCATGCCCAGGTGTTGTAGGGAGGTCATACAGGCGCGTGGAGGCCACACACACTACTGAGCCTCCTTTTGACTTGTTTTAAGGACATTACATCAAAGTTGGATCAGCCTGTAGTGTGGTTTTCCACTTTAATTTTGAGGGTGACTCCAAATCCAGACCTCCATGGGTTGATAAATTTGATTTCCATTGATAATTTTTGTGTGATTTTGTTGTCAGCACATTCAACTATGTAAAGAAAAAAGTATTTAATAAGATTATTTCATTCATTCAGATCTAGGATGTGTTATTTTAGTGTTCTTTATTTTTTTGAGCAGTGTATAATTAACTTTGACCAAACCAGCTTTATCTCAGGTAGGCAATCTTTCTATAATATGCTCCGGCTATTTAATGTTCTTTATTCTGCCCTCTCAACTCAACAGCCAGAGGTCGTCATCGCTCTTGATGCTGAGAAAGCTTTTGACCTGGTTGAGTGGGATTATCTATTTACAGTACAAGAAAGATTGGCCCGTCGTTCCTTTCCTGGATTAATATTTTGTAGTCGTCCCCAGTGGCTTCTTTTCGCACCAACAATGTTACCTCCAGCTACTTCCCTCCCCTTTCCCATTTGATATGGCTATTGAGCCTCTTGCTATCGCCCTGCGGGCGGAGGAGAGGGGCGACATAACTCACAAGGTGTCCTTATATGCAGACAATCTTATTTTATTCTTCTCTAACCCTGTGAAGTCTATACCCTCTCTTGGACATGCTACAAGGTTTTGGGACATTCTCTGGTTATAAGTTGAACCTAACAAAAAGTGTGATCCTCCCAATTAATCAGTTAGCAGAAGGTATTGGGTATGCCAATTTCCCGTTTAAAGTGGAGCATCAGGTCTTTACTTATTTGGGGATAAAGGTCAGATGCGCATTTAAGGCTCTGTATGAACATAACTTCAAAACCCTCCTGGAGCGCACTAACCAGGATTTCATAAGGTGGTCGTCTCTTCCCATTTCATTAGCAGGTCGCATTAATTCTGTCAAGATGACTGTACTACCTAGGTTTTTGTACTTATTCCAAATTATTCCCACTTTTCTGCCAAAGTCGATGTTCAAACAACTGGACAGCTGCATTTCCAACTTCATTTGGATCTAGAGAGACCTAAGCCCGCAGGCTGGCCTTCCCAATGTTTTACACTACTACTGGTCAGCAAATATATCTAAATGTGTTTATTGGGTTTCTACATTTGAAAACAAGGATGGTCCAACTTGGAGTTACAGTCAAGCCTTCCAACTTCTGCTGTCTGGCTCCTGTGCTCCCCACTGCCCATGAACCTTGGCACTCATGTTTTGAATCCCATTGTCAAGAACTCCCTTAAAATCTGGTCCCAATTTCCGAAATCACTTTAGCCTTAAACAAGCAAGCAGCTTCTCTCCATTAACATCTAATCATCTCTTCCCAGCATCGCAGATTGACACAAGCATTCCAGTTCTGGCATAGGAAATGGTCTGGTGTTTTTTGGTGACCTATTTGTTGATAACACATTTGTCTCATTCGATACTCCATAATATTGACCATAATATTCCCAATAACCCGTATCTGAAGGGCACAATCTCCAGATTATACTACATAATAAAGAATATTAATCCGCCTTCCTTGGCAAATACAAAATCTGCATGGGAGCAAGACATGGGGTGGCAAGCTACCTGATGTCATATGGCAACATAGTATTGATCGTATCCACACCTCATCATTTTGCATAAGGCATGGGCTCATTCAGTTCAAAGTTTTGCACCGTTTCCATTACTCAAATGACAAATTGGCAAAAATATATCCAAATGTTGACCACCAGAGTCCAGCGACTGTGGGACACATGTTTTGGTCATGACAATCTTTGAGTGGCTTCTGGGACCCCATTTTTGAGGCATTCTCACAGATGTGTAATACAACTATTAACCCCAACCCGTTCACTGCCATTTTTGTGTACAGAATGTTACTACGCTGCTAGCTCGCCGCCTTGTCCTCTTTCACTGGAAGTCTGCAAAGCAGACTTCCTTTAAGTTCGACTTAACCTGGTCCCCATTCATACAATACGTGGAGAGCCTGTCTTTTACTTAATGTAACTTGCATATTTTGCTAAGCAGTCATATCTGTTCTAGTGGCCATATATTGTGCTGATAAGACTCAACTATAATTATGATACCGATATATATTTTTATTTAACTTTTTCCATTGTTTTTGTTTCTATTACTGTTTATGTTTTTGTCCTATTTAATTTACTTTTCTGTGATATCCTTGTATGATGCCTTGGGGTGGAGGGACGGATGGATGGGAGGGATGTAGGGATGGGTGGGTGGGGGAATGAGGGGTTGGGGTTGTACTGTTTTTCTGTTCTCATATCTGAAAATCTATGAATAAAGTCCCCCCCAAAAAAAAAAAAAAAGTTTAACAAACACACTCTATATACACAAAAGTATGTGGACACCCCTTCAAATTAGTGGATTTGGCTGTTTCAGCCACCCGTTGCTGACAGGTGTGTAAAATCGAGCACACAGCCATGCCATCTCTATAGACAAACATTGGCAGTAGAATGGCCTTACTGAAGAGCTCAGTGAGTGAAGTGGAAACGTCTAGGAGCAACAACAGCTCAGCCGCGAAGTGGTAGGCCAAACAAGCTCAAAGAACGGGCTCGCCGAGTGCTGAAGCGCGTTGCGTGCAAAAATGTCCTCGGTTGTAACACTCACTACCGAGTTCCAAACTGCCTCTGGAAGCAACCTCTGCACAATAGCTGTTCGTCGGTAGTTTCATGAAATGGTTTTCCATGGCCGAGCAGCCGCACACAAGCCTAAGATCACCATGCGCAATGCCAAGCATCGGCTGGAGATGTGTAAAGCTCGCCGCCATTGGACTCTGGAGCAGTGGAAACGCGTTCTCTGGAGTGAAGAATCACACTTCACCATCCGGCAGTCCGACGGTCAAATCTGGCTTTTGCAGATGCCAGGAGAACGCTACCTGCCCCAATGCATAGTGCCAACTGTAAAGTGCCACTGTGCCACTAGAGATCCTGGTTCGAATCCAGGCTCTGTCGTAGCTGGCCGCGACCGGGAGACCCATGGGGCGGCGCACAATTGGTCCAGCGTCGTCTAGGGTAGGGGAGGGAATGGCCGGCAGGGGATGTAGCTCAGTTGGTAGAGCATGGCGTTTGCAACGCCAGGGTTGTGGGTTTGATTCCCACGGGGGGTATGAAAAATAAAAATAATAATAATAATCAAATAATGTATGTAAGTCGCTCTGGATAAGAGCGTCTGCTAAATGACTAAACATTTTAAAATCTAGAAAGACTCTGTATAGAGTGTTCTCCAATCTTATAAAACACTTTAGAAAAAGGTTCAGCGTCGTCAGGGTGCTGTAGTACTGACAACAGGGTTGCCAATAATTTTGACCCCTATCTTTTTTTGATTTTTATTTTACCACACAAAATCTGTCTCTAAGCAATTGTATTAGTATAAAATAATATCATTTTTTCTTTGTTTTCAGTATTTGTATTATTTCTTTTATACAGTCTTTTTTGCTCATCTTTATCAAGGGTGTCAATAATTATGGACCTGAATGTAGTAATGTATAGTATAGTATAAAAGAAAATAAAGCGAACAAAAAATAACAACCATGAAATATGTACATTTGTGCACTGTTGAAGAGAAGCAAAGCTAAGCTGAGACAATATGCCAAACTTAAAATACTCTTCCAGGACTGCCTGGAAAACAGTGGAAAGTGTTACTCAGTAGGCTATCCTGGCTAATAAAAAGTTATTATGAACTAAATCAATAAGGACCATAAAATGTACTATTAGACACATCAAATCCAGCCATCTCCTCTCTACTTCATGAAAAGTCAGCACACATTTGTATTACTTTATCATAAACCGGTAGTCTGTATCTGAGAAGTAACTATATCAAGTTCTGTGTATCCTACATCACCATTAAGAGACCCATAGCATTCCATCCAAAATGGGACCATATTCCCTTTATAGTGCACTACTTTTGACCAGTGACTTGGTCAAAAGTAGTGCACTACATAGGGAATAGGATGGCATTTGGGACACACCCATAGCGTTCCATTTCTCATGCATTGTTCAGTGATATGGATCTGGCTTTTACCAGGTAATGTTTCATCCATCCTAATAATACTGTATGGTTGTGCATCTCTCTATGGGGTGTCACTGGAGCAAACTAGAAACCTGACAGAACATTTCAATTTGTGCTGAAAAACGACTCTGGTGCAAAAAGCACAGAGGTGACCTTTAAGGCAGGAAATATGACTATTCGACAAATTCCAAGTATTTGTAGGAAATGTCAATGTTAATTGTTGTGCATACCTTAAGTGGTCATTATTATAACATTAAGTTACTGTGTTTTACAATGGTTATTCAGTAATTGTGTTATAATTTAATAGTAACGGAGTTGAACTTTTTTTGTTGTTGTAATTGCATAAGAAGAACAGGGACTGTTCCTTATTCCACTGGTGTAAAAACAAGAACCACTCAACTTCATCACTGTGCAATTACAAAGCTACTGCTACACTATTTTGTAATAATCTAACAACTATGTCATTACAGTGAAATTACACAGGTAGAAGAGCAACAATGTGAAGTGTCAGCGTAAATAACAAAACAAAAGAGAAAGGACGTTGTACCTTGATAGACATGTACTGGCTCTCATGCAGGATAATCTCCTCTGAGAGAAGAAGTGTTCGCTCGCTACACAGTTCCAGGGGCTACAAGAGAGAACACACCAGTAAACACCACTGTGCTAATAATGCATGATTTTATATCATATATACTGAATATGTCATTTAGTACACTCTTTTATCCAAAGCGACATACATTTTTTTGTATGGTTTGCCCCAGCGGGAATCAACCCACTATCCTTGGTGTTGCAAGCGCCATGCTCTACCAACTTAGCCATACAGGATATGATTTTGTCTATCTTTCTCTCTCTCTGAAATCAAACCTCTTAGGTCGAGTTTAAATCGGATGCCAAATAAAGTTACAGCATCACAATCATGAATCTCACTAATGCTGAGTCATGTTCACTAGGCACGAAAAGGAAGAAAACAGTCAAATGGGGAGGTACTGTTAATCATTTGAAATGTTTTGCTACAACGTCACCTCAAACACTACCCTGCTGTCAGTTTGATAGTCTTCTACTTGCTTCTCATCCAAACACCCCAATCATGCATCTGATCAGGTCAGCCAAGGGACAAATATGACTGACAGCAACAACACCAACAGACGCAAGAAAAACACGATGATGTAATAACACAAATTAATTAAACAAAAGAGCCAACCTGAACAAAGACAGGGAAGATGAGGGTTTTGGGAGCCAGCGTGACGTAGGTGCCGTAATTGGAGTAGGGCAGATGAGACTGGACAATGGTGCAGTTCTGGTAATTGCCATAGCTGGGTTGGTAGCCAGATGGGGGCAGCATGGTAGCCATCTTGGCGTTGCTGGAGCGTCGAGAAGATAAGCCCCTGGCCTGTAGCCCGCCTGCAGTGTCCTGTAGAAAGCCATTGCCCTGCTGAAGCCCACCGCTTGGGTGAGTTTGATAGATCCCCCCTGTTTTGGTGAAACATGAATGCAACAATATCCTCTCTGGAAAATATACATAGAAAGTTAACATACTGTACACTCCCCTACGTATTTATTTAGACAGTGAAGCTAAAAAGTTTAATTTGGCTCTAAACTCCAGCATTTTGGATTTGAGATCAAATGTTTAATATGAGGCGACAATATAGAATGTCACCTTTTATTTGAGGGTATTTACATACATATCTGTTTCACCATTGAGAAATGAAAGCCCTTTATGTATCTAGTCCCCCCATTTGAAGGTGTGAAGTATTTTGACAAATTCATATACAGCTGCGGAAAAAATTAAGAGACCACTGCAAAATTATCAGTTTCTCTGGTTTTACTATTTATAGGTATGTGTTTGGGTAAAAATAACATTTTTGTTTTATTCTATAAACTACAGACAACATTTCTCCCAAATTCCAAATAAAAATATTGTCAATTAGAGCATTTATTTGTAGAAAATGACAACTGGTCAAAATAACAAAAAAGATGCAGTGTTGTCAGACCTCGAATAATGCAAAGAAAATAAGTTCATGTTCATTTTTAAACAACACAATAGTAATGTTTTAACTTAGGAAGGGTTCAGAAATCAATATTTGGTGGAATAACCCTGATTTTCAATCACAGCTTTCATGCGTCTTGGCATGCTCTCCACCAGTCTTTCACATTGATGTTGGGTGACTTTATGCCACTCCTGGTGCAAAAATTCAAGCAGCTCGGCTTTGTTTGATGGCTTGTGACCATCCATCTTCCTCTTGATCACATTCCAGAAGTTTTCAAATGGGGTTCAGGTCTGGCGATTGGGCTGGCCATGACAGGGTCTTGATCTGGTGGTCCTCCATCCACAACTTCATTGACCTGGCTGTGTGGCATGGTGCATTGTCCTGCTGGAAAAACCAATCCTCAGAGTTGGGGAACAATGTCTGAGCAAAAGGAAGCAAGTTTTCTTCCAGGACAACCTTGTACGTGGCTTGATTCATGCGTCCTTCACAAAGACAAATCTGCCCGATTCCAGCCTTGCTGAAGCACCCCCAGATCATCACCGATCCTCCACCAAATGTCACAGTGGGTGCGAGACACTGTGGCTTGTAGGCCTCTCCAGGTCTCCGTCTAACCATTAGACGACCAGGTGTTGGGCAAAGCTGAAAATTGGACTCATCAGAGAAGATGACCTTACTCCAGTCCTCTACGGTCCAATCCTTATGGTCTTTTGCAAACCTCAGCCTGGCTCTTCTTTGATTATCTTTGATGAAGGGCTTTTTTCTAGCTTTGCACGACTTCAGCCCTGCCCCTAGGAGCCTGTTTCGAACCGTCCTCGCCGTGCACTTCAACCCAGCTGCCGTTTGCCATTATTTTTGTAGATCACTTGATGTCATCCTACGGTTGTTGAGTGACATTCAAATGAGTTGGCGGTCATCCCGGTCAGTAGAGGCGTTTTCGCCTTCTGCCAGTCTGTAGCTTTGTTGTCCCCAATGTCTGCTGCTTGACCTTGTTCTTATGAACCGCCGTCTTTGAAATTTTAAGGATGGAAGCAACCTGACGCTCACTGTATCCCTCTGCCAGTAAAGCCAGAATTGAACCTTTCTTTTCCTCACTCAAAACTTTCCTTTTCAACTCTTTTGGCATGGTCAATAGTTATTTTTTGATTAATATTACTTTTGAGGTACTATTAGCACTGTTTTTGCCATCCATCTGGTCCTATAGCAAGAGGATAGTGATGACCACAGCAGTGGTTTTTATACTTTTCGCCATTAAATAAGATTTGGTTCAGGTGATCACCTAATCAGTACCTAATTCAGTATAATGAGGTGTGTCTGTGTTGGAATTCAACAGACACTGGAATGGAATGACTGTCATACATGTAGAGATGCTGATTTAAGAGAAATTTGCAGTGGTCTCTTAATTTTTTCCAGCGCTATATATGTTTTTTTTTTTTTTTTTTTTGTCATTTAGCAGATGCTCTTATCCAGAGCGACTTACAGGAGCAATTAGGGTTAAGTGCCTTGCTTAAGGGCACATCGACAGATTTTTCACCTAGTCGGCTCGGGGATTAGAACCAGCAACCTTTCGGTTACTGGCACAACGCTCTTACCCACTAAGCTACCTGCCGCCAATATATGTGTATTAAAGGGCGACTGCACCTCCTGATTTGGCCTCTTTTTAGATTTGGTTTATTAAGAAATGCTAGCAGCCATGACTGAATTCAAACATTAGTTGTTTCGGGGTGTGGTTTAATGTGGGTGTCTCTTGTGTTTGTTTGCAGGTGGGAAGAGTTAGCCAAATCATTTTGCCAATTAGCTTCAGTCAGCTGGTGTGCAACTGTGGCAAAGTTGGTTTGACTTTGGATAGCCTATCTCTGGGGATAGTTAAGGTCCGACAAATTACACAATGTAAATGAGACAATATTTTCATGTTTCACATATTTTAGTTGTCTCATTAAATGCTTTCAATATTTGTACATTTTATTTCAACAATTTACAGTATGGTTGGTTTAAGGTTTTTAAGTCATTGAAATTTGGAGCTATTGACATTAAAAAATATTGTCCCATGTACATTTAATGATGGTCCCTAACCAGCCCCATAGGGATATCGAATGCCAAACCAAATTGACCATGGGCATTACGATGGGGTTGTGTGCATCTGCGCTCTGAATTGATGATTACTTGGGTGATGCCGGCTGTGTAAGGCAGGATTGAAATGAACCCAACCCAAGGAAAACCGTTATGGTACCCTTTTTCCTATTATCTCGCAAATCCCAGTTTTGGACGAGACTGACTTTATGACCAGAATTATTCTATTTACTGTACACTTTGTAGTAAATTTTGACATCAGAATAAATGTTTCTGTCTCATATCGAAGCCACATAGGTCATTTTCAAAACGAGAAGTTGCTTTTTAGGGGCAGTCGGTCTTTAGAGTAGTCAAAGGTTTAGTAATTGGTCTCATATTCCTAGCACGCAATGACTACATCAAGCTTGTGGCTCTACAAACTTGTTGGATACATTTGTTCGTAACATTTTAAGCAATTTTCTGACCGATGCATGCTGCATTTGGATAGTTTTTTGGGGGTCCCGCGGTCCAATTCACTCGTATCTTAAACATTTGAACTGGGGGCCCATGCGTATCCGTAATCATGGGAGCATCCACATTAATGTAGACGTGTTCAGAAACATATTCTATTCTTACAAAATTCTTATAAAAGTGACTCCAACGCATTATTTACCATTAATATTGGGCACAACATAATCTCAAACACAACCAAAACAAACTGCAAATGCATCCAATAAATTTGTAGAGTCACAAGCTTGATGTAGTCATTGATGTGATCCAAATACTACACTTTTGACTACTTTAATCCTCATGTGAATTTGTCCAAATGCTTATGACACCTTCAAAATGGGGGGACTAGATACCTACAGACAAGTGCTTTCATTTATAAATGGTAAAACAGTTTATACAGTTTAAATACCCTAAAATAAAAAGATGACATTCTATACGGTCGCCTCACATTTGATCTCAAACCAAAATGCTGGAGTATAGAGCCAAATTAAAAATTGCAGCTTCACTACCCAAACAAATAGTTATTATAAGGCTCATACATGCTTTTAACAAGTTACAAAGCATTATACCTGCAAGCTTACGTTTTTACCAAAATATACTGACTGGTTAGTTAATCTTATGAAAGTTGCTTACCAAGTGTACCATTCCTGTCTTGATAAATGGGCTGCAAGATCTGAAAGGTAAAAAAGCATTAAAATGGACAAGGGGGGAAAGGTCTACAGTTTACAGTATGGTCGGTGATGCATGCAGACCCCAAATGTTTGAGTGACATGTATAATTGAGTAAACGTAAGCTGAATGATCAAGAGAGGCACAGTCAGCCCTAAACCTAAGCCTGCATTCAAAATGGCACCCTATTCCCTAATTAGTGCACTACTTTTGACCAGGCAACATCTCAAGACATTAGTCAGGAAGTTAAAGCTTGGTCGCAAATGGGTCTTCTAAATGGACAATGACCCCAAGCATACTTCCAAAGTTGTGGCAAAATGGCTTAAGGACAACAAAGTCAAGGTATTGGAGTGGCCATCACAAAGCCCTGACCTCAATCCTATAGGGCAGAACTGCAAAAGCGTGTGCGAGCAAGGAGGCCTACAAACCTTCCTCAGTTACACCAGCTCTGTCAGGAGGAATGAGCCAAAATTCACCCAATTTATTGTGGGAAGCTTGTGGAAGGCTACCTGAAACGTTTGACCCAAGTAAAACAATTTCTAGGCAATGCAAATTGAGCGTATGTAAACTTCTGACCCACTGGGAATGTGATGAAAGAAATAAAAGCTGAAATAAATCCTTTTATTCTAACATTTCACATTCTTAAAATAAAGTGGTGATCCTAACTGACCTAAGGCAGGGGATTTTTACTTGGATTAAATGTCAGGAATTATGAAAAACTGAGTTTTTAAATGTATTTGGCTAAGGTGTATGTAAACTTCCAACTTCAACTGTATATAGGGAATAGGGTGCCATTTGGGAATGCAGCCTTTGAGTCACAGGATTAGACAAGGCACTATGTTTCCCCTAAATATGCATGTACTCTGTAAGTGGCTTGGATAAGTGACTGTCTCCAACTATCCATCACTTTAGGCAAGCAACAGTATATCAACTGTAAACCCCTGACGAGAGCCCTCTCTCTCTTTCGTGTTATCTTAGAGGAAAGCTCTTAACATTAAAACACAAAAAAAAGATTTGCTGAGCCCCATGGATAATGTAGTCTATGCAATCACCTGGCTTCCTGGGTCCACAGGGGAGAGGATAATGTAGTTGTCACCATTGGATGAGGTCACCCGGGTGCCTTTGAGGGTCCGAGTCCTGACCTTAGCAGTCCCGTAGTCTGGCTCCTGCCCCTTGTCTTCTCGCTTGTCCCTCCACAAAGATCCGAGGCCGCCCTTGCCCACTGACCCCAGCCCTTGCTTACGTCCACTCCGTCTGCCATGGGCGGGGTGGGTCAGCAAAGGGGGGGTCTTGTCTCGTTTCTTCTCCACTGGGGACACCACAGTGTCGTAGGCAGATGCCTTATAAGACGGCCTGTGGATCAGGCCCTCAAAATACGGCTTCATGACAGGTACGGTCCTCCATACCACTACAGTGATCTCATTGTGGCAGTTTCTGTGAAGGGAGAGGACAGTTGATTCAGACACATTTGATAGGAGAGAACTTGTTGCACTGTATGTACTGTAGGGCTGTCCCTGACAAAAAACAATCTTGGTCGACCGAGAGTCGTCCTGTTCTTTCGACCAATTGATTGGTCTAAATGTTTAAACTCATTTTTCCATATACAGACACACCCTATGTGTTTGAATAAAATCAACCACATATGCACTGAGCTTGTCTGATGCTTTAAGCACACTGTTTGATAAAATAATAAAGACACACAAATGACTCAAGGAAGAGCCCGATGGTCACACTGTGCTAAAAAAAAAATTACAGCGAGTGCCTGTGTGACTGGCACACCTTGTCTCGCTCTCCTCCCTACTGCAGCCAAAAGGCACCACAGCACAGCACATCATTTCTTACTTGTTTCTGACTGAAAAGTTGTTACCGAAAAACATTCCCTATTCCCTCAGCCCTTGCTCTCTTTACGTGAAACATGTAAGCATCGCATGCATGTGACCAACAGGGCCGGACCTATTGCCTATCATAATCACATCAATAAATTGGTTATAACAAACTCCGAACTCAGTAACACGTGACAGCAAAATGAATGCTGAGGATGTGAAAAATAAACTCGAAATGGGCTAATGTTTACTGGTTGCTCAAGAGGGAAGGGGAAGACATTTGACTTAGTTGTGGAAACTACTGGAGATCAAGAAAAAGGAGGGTATAGGAGCAAGCGTTGCGTGAGTATTATGTGTGCCAAACAGTTACTGTTACACTTAAAAAAAATAAAAAATATGACCATTTGGAACAGTGTAAACAACACTAAATAAATAAGTCTACCAGAGAGTCTGTTCTAACAAAACATTTTTTATAAATAAAGCCAGCAGACTAAAAACTGTTACGCATTCGTAAATTGCGGTTTATTTATTGTTTAGGCTAATTATTCAAAGCTCCCTTTGTTATTTAATTTTAAAACTAAAATGCTTGATTTGATTTCAAAGCATGAATGTTTCGTATGCTGTGTCATGGGCTTAAACTAATTAATGATTGATTGATTTATGCGGTAGCCTATATTTAAATATAGGCCTAAGTAAGTTATGGTATTAAGACTAAACAGGACGCGCTCTTAGGCCTTCAGCTCGATGGTGGTTATTCAAGGCTACTATACAAAGCCTACTAATGATAACGAAATTAATTATGATTATAATGATGATCATAAAAATAATTGTAATCATAACAAGAAAAAGGAGGGTATAGGAATGAGACAAACAGGTGCTGTTAGATTACAATATAATTTTTCTGCCTGTTTGGTACAGTGTAAACAACACTACATAAATTATAAGTAATACCAGTTTGTTCTAAATATAGATATTTTTAAAGCCTTTATTACAACATAGAAAATATTAAAAACAGCAGAATCTGTGAAATTGCTTTATCCAACATTTTGCCATTGCATGAGGCTTGGTGCTCACGGAATCAGTAGGTTATTAAACAAACACTCAAACAGGCAAGAGAAGCTAGATGTCTTATTTCTGTAGATATACAGTGTATTCAGACCCTTTGCTATGAGACTCAAAATGTAGCTCAGGTGCAGCCTGTTTCCATTGATCATCCTTGAGATGTTTCTACAAATTCAATTGATTGGACATGATTTGGAAAGGCACACACCTGTCTATATAAGGTCTCACAGTTGACACTGCATGTCAGGGCAAAAACCTAGTCATGGAGGTAGAAGGAGTTGTCTGTAGAGCTCTGAGACAGGATTGTGTCGAGGCACAGATCTGGGGAAGGGTACCAAAACATTTATGCAGCATTGAAGGTCCCCAAGAACACAGTGGCCTCCATCATTCTTAAATGGAAGAAGTTTGGAACCACCAAGATTCTTCCTAGAGCTGGGCCTGGCCAAACTGAGCAATCGGGGGAGAAGGGCCTTGACTAAGGAGGTGACCAAGAACCCGATGGTCACTCTGACAAAGCTCCAGAGTTCCTCTGTGGAGATGGGAGAACCTTCCAGAAAGACAACCATCTCTGCAGCACTCCACCAGTCAGGCCTTTATGGTAGAGTGGCCAGACGGAAGCCACTCCTCAGTAAAGAAAAGACAAGACAGCCCGCTTGGAGTTTGTCAAAAGGCACCTAAAGACTCTTAGACCATGAGAAACAAGATTCTCTGGTCTGATGAAACTAAGATTGAACTCTTTGGCCTGAATGCCAAGCGTCACATCTGGAAGAAACTTGGCACCATCCCTACGGTGAAGCATGGTGGTGGCAGCATCATGCTGTGGGGATGTTTTTCAGCGGCAGGGACTGGGAGACTAGTCAGGATCGAGGGAAAGATGAGCAAAGTATAGAGAGATCCTTGTTGAAAACCTGCTCCAGAGCACTCAGGAACTCAGACTGGGGCGAAGGTTCACCTTCCAACAGGACAACGACCCTAAGCACACAGCCAAGACAACACAGGAGTGGCTTCGGGACAAGTCTTTGAATCCAACCTGACAGAGCTTGAGAGGATCTGCAGAGAAGAATGGGAGAAACTCCAAAATACAGGTGTGCCAAGCTTGTAGAGTCATACCCAAGAAGACTTGAGACTGTAATCACTGCCAAAGGTGCTTCAACAAAGTACTGAGTAAAGGGTCTGAATACTTCAAACCTGTTTTTGCTTTTGTATGACTGTATATAGATGATTTATAAAGCCAGGCACATTTAACAGTTAGGCTATTGATTATAGACCTAATTAAGTCAGGGTTTCCTCTCTCAATTTTAGACAATTAGGCTAAGGAAGGGCTGTTTCCTCATCTCTGCTGCTGCTGCCTCCCCTGCATTGTTCTCAATCCCAATATGCTGGTTAACTTTGCTATTATGCACATAGCAACAAAGGGAAAGGCGCAAATTCTACGGCACACTGAATATTATGTTTCAGGGAGATCGGACAGTGTAGGACTGTAGGCTACCTGAAGGCATGAGCAAGGTCCACACACTTCCATTGCTCCACTGGTAGGCCATTGAGCTGCAGCACAGTGTCCATCTGCTGTAAGCCAGCCTGGTGCGCTGGACCCCCTGAGACACACACACGCACACACACACACAATAACACAATGACTCATAACGAAAACAGGAAGTATAAATGAAAATGCAACCAATATATCAATATACTGTAATTCTAAACAGTATGCTAGTAACAGAAGACACACTCTTCCAGTAACTCCATGAACAACCACTAATGTATAATCTCGCCAACCTAAAACCAAATCTTGCGTGAGCATTGGCCTGCGGAGAGCTGGCGGATCCATGGCGGGGTAGCAGACAAGTCCACACCCTCTCCTCTGAGACACTCTCGGGCCAAGTCTCTGGGCCAATGAACACTTCCCCTTACGAAATTCAAAAGATGGCACGTGTAGGTGCACCCCCTCAAAATCTTGATTCATCCAAATAATCAGTGATGTAAAAACCAGAGCACTAGAATGTTCTGCATAACCTTCCTATCCCATACCCTCCTGACCAAGGCTTTTTCATTGTCACGAGAGACTAATGTATAGACAATACCATTCAATCAAATGATTGTTTGGGCATAAAACAGGTGGATGAATTGGCAAATGTTAACTCTCAGATATTCTCATATTATTACACCTTACCTCTCGTGGACAGACTTACGTAACCTAAATGGTATCGTTACATCTGTCACCAGACTGTGGGATGTGACGAATAACGAGGAACTATTGCTCCTGTGTGCTGGTTTTGTGTCACTGGTTATTTGGACAAATCACAATTCACCTGCACCTAGCATGTTTTGAGTTTTGGAAGGGGAGGTGACATTTGGCTCATAGACTTGTGGGAAGAGGGGGGTGGAGCTACTGAAGAGGTTCTGGCACTTCCGCTAGTTTTGTATCTCATACCTCTCCGCCCAGAACCGAATTGTTAAATTAGTGAAATGTAAGGTTCTAGGTGGCCGAGATTATATTACCACTTACCTGACAATAATAATAAATAACAATAATAATAATTTGGTGGGTGCCTTTATTTGTCCTATTTCACACATATACAAGTGGAAATGTGTTTTTTTGCATATCCCAACTGAGACACCCTCGGAGTGTGGGGTCACGGCCAGGGTCTGCCATTTGAGCAATTCCAAGATAACAGAGGGGTATTCCAGAAAGATTCTTTAACAAATTCAGGATTTCCTGAACATAACCGCCTTGTCTTAACCAGATGAGGGACTCAAGGATTTATTGGTTCCAGAACGGCTGCTTCTCGTTTAAGTTATTAGGCGAAGCGCAGCTTGGTTGATCTGACAACTGGCGTGTGCATGCAACATTCAAAAAGGTCCTCATGTCGATGACAGAAAATACAATAGATATGGAGTCAAAAGACAGAGCCCAATATTTCACAAGTCTAGAACAAGAAACAATTGTAACGTCATACAATGAATATGTTCACATATTTACCTAAAGAGTAATACAGTCCCCGCCGCAAAAGCCAGAGGGGGAGCCTGGCAGAAAATTGCTGACAGAGTAAATGCACAGGTGAAGTAGCACGATTCCAATATCTAATAAGCCTATCTTACACACATGGGCAATTAGTAATAATGCTTTCACTTTATAGAGCACTTTTATTACAACGCTGGTGATATTAAGTGTCAAGGCTATGGCCTAATATGGAAGTTGTCGTAGCATATGTCACAATTGCAATGGTAGGATCATTCCATAGCCTATGTAGGATGAATAATAATTAATTAAATTCCTAGAGTGCTTTTCATGACAACACAGGCAACAATGTGTTTGGTCTATGTTTAGTTGTAACCCCATGGTAGTCACAGATCATCTGACAAAAGAAGTAAAGGAGAACACTGAATTGAATGACTGTTTCTGAAAATGATTTGGTTTGGAGAAAGTGTAGGCTACAGTATTCAATAGCTACCTGTTGACGCTGTGAAAATATTTTCTATTCACATACAGTGAGGGAAAAAAGTATTTGATCCCCTGCTGATTTTGTATGTTTGCCCACTGACAAAGAAATGATCAGTCTATAATTTTAATGGTAGGTTTATTTGAACAGTGAGAGACAGAATAACAACAAAACAATCCAGAAAAATGCATGTCAAAAATATTATAAATTGATTTGCATTTTAATGAGAGAAATAAGTATTTGACCCCCTCTCAAATCAGAAAGATTTCTGGCTCCCAGGTGTCTTTTATACAGGTAATGAGCTGAGATTAGGAGCACACTCTTAAAGGGAGTGCTCCCAATCTCAGCTTGTTACCTGTATAAAAGACACCTGTCCACAGAAGCAATCAATCAATCAGATTCCAAACTCTCCACCATGGCCAAGACCAAAGAGCTCTCCAAGGATATCAGGGACAAGATTGTAGACCTACACAAGGCTGGAATGGTCTACAAGACCATCGCCAAGCAGCTTGGTGAGAAGGTGACAACAGTTGGTGCAATTATTCGCAAATGGAAGAAACACAAAAGAACTGTCAATCTCCCTCGGCCTGGGGCTCCATGCAAGTTCTCACCTTGTGGAGTTGCAATGATCATGAGAATGGTGAGGAATCAGCCCAGAACTACACGGGAGGGTCTTGTCAATGATCTCAAGGCAGCTGGGACCATAGTCACCAAGAAAACAATTGGTAACACACTACGCCGTGAAGGACTGAAATCCTACAGCGCCCGCAAGGTCCCCCTGCTCAAGAAAGCACATACACAGGGCCGTCTGAAGTTTGCCAATGAACATCTGAATGATTCAGAGGAGAGATGGGTGAAAGTGTTGTGGTCAGATGAGACCAAAATCGAGCTCTTTGGCATCAACTCAACTCGCCGTGTTTGGAGGAGGAGGAATGCTGCCTATGACCCCAAGAACACCATCCCCACCGTCAACCATGGAGGTGGAAACAATATGCTTTGGGGGTGTTTTTCTGCTAAGGGCACAGGACAACTTCACCGCATTAAAGGGATGATGGATGGGGCCATGTACCGTCAAATCTTGGGTGAGAACCTCCTTCCCTCAGCCAGGGCATTGAAAATGGGTCGTGGATGGGTATTCCAGCATGACAATGACCCAAAACACACGGCCAAGGCAACAAAGGAGTGGCTCAAGAAGAAGCACATTAAGGTCCTGGAGTGGCCTAGCCAATCTCCAGACCTTAATCCCATAGAAAATCTGTGGAGGGAGCTGAAGGTTCGAGTTGCCAAACGTCAGCCTCGAAACCTTAATGACTTGGAGAAGATCTGCAAAGAGGACTGGAACAAAATCCCTCCTGAGATGTGTGCAAACCTGGTGACCAACTACAAGAAACGTCTGACCTCTGTGATTGCCAACAAGGGTTTTGCCACCAAGTACTAAGTCATGTTTTGCAGAGGGGTCAAATACTTATTTCCCTCATTAAAATGCAAATCAATTTATAACATTTTTGACATGCGTTTTTCTTTCTTTTTTTGTTATTCTGTCTCTCACTGTTCAAATAAACCTACCATTAAAATTATAGACTGATCATGTCTTTGTCAGTGGGCAAACGTACAAAATCAGTAGGGGATCAAATACTTTTTTTCCTTCACTGTAGTCTCCATTTGGTCTAGAGGGTCTTTGAATGGGGAATGTGTGTCCCATCTATAGCTTCAATGACGTTAGCAGTGGGGATTTTATCATGTAAATCTTGGAGGGGCAAAACCACCCCAAAAATGTTTTGATGCATGCCAGCAAAGCCACTACACAACACTAAACAATACATTAATTGCACTATAACGGTGACAAACAGTGCCAACAAACTGTTAGGGCCTACATAAAGCTGTCCCAACAGCAGTCCCAACATCTTACCACTGCTACACCTGGCTATCAGCGGAGCCTTGTCTGGCAGCGAAACAGTTTATTCATTTACTGCATAAAAATAAAAAAAACATGGCTGACTTGCTTAAACAAATGTGGTTTCTACTGACAATTGAGATGTACAAACTATGGCATAAGTGGACGACGAGCGGAAAAGAGGCAATCTGTAATTCCGATTAAGACATTAATGAGCGAGCTAGGACGAACGTAGTCAATATAACTATTTGTTCAGCTCTTTTGAAATGTACAGTGACAGAATTCAGAACATGGGCTGTTCTTACAGTATTCTCCCTGTACACCAAGTCAGAACCGTAGGATAAATAAAGGGGGCATATAAGCAGACAATGAAAGCTCTTACAATATTCGATGATTACATTTCTCTAAAACAGGCTATACGTTACATGTGCACCACTAAGTCAGAACAGTAGGCAAAAATAAGAGGGGAAAACGTACCAAATTATTAGGGTGAGGCACATCGGCTACTAACAGTTTACTACACAACATACACTTAGTTTTACTTTCTTAGCTACAGTATACATATCTCCCTGGCATATTACATCATTTATGCAGCAGCATACAATTGGACTCACCTTGTTGTGCTGTGCTTACTTGAACAGGAAGGTGGCGCGGCGGTCCTTCGTGGGAAACTTTTGTCATTAAAGTCTGGCATTCTCTGGATTTATGGTGCTTTCAAGATAACTCGGAACTCGGAAAAAAACAAGGCGAGTCATGATGACGTCAGTGATCTTCAGGTTGGAGCTCTAGAAAGAGGCCTGAGTTTCCGACTTGCAATTCCAACTTGGATGACCGTTCAAAACGTATTTTCCCAGTCAGAGCTCGTTTTTTTCAGAGTTCCCAGTTGTCTTGAACTCACTGATGTCAGATTTACCAGTTCCTAGTTTCCAGTTGTTTTGAGCGCGGCAGAGGTCATGCTGGATTGGCAGCATGGCCAATGTTGAATGTTTATTATTTTAAGCTTGGAAAAGAGACCTTTAAACCCAGACTTGGACCACACACCCTCTCCACTGAATAGCAGGCTAGTGATTGCTTTGCAATGATTCCAGTTAGCCACTGATTCCTTCCAAACAAATCATTGTTGAATTTGCGATTTCCAACTTTTTGTGTAATGTTTATGTCCAATGGCCGATCAGCACCGATATGTTTTATCTATAATTTCTCTTCATTATTTATCTTCATATGACAAGGATTAAAAAGCATTTGCTAGTAGATTGTCGACTTGATTCATGATGATGACTGCTAGCTTGCTAAGATTTTGAAAGAATGATGTTGACAATCAATGATGTTGACAATCAAAGCTACTGTAGATACGTGATTTTATGTCATTTTATCTGTGGCCAATGACCTTGAGCCTTTGTGGATGGGCACTTCTAATGTAAGTCTATGGCAGCACCCAAGGGGCTTGAATTTTCGAGCTCTACTCTTAGATTTGGCGGTGAAGTAGTGTCCCCATGAGTGACAGAACACTGAGCCAATCACGGCGCAACTAGAGAACATTACCAACCCCTACGCTCCGTATTTTCCGCTGGCTGCCCCACCACCACAGAAAGCACTGAGGTAGGCTGAAACAACTGCATTTTGGAGCTGCCTTACTCAAGACAGCAAAAAAAGAGACCATGTTTGTATGCGGCATTATTAACGCAATTAATTTTTTAATTTTTTTTTTGTTACATTGTTTATAGCCTTAATATGCTTGTACTGGACATTGTTGATTAAATACAAACGCTATAGGCTAATAGGTGTGTTGGAAAAATTACAAGCTCGCAACCCGCATCTGATTATTCATTATGAATAGGATTTATTTTATTTCATTCATTTAAATTCTTCATTGTAACCACAATGTCACAAATAATTGAACACACACACGAGCAGATTAACTTGGTCAAAATTTGTATTCATTAAAGACGATCTTATTTATTATTTATTTTGAACCAAGGCCACGAACGAGTGAGTCCGAGTGCCTGGCTGAGTGGAGGAGCTGAACTCTTCAGAAACCAACGGCAAAATTACTATTGAAGGCTTGGCCTATTTAGAAAGATATTTTGCAGCATAAAGCTATATTATTGTAACGTTTTGTCACTCAAGTTGTGGATTTCTCTATTGACAGCCAGAGACAATAGCCACAACATTTCTCGAATTTGACAATTTACTTATGAAGCTTGCATTTGAAGTTCTTAAAATTAATTGAACATGCAGTGGGGAGAAGAAGTATTTGATACACTGCCGATTTTGCAGGTTTTCCTACTTCCAAAGCATGTAGAGGTCTGTCATTTTTTCATAGGTACACTTCAACTGTGAGAGACAAAAATCCAGAAAATCACATTTTATGATTTTTAAGTAATTAATTTGCATTCTATTGCATGACATAAGTATTTGATCACCTACCAACCAGTAAGAATTCCGGCTCTCACAGACCTGTTCGTTTTTCTTTAAGAAGCCCTCCTGTTCGCCACTCATTACCTGTATTAACTGCACCTGTTTGAACTCGTTACCTGTATAAAAGACACCTGTCCACACACTCAATCAAACAGACTCCAACCTCTCCACAATGGCCAAGACCAGAGAGCTGTGTCAGGACATCAGGGATACAATTGTAGACCTGCACAAGGCTGGGATGGGCTACAGGACAATAGGCAAGCAGCTTGGTGAGAAGGCAACAACTGTTGGCGCAATTATTAGAAAATGGAAGAAGTTCAAGATGACGGTCAATCAACCTCGGTCTGGGGCTCCATGCAAGATCTCACCTCGTGGGGCATCAATGATCATGAGGAAGGTGAGGGTTCAGCCCAGAACTACACGGCAGGACCTGGTCAATGACCTGAAGAGAGCTGGGACCACAGTCTCAAAGAAAACCATTAGTAACACACTACGCCGTCATTGATTAAAATCCTGCAGCGCACGCAAGGTCCCCTTGCTCAAGCCAGCGCATGTCCAGGCCCGTCTGAAGTTTGCCAATGACCATCTGGATGATCCAGAGGAGGAATGGGAGAAGGTCATGTGGTCTGATGAGACAAAAATAGAGCTTTTTGGTCTAAACTCCACTCGCCGTGTTTGGAGGAAGAAGGACGAGTACAACCCCAAGAACACCATCCCAACCGTGAAGCATGGAGGTGGAAACATCATTCTTTGGGGATGCTTTTCTGCAAAAGGGACAGGACGACTGCACCGTATTGAGGGGAGGATGGATGGGGCCATGTATCGCAAGATCTTGGCCTTCCCTCAGTAAGAGCATTGAAGATGGGTCGTGGCTAGTTCTTCCAGCATGACAACGACCCGAAACACACAGCCAGGGCAACTAAGGAGTGGCTCCGTAAGAAGCATCTCAAGGTCCTGGAGTGGCCTAGCCAGTCTCCAGACCTGAACCCAATAGAAAATCTTTGGAGGGAGCTGAAAGTCCGTATTGCACAGCGACAGCCCCGAAACCTGAAGGATCTGGAGAAGGTCTGTATGAAGGAGTGGGCCAAAATCCCTGCTGCAGTGTGTGCAAACCTGGTCAAGACCTACAGGAAACGTATGATCTCTGTAATTGCAAACAAAGGTTTCTGTACCAAATATTAAGTTCTGCTTTTCTGATGTATCAAATGCTTATGTCATGCAATAAAATGCAAATTAATTACTTGAAAATCATACAATGTGATTTTCTGAATGTTTGTTTTAGATTCCGTCTCACACAGTTGAAGTGTACCTATGATAAAAATTACAGACCTCTACATGCTTTGTAAGTAGGAAAACCTGCAAAATCGGCAGTGTATCAAATACTTGTTCTCCCCACTGTACATACATACATACACACACAAAAAAGTATGTGGACACCCCTTCAAATTAGTGGATTCGGCTATTTCTGCCACACCCGTTGCTGACAGGTGTATAAAATCGAGCACACAGCCATGCAATCTCCACAGACAAACATTGGCTGTAGAATGGCCTTACTGAAAAGCTCTGTGACTTTCAACGTGGCACCGTCATAGGATGCCATCTTTCCATCAAGTCAGTTCGTCAAATTTCTGCCCTGCTAGAGCTGCCCCGGTCAACTGTAAGTGCTGTTATTGTGAAATTGAAGCGTCTAGGAGCAACAATGAATCAGCCGCGAAGTGGTAGGCCATATAAGCTCACAGAACGGGACCGCCGATTGCTGAAATAGGTAGTGCGTAAAAATCATCTATCCTCGGTTTGTACACTCACTACCGAGTTCCAAACTGCCACTAGAAGCAACGTCAGCACAAGAACTGTTCGTCGGGAGCTTCATTAAATGGGTTTGCATGGCTGAGCAGCCGCACACAAGCCTAAGATCATCATGCGCAATGCAATGCATCGGCTGGAGTGGTGTAAAGCTCTCCGCCATTGGACTCTTGAGCAGTGGAAACGCGTTCTCTGGAGTGATGAATCACGCTTCACCATCTGGCAGTCAGACGGACGTATCTGGGTTTGGCGGATGCCAGGAGGACGCTACCTGCCCGAATGCATTGTGCCAACTGTAAAGTTTGTTGGAGGAGGAATAATGGTCTGGGGCTGTTTGCCATGGTTCAGGCTAGGCCCCTTAGTTCCAGTGAAGGGAAATCTTAACACTACAGCCTACAATTACATTCTACACGATTCAGTGCTTCCAGCTTTGTGGCAACAGTTTGGGGAAGGCCCTTTCCTGTTTCAGCATGACAATGCCCCCGTGCACAAAGCGAAGTCCATACAGAAATGGTTTGTCGATCGGTGTGGAAGAAATTGACTGGCTTGCACAGAGCCCTGACCTCAACCCCATCGAACACCTTTGGGATGAATTGGAATGCCGACTGCAAGCCAGGTCTAATCGCCCAACATCAGTGCCCGACCTCACAAATGCTTTTGTGGCGGAATGGAAACAAGTCCCAACATCTAGTGGCAATGTTCCAACATCTAGTGGAAAGCCTTCTCAGAAGAGTGGAGGCTGTTATAGCAGCAAAGGGGGGGACCAACTCCATATTAATGCCTATGATTTTGGAATGAGATGTTCAACAAGCAGGTGTCCAAATACTGTCGGTCATGTAGTGTACATTACTTTGATGTAGGCCAGGGATCATCAACTAGATTCAGCCGCGGGCCGATTTCAAACCTTGCATACGTTCACGTGTCTCTATTATACGTGGGAATACTTAGGAACAGATTTCTTGAATAAAAATCACTCAGAGCTGAGTTCCTGGTGTTTTTCAAGTATCTTATGTCCAAATTCTTATTTTATTTACTCAGGAAACTTGAGGTGCCAAATAAAAATCACCCGCGGGCCGCCAGTTGGTGAACCCTGATTTAGGCTATGTTTGCTAGGCTTAGGTGCCTGGCTGAGTGGAGACTCTTGGACAGAAACAAATGAAGTTCTGTAGTGTTTCACACCCTCCATTAAATCCTGCAAAAGACTAATTAGTATGGTATGTGTGATTTTTTTTAAAAATCTGTATTTAGTAGCCGAGGCTATATGGCTGCGCCATCAATTCGTTCATTTAGCAGATATCACTTTCGTATTTTCAGTGAACACATTTACACAGAGTGTACAAAACATTAGGAACACCTGTACTTTCCATGACATAGACTGACCAGGTGAATCCAGGTGAAAGCTATGATCCCTTATTGATGTCACTTGTTAAATCCACTTCAAATCAGTGTATATGAAGGGGAGGAGACAGGTTCAAAAGAAGGATTTTTAAGCCTTGAAACAATTGAGACATTGATTGTGTATGTGTGCCATTCAGAGGGTGAATGGGAAATTAAATATTTACAGTGGGGAAAAAAAGTATTTAGTCAGCCACCAATTGTGCAAGTTCTCCCACTTAAAAAGATGAGAGAGGCCTGTAATTTTCATCATAGGTACACGTCAACTATGACAGACGAAATGAGAATTTTTTTTCCAGAAAATCACATTGTAGGATTTTTTATGAATTTATTTGCAAATTATGGTGGAAAATAAGTATTTGGTCAATAACAAAAGTTTCTCAAAACTTTGTTATATACCCTTTGTTGACAATGACACAGGTCAAACGTTTTCTGTAAGTCTTCACAAGGTTTTCACACACTGTTGCTGGTATTTTGGCCCATTCCTCCATGCAGATCTCCTCTAGAGCAGTGATGTTTTGGGGCTGTCGCTGGGCAACACAGACTTTCAACTCCCTCCAAAGATTTTCTATGGGGTTGAGATCTGGAGACTGGCTAGGCCACTCCAGGACCTTGAAATGCTTCTTACGAAGCCACTCCTTCGTTGCCCGGGCGTTGTGTTTGGGATCATTGTCATGCTGAAAGACCCAGCCACGTTTCATCTTCAATACCCTTGCTGATGGAAGGAGATTTTCACTCAAAATCTCATGATACATGGCCCCATTCATTATTTCCTTTACACGGATCAGTCGTCCTGGTCCCTTTGCAGAAAAACAGCCCCAAAGCATGATGTTTCCATCCCCATGCTTCACAGTAGGTATGGTGTTCTTTGGATGCAACTCAACATTCTTTGTCCTCCAAACACGACGAGTTGAGTTTTTACCAAAAAAGTTATATTTTGGTTTCATCTGACCATATGACATTCTCCCAATCCTCTTCTGGATCATCCAAATGCACTCTAGCAAACTTCAGACGGGCCTGGACATGTACTGGCTTAAGCAGGGGGACACGTCTTGCACTGCAGGATTTGAGTCCCTGGCGACGTAGTGTGTTACTGATGGTAGGCTTTGTTACTTTGGTCCCAGCTCTCTGCAGGTCATTCACTAGGTCCCCCCGTGTGGTTCTGGGATTTTTGCTCACCGTTCTTGTGATAATTTTGACCCCACGGGGTGAGATCTTGCGTGGAGCCCCAGATCGAGGGAGATTATCAGTGGTCTTGTATGTCTTCAATTTCCTAATAATTGCTCCCACAGTTGATTTCTTCAAACCAAGCTGCTTACCTATTGCAGATTCAGTCTTCCCAGCCTGGTGCAGGTCTACAATTTTGTTTCTGGTGTCCTTTGACAGCTCTTTGGTCTTGGCCATAGTGGAGTTTGGAGTGTGACTGTTTGAGGTTGTGGACAGGTGTTTTTTATACTGATAACAAGTTCAAACAGGTGCCATTAATACAGGTAACGAGTGGAGGACAGAGGAGCCTCTTAAAGAAGAAGTTACAGGTCTGTGAGAGCCAGAAATCTTGCTTGTTTGTAGGTGACCAAATACTTATTTTCCACCATAATTTGCAAATAAATTCATTAAAAATCCTACAAATGTGATTTTCTGGATTTTTTTTCCTCAATTTGTCTGTCATAGTTGACGTGTACCTATGATGAAAATTACAGGCCTCTCTTATCTTTTTAAGTGGGACAACTTGCACAATTGGTGGCTGACTAAATACTTTTTTTCCCCACTGTAAGTGCCTTTGAACGGGGTATGGTAGTAGTTGCCAGGCTCACCGGTTTGAGTGTGTCAAGAACTGCAACGCTGCTGGGTTTTTCACGCTCAACAGTTTCCCTTGTGTATCAAGAATGGTCCACCACCCAAAGGACATCCAGACAACTTGACAAAACTGTGGGAATCATTGGAGTCAACATGGGCCAGCATCCCTGTGGAACGCTTTTGACACCTTGTAGAGTCCATGCCCCAACGAATTGAGGCTGTTCTGAGGACAAAAGGCGGTGCAACTCAATATTAGGAAGGTGTTCCTAATGTTTTGTATTTTACAGTAAGAATATAATAACAGAACATTTTTGTTTCTCTTACAATAAAAAGACTAGTGTAACAAGTTATAGTAAGTAAGTAATAGGCTACAGTCCAGTTACAGCTTCTTCTGACAAAGTAGTAACAAAAAACAGGTATTTTTCCGGGTGTGAGCTGTTGTTCGTGAGGAAGAGCAAATATTTTATTTATCATTATTGTTTACCCCCTTTTTCTCCCCAATTTCGATCTTCTCATCGCTGTAACTCCCCAACGGGCTCGGGAGGTGAAGGTCGAGTCATGCGTCCTCTGAAACACGACCCGCCAAACCGCGCTTCTTAACACCTGCCCAATTAACCCGGAAGCCAGCCGCACCAATGTGTCAGAGGAAACACTGTTCAACTGACGACCAAGGTCAGCCTGCAGGCGCCCGGCCCGCCACAAGGAGTCACTAGTGTGTGATGAGCCAAGTAAAGCCCCCCCCCCTCTAACCCGGACAACAACCAATAGTGCGCCGCCCTATGGGACTCCCGATCACGGCCGGTTGAGATACAGCCTGGGATCGAACCCAGGTCTGCAGTGCCTTAGACCGCTGCACCACTCGGGAGGGCCAGAGGAAGAGCAATTCTTACACGATTGTTCAAAATTCAAAATCACCCTCTTCTTCTTTATCCTCATTATTAACTTCATTCAAATTCAATTGTGAAGCCATGTGCACAATTATCAGTTTCTATCCGGTTTCCATCATTCATCAATTGACGTCATTCATTCAGTGAGGAGAGAGACACATTAGCGCCTGTGTACCAACACTTTACACTGAACCCAAAAGCATAATCAGAATACTAACTCCCCCTTGCGGTGACGCAATATACCGTACTATACCATAATGTACCTCAATACACCGCAGCATAACTTCAAAACTTTTAATTGAGGAACCACTGTAGCAATTAAGGATTCTCGCTTTAAACTAACCATACTATGCACAAGGACGACTTAACAATTTCAACTGAATATTTTATAAAGAAAGATTTATTTGAAGAGCAGTGCAGATGCAAAGTTTGGTAACAAAATGATGGCAAAAACAGCACAAACTGTCATTATGCTACCAAACTTTGCATCTACACTGTTCTTCAAGTAAATGTGTTTTTATGAAATATTCAGCAGAAACTGTTAAGTCATCTTTGTGCATAGAGTTGTATGGTTTTTAAAACTTTGCAATCATTGGTTTTTGTTTGACATACATTTGAAAGTAAAAAAAAAATCAGATTCAGCATCATTCTGTTACTCTGGAATTTCCCCGTTATCTACACGACCCTGGAGCAATTAGGATCAAGTGCCTTGCTCAAGACATCCTTACCATAGTGCTGGCAAGAGAGCACAATGAGATCTGGGACCAGGCTACAACTTACCTGGATCGACAGCCTGAACACGCACAGGTGAGTCCGAGCAGATTGTGAAGCCGAAGCCATCTTTGCCCCGAAGGATAGTCACCTGCCAGAGCAAAAGAGATCGTATTACTTTGAATGACCTTTGAACTTGCTGCCTTCCAAGCCATGTAAGAAAGTGAAGCTAGATCAGGGTGCAAATTCATAAAGTGTGTCAGAGTAGAACTGCTGGTGTCGGATGAGGCTCCCCCTCCATGTAATTGTATTCATCATAATCTAAAAGGAAAATCGGACACTTTGTGAATACGGGCCCTGAATAGTAGAATTAATCAATCACTGTCAAAGTGTACAAACATTGAGAAATAATGCCTTCTTACACTGCATTGTTCTTAGCCCGGGCTGAAATCTCTCTTAACCCAGGGCTAAGAAGGCTGTTAACCCTGGGATACGTGCAGTGTGAACAGTACAGTATGAGAATCAGTTTCTCATGAAAATCCCAAGGCCAGAAGTAAACTTTACAAACATGACATCTTCCATTGGCATACAGCCACTAGTAGCAACAGCAGCAGTGCAGGTTCCTTTGTAACCAGGTCAGGAAAGAAGAAAAAGTTTGGCTCCATGGGAGCTTTCCCAGGACAAAAGCTTTAATGCCACGGCCTCAAGCAGTCAGCGATATTAAAAACACTAAAGAGCGGAGAAGCCGGAGAAACAGCCGTGGAGCACGCCGTTGCTGGGAGATCTGACTAAGGAGACCTTTGCTGGCAAACATGGGAACTGTTGCGAACATCCTTAAGGGTTGTTCCATGTCATTTCAGATTGTTGTGAAATCATTTCTGCAGTTAAAAACAGATAAGATTAGCATTCCTGCAACATTATTTTGTTTAAATATAATTTGATCTCTGAGAAATTAAGCTAATTGATTGCACCCAAATTGGCTATTTTAATTTATAGGATTCATATAATATTCAATAGTACCTAACATCCAATTTGGACTAAACTTTGAGGGATTCAAAGAAAGTCAAAAGCCACCCACGGACCCCCCACGCCAATCCCACCCAAACAATGAATCTACAGCAGGGTTCTTCAATCCTGGTCCTGGAGGGCCGAAACACCTCTGTTTTTCATCCTCTCCTTCTAATCAGGGGCTAATTCAGACCTGGGAAAACCAGGTGAGTGCAATTAACTACCAGGTAGAAATAAAAAACAGAAGTGTTTCGGCCCTCCAGGACCAGGATTGAAGAACCCTGATCTACAGTATCAGTTCTCTATGTCTGACAAGTAGTACGGAGCTGTGGTTTATGTCCCATACTACATCCTGAAATGACCAGGTTATGACCACTAGATGGTGCTGTTGCTGCTATTACAAAGTTAGCATTTGAAACAGTGGACAACAAAACCAAAGCATGGATTGTTGTCACACCTTGTCCATAGACTGCTTACAGGAAACCAATATTTCATTTTGTAATTTGTAATTAACATGAATAGCAGGAACAGCACCATCTAGTGGTCAGAACCATTTGTATGGATTATTCTGGTCTAACTCATTGTTAGAAGAAAGTGTGATCCAAATCAGATTGTTAGATAATATATTTATTGAATAATATATGAATCCTATAAATTAAAATGGGTTTGGGTGCCCCAAATTAGCTTGATTTCTCAGAGATCAAATTATATTTCAACAAAAGAATGTTGCAGGAATGCTAGTCGTATCTGTTTCTAACACCAGAAAAATGTCGGAACAATCTGAGATGGTGGGTGTCGAAATCCTCTTGCTTGTGGTTTTTGAGGTGGAACGACCCATAACTTACTAACCACGGCCTAGACTAACAGTAAAGACAGTGACAGTATTTGGATAGTCCCAATCCAAATGCCTGTCTAGAGGCACCAGTTCAAACAGAAATGGGGAAATAAAGCATCTCAGCTCTGGTTGTGTGGACTTAGGTCCACAACACCCAAGCTACTCTGGTGTGCTTGGTTGGCACAGTTATTCTGAAATGATTCAACTAGCATTCCAATGAATTCCCTTAGCTTAGTATGGGTTGATGCCAAGAAAGCAGTCCTTGTTGGGGATGATAAACAGGTTTTCAACACAATGTGTATCACGGATGTTGACTGGCTTTACAGATGTCGGATCTTAACTTGATCACTCTTTTGTCGCAGAGAATTTTCCTGAAAAATCCCTGAGTCCCTGAAAAAGAGCAGCTTTCTTTCTCTCCATGCAGGGGCAGTCAAAATCATTGGGATCAGGGCTTGCTATCAAAATAAATTTCTCTCGCTTGCTCAAATGCTAGTCCTACGTCCTATTACTGCAACATTCAAATGTACAAAAATGTATCTGAAATGCAGCCATAAACATCAACAAACATCGTTTTATATAGATTAATAACACAAGATAGATATTGGTTTCCACTAGGCTACGACATACAAGTGTATCCTACGGTCAACATTTTGTTCAAACATGGCATGTGGTGGTCTAGCGGTTAGGGCCACTACCTTCAGTGTCCACATATAGGCCTACCAGGTCGGCGTGGGTTCCATTCTGGCCCACACCCTTCTACACAAAGAACTCAATCCCCCTGAATGACTTGATGTATTTACACATTTCAAATATGGACAGTCCAGGGATATTTTACACCCGATTTTGATAGGAAAATACCATACAAGACACTTTTGGATAACATAAGACAGGAAACAAATAAAGTAATAACTATAGGCTACATCAACATTAGTTTCCAATCAAACAAAGTGTCGGGTAAATTGTCACAGTAGATTTTCCGTGGTAAATGCTTAAATACTTTATTTATATTGTACGGAATACTTGTCAAATAGATAAATCGTCCTTAGTCGTTTTGATGGTTGCAATAGGCCCCATATTTAATTATATTCCAATAGGCTACATTCTGTAGGCTACCCGTTAGCCTATCCACAACCATAAGACCCACTAATAATGATATTATTTTATCAAAATAGTTTAACCTGCACTTTTTGCAATAAATCACTGATCTGGCTTTCAAGTCTGTCTATGAAAATGCAATTTTTGTTACAAATTTAACCAGAAACATGCATAATGCACATTCACTAATAATGTAGCAGGTATTATAGAGAATAAGCACAGGTCTCATAAACAATCAAGCACAAGCTCACGTGCTAGTGAGTTGCCAGCTAATCTTTATATTTCAAGTTTAGCCAATTTGGATGTATTTGCTAGCTAACAATGTAGAACAGTTTAATTGTTTTGAACACACCCTTCTGTCAGTCTCCTACTGTTTGAACAGCATGCTAGCCTGTACACTTTGTTCAGATGTTGAAATCAAGTGGCCTACCTTATTTCTTAGAATGAGAACGCATTGCCAATTCCTTATATAATTGTGTTTTATGCTTACTCACTCAGAAACGTATTACAGTGTCTGCCTGCAAGCTGAAAAGGCTACCTGCTCATCCCCCCTCCGAAGCATAGGCTACTGTACTAACCATACAATCGTGATTCAGAAGATCGGGCTAGAGATTTGTTATTCAATATGTTTTTATATAGCTAAAGGGGTCCTACAATTCAACATCAAATAGCTAAAATATCCATGGTATGACCCCCTCCCCCAACGGCTTAGACTTTGAGGTTACGTATGTATACAAACATACAGTTTGAAGTTCTTGTTGACTACTTGCCTATCTCCGAGATACATAGGAACTCAACTGTGCAGCTCAGATGAAATCCCTGAAGCTTGAAGTATGAACAACATTCCTCCAGTCTTTGCTCGACTGGTTGAACATACAAACTACAGTACCATCCAGAATATTGACATGACTAGAACTAACTAGAAGCTATCAATACAATCCCCTAGGTACAGATCTCGGATCAGCTTCCCCGACCAATCCTAACCTTAACCATTAGGAAAATGCCAAGATCAGTGTCTAGGGTCAATTTCCCCCCGCACCTATACAGTATAATGGAAGAGGCAGTCTAATGAGAGCGCTGCTAATATAAATATGATACATCAGCACTGTTGTAAGTCTCCCAGTGCACACTACCACTGTGTGCAGTCTAATCTGAAGTTCCCCAGTCCTTCTCTACCCCCTCCAACTGTGTCAGACCTGAAGATAGTATTGTGACAAACCTGTGGCAGATTCCGTCCGATGCAGACCCTGCACAGCCCGTGGATGGTATGCATAGCTTCAGCAAATTAAATTATACTATACACGCGGCAGATCGCATATTATTCAGTAGGATCTCAGATAGAGCAAGTGCTATGTGAAGTGGGACCTGTAGCCTGCTTTGCTGGACTCTAATGCTGTGAACCAAGCATATCCACTCATGGGAACCCAGCTCAGCAGAAGAATAGCAGGAAACCACCTTCCACCCCCCAACCTGTGGCCAAGCAGTATGTCTGTGCTTGATAAGCCAACGTGTTTCCTGAACTAAAACCGGCAAAGTGGTGTCCCTCCACTCTAGGCACATTTACCGTCACATTTACCGTCTCGTGTGAATCATGTTAACCTACACACACATTTCCAATAAATTGACTTCTTGTCACCTTCCTAGGAATCATGGCTTGTGAAAAAAAGTGTAAAGTACTTTGAAGTGCCTTCATGGAAGGACTAGGAAGGATGGTTGTACTAGAAAAGGTTATCGTATTATCTATTTTTTATTTATTTCCAAATATGATCTTTGTGTTGTTTTTATTGTTTTATTGTGTTACGATTAAATGACTCAACATAACTTATTTTTAATTTCCACCACAGAATAACAGAAATACTTTGGGTAGCAGACAATACAACAAAGAAAAAATTATTTGTAAAGAGATTAAAACATTATTCAAAAAGTGAGGGTTTGTGAATCCCTGATTCTGAGGCGAAGGAAAGGAAGGGTATAGGCTACTACACATGATTAGTTATTTGTTTGACCAGCTTCCACTGTGGGCTGAAAAGGCCCCTCTACAGGAGGGAAAACACAGTGTGCTTCCGAAATGGCACCCTATTCCCTATATACTGTAGTGCACTACTTTTGACCAGAGCTTCATAGGGCTATTCTCATAGGCTCTGGTCAAAAGTAGTGCACTAGGCTACATAGGGAATAGGGTGCCATTTTGGACGCAACCACAGTACTTGTAAGTGGAATCAAACAGCAGATAAATCATAAACACTGTGTGGCCCCAGCTTCCTATTACAGCCACTATGTTGGCTTTTGCTACTTCCCATCTTTGTCTGTGGGACTGGGAAAAGTAGCTACTGCCAAGCGGACCGGGGGAAGCTGGAGTGAGAGAGGGCAGGACAATGAAGTGCTATTTGAAAGACACCAACATCAGTAGCCTACACTTCCCTGTTATTATTTTGCCTCTTTCTATTATCAGCATAAGCACTTTTAACCTATTACAGTAAGAGTGGGGGGCAGGGGAGAAGGTCCACCACTGACATGATTGGTTTGTGGATGTTGTTGTTAGGCCATTCATTTCCATTAAAACTCTGCTAGAGAAATGCTGATGTGGGCAAAACCTAAAAGCAGAAGTAAATCGGACATTACAATTTTAAAGGTTATCTATCTATATATATTCATTAATACAAATCTATAAAAAGGAACAAAAAAATACATGTAATAGCTAGCTAGTAGGGTAATGGTTACAAAGCCAAACCCTATGCACATCATCCATGCATCTTCAATTTGAACGCATAGTATTAGTAATGTCTGGTTCATGTTTGGAAAATTAAAAGCACCATTTCAATATGCGTACAAAAATCTGCCTTCTGTAATGACAGAGTCAAAACAGAAACATTGAGCACAGGTGTGACCAACATGCAATCAGCTAATTCAACGGTGTGAATGCACATCAATTCATAATTTATCACGTACGAATGTTTGATAACTTCTGAACAAATGTTTCCTACCACAAACTCAATTAACCTAAGTTAAAGCCACAATCCTGAGTTTGTGTTTTAGCCCAATGGTAGCCCCACCACTGGGTTTACAAAAAAGCTGAGGGATGGGGCTAGAGAAATGTAACCACATAGATGGTGCTATGGATGCAAGGACTGACCATCCATGACATCAACTTGCAATCATATTTTGAAGCTATACATTGTTTGTTTACAAAGACTCAATTACAACAAAAACATTAACAATGGAGTACACCAACCTTCTATTTTGGGTTATGATAGGGTAAAGACAGTTAGTTGTACTAAGCTCATGAGCCATAAAGGTATACTTAAGGTATGACGGTACTATATAAATATCTGGGCATCTGGACTGATGAAAAGATCTCTTTCAAAAAGCATGTTTATGATTTAGTTAAGAATTTTTTTATAGGAATAGGTCATGCCTTTCGTTAAACAGTAGAAAACAAATAATTCAGTCGACATTCATTCCGGCTTTAGACTATGGCGATATCGTCTATATGAATGCAGCTGCCACTGTATTGAAGCCATTGGACATAGTTTATCATTATATCACTACACTTTATTACAGGCGATAGGTTCAGTACACATCACTGCATTCTGTATCAGAAAGTAGGATGGCCCTCTCTTAAGTCTTATAGATCAATGCACTGCTCTCTTTCTGTTTATAAAGCCCTCTTGTGCAAACTTCCGCCGTACCTCATTGTTAAATTACAGACATACGAGCCACAAGACCAGATCACAGGGATGGCTAACTCTAGAGGTCCCGTTGATCACTACAGAATTAGGTACAGTAAATCTGCATTCAGTTTCTTTGCGCCCCATATATGGAATGATCTGCAGAGCTCTCTGCACCTTAATGCTCTGGTGCCTCTAGGGCAATTCAAGTTGAGGAATGTGTTTGCTTTTTAAATTGCTTGTAGTATTGTATACTTGTATTACTTTGTATGTTTGAATGTTGTAAATGTAATAAATTGTGTTCATGCAGGGCTCCCTTGAAAAAGAGCCCTTGGTCTCAATGGGACTCCCTGCTAAAATAAAGGTTAAATAAAAACAAATATAAAGGTGAAAATCCCTAATTGTGCCTTTATAGCTTTGAGAGGCCAAACACTGCCGATATCCATGAATCAATATAAATTTTTCCAACACATGCTTTGGCAATCACATGCATGTCAAACACACATTCATTTATACTGTACTGTACTCTCTAGAACTAGAAAGGAGGAGAGATGGAGTGGTACTCACCGTTAAACATTGCATATTCTCTGGGCTTGGAGGCAGCACCGTCTCGGATGCTGGAGCACCATGGTCGGACAAGACAGCTTCTGAAACATAGTCCAAAGAATCCCAAGCTGAAGCACTGCTCTTCCAAAACATCTCCGCTCCAAAAGAAGCAGCCACTTTGCAATGAAAGAAACAGCGGCCGGACTAGCTCTCTGCGCTCCGAGTGCACAGCTTTACAGTAGCAACAAGGCTCTAGAGAGAGTAGTGCGCCGAGAGCACTGGGCTGTGGAGATCACTCTGGATTGCGGTTACATAGACTTCTGTTCACAGAGACACAGAGAAAAAGGGACGGGTCCTATAGCATGACCCCTACCCACTATCCCGTCACTAGGGCTTCTTCAGTGTAACCACGATGATTACAACGCCCTCAAGTAACACTGTCTCCTAAAACATCCTGGATGAAAGGGAGCCATTCAACAGAGACACAATACCATTGGCTGCTTTCGCACATTCTACACAGCTCCATGTCAGAGAGAGCCTCCTCCTCCTCTCCCACCTTCCCTCCTTCCTCTCGGAGGAATCAAACGTAATCGCCTGCATGTCAAGGTGGATGAGAAAAATGGATGCGAAAAGAGCACGTTGAGGTATATGTCATGCATCCCATTGAGCAGCATGCCTTTCCAATTGAGTCGTTTCCCTGATACGGAATCACTCAGGACAATCCAATGTGAAACACTTCAATTAATCCGTTTACAGGACATATCGGTTTCACTAAAGGCATAATAACGTTCGAAAAGCCATAAAATGTTATTGGATGTACAGTAGCCACGCAGCACTTTGCTTTTTCACAGTTGCAAGCAGGAAAAATAATGAGAGACAAAAACATCTGATATTTGGGAATCTGTCCAACTGGAGCCATTTTCCCTGCCCCTCATTATCCGGTGAATCCCACCTACCCCGTGGCTTGGAGGCCAGAGGCGCCCGTCTCAATTCACCAGCAGAGTCCTGCCTGCCTGTGAGGTGTCTCGAAGCCACTTTCAGATGCTTGCTTCTCCCCAGCTCTTCACCCAGGAGATAATACCAGCCACTGATCACCTAGCAGACACAGTATAATATGGTCAGTCAAATGTAAAATGAGCCTCTGATGGTGGGGGGTATCAAAATGAACAAAATTAAACAAAACCTGTCTGATGATTGGTCACACTAGTGTTAACCTTTATATGTTTATGTGGGTTAATGTGTGTGTTGTTGTGAAATGGGAGGAATAAGAGAACGAGAGTAGGGCATGAAAGAGAGAGAGGAGAGAATGAATGAAGAGAGAGATAGGAGAGAGAAAATGAAGAAAGACAGGAGGGGAGAGAGAATAAAACAGAGGTTCAAATAACAGCGACTGCATTGAGGTTGATATTTTTGATTCTACTGTGTAACTTGTCAATGCCTTCCATGACGAGGGCGTGTAGCATCGCCCTAAGCCCTGCCCCACTAACTTCATCTCTCTCCCGACCATCACCATCCTCCCTCAGGGTTGCATGCACAGTAACTTTGAGGTTCACTGCACTCCAGCAGCTGATGCCCAACCGAAGGCCAGCCCAGAGCCCACAGATGGCTGTGTGTGTGTGTGTGTGTGTGTGTGTGTGTGTGTGTGTGTGTGTGTATATAAAGCGGTGTAGCGTTAAGCAGAGGATGAGATTAAAATAGCAGTTTATCCTGCAGAAATAATTGCCTCGACAGCACAAGCATGTGATCAGGTCACTTAATGATGTTTGCATGCCGTTTTGCCCACTTTGTGTGTATATGCTGTATTCTAGTCATGGTTCTCATCCTATACAACTACAGCTGAACCTACCTTTTTTAATTTAATTTTTAATATTTTTAATATTAATATTAATACCTTTTCTATTCATATACTGTCTATGCACACACCATTCACATACAGTGCATTCGGAAAGTATTCAGCCGCCTTGACCTTTTCCACATTTTGTTCCTTATTCCTTATTAATTTCATCCTTATTCTAAAATTGATTAAATTGTTATTTTTCCTCATCAATCTACACATAACACCTCATAATGACAAAGAAAAAACTGGTTGTTTCTAGACATTTTTCCACATTTATTAAAAAGAGAAAACTTAAATATTACATTTACATAAGTATTCAGACCCTTTACTCAGTACTTTGTTGAAGCACCTTTGGCAGCGATAACAGCCTTGAGTCATCCTGGGTATGAAGCTACAAGCTTGGCACACTTGTATTTGGGGAGTTTCTCCCATTCTTCCCAGCAGATAATTTCATGCTCTGTCAGGTTGGATGAGGAAAGTCACTGCACAGCTATTTTAAGGTCACTTAAAATGTTTGATCGGGTTCTGGCTGGGCCAATCAAGGACATTGAGAGACTTGTCCCGAAGCCACTCCTGAGTTGTTTTGGCTGTGTGCTTAGGGACGTTGTCTGTTGGAAGGTGAACCGTCGCCCCAGTCTGAGGTCCTGAGCGCTCTGGAGCAGGTTTTCATCAACGATCTCTCTGTACTTTGCTCCGTTCATCTTTCCCTCGATCCTGACTAGTCTCCCAGTCCCTGCCGCTGAAAAACATCCCCACAGCAGGATGCTGCCATCACCATGCTTCACCGTAGGGATGGTGCCAGGTTTCCTCCAGACGTGACGCTTGACATTGAGGTCAAAGAGTTCAATCTTGGTTTCATCAGATCAGAGAATCTTGTTTCTCATGGTCGGAGAGTCCTTTTGGTGCCTTTTGGCAAACTCCAAGCGGGCTGTCGTGCATTTTAGTGAGGAGTGGTTTCCGTCTGGCCACTCTACCATAAAGGCCTGATTGGTTGAGTGCTGCAGAGATGGTTGTCCTTCTGGAAGGTTCTCCCATCTCCACAGAGGAGGACGACTATGTGATCACGCTCTCCGTAGCCGATGTGAGTAAGACTTTTAAGCAGGTCAACATTCACAAGGCCGCAGGGCCAGACGGATTACCAGGACGTGTACTCCGAGCATGTGCTGACCAACTGGCAAGTGTCTTCACTGACATTTTCAACATGTCCCTGACTGAGTCTGTAATACCAACATGTTTCAAGCAGACCACCATAGTCCCCGTGCCCAAGAACTCTAAGATAACCTGCCTAAATGACTACCGACCCGTAGCACTGACGTCTGTAGCCATGAAGTGCTTTGAAAGACTGGTCATGGCTCACATCAACAGCATAATCCCAGAAACCCTAGACCCACTCCAATTTGCATACCGCCCCAACAGATCCACAGATGATGCAATCTCTATCGCACTCCACACTGCCCTTTCCCACCTGGACAAGAGGAACACCTACGTGAGAATGCTATTCATTGACTACAGCTCAGCATTCAACACCATAGTGCCCTCTAAGCTCATCACTAAGCTAAGGATCCTGGGACTAAACACCTCCCTCTGCAACTGGATCCTGGACTTCCTGACGGGCCGCCCCCAGGTGGTAAGGGTAGGTAACAACACATCTGCCACACTGATCCTCAACACGGGGGCCCCTCAGGGGTGCGTGCTCAGTCCCCTCCTGTACTCTCTGTTCACCCATGACTGCATGGCCAGGCACGACTCCAACACCATCATTAAGTTTGCCGACGACACAACAGTGGTAGGCCTGATCACCGACAACGATGAGACAGCCTATAGGGAGGAGGTCAGAGATCTGGCCGTGTGGTGCCAGGACAACAACCTCTCCCTCAACGTGACCAAGACAAAGGAGATGATTGTGGACTACAGGAAAAAAAAGAGGACTGAGCACGCCCCCATTCTCATCGACGGGGCTGTAGTGGAACAGGTTGAGAGCTTCAAGTTCCTTGGTGTCCACATCACCAACGAACTATCATGGTCCAAACACACCAAGACAGTCGTGAAGAGGGCACGACAAAGCCTATTCCCCCTCAGGAGACTAAAAAGATTTGGCATGGGTCCTCAGATCCTCAAAAAAATTATACAGCTGCACCATCGAGAGCATCCTGACTGGTTGCATCACCGCCTGGTATGGCAACTGCTTGGCCTCTGACCGCAAGGCACTACAGAGGGTAGTGCGTACGGCCCAGTACATCACTGGGGCAAAGCTCCCTGCCATCCAGGACCTCTATACCAGGCGGTGTCAGAGGAAGGCCCTCAAAATTGTCAAAGACTCCAGCCACCCTAGTCATAGACTGTTCTCTCTGCTACCGCACGGCAAGCGGTACCGGAGTGCCAAGTCTAGGTCCAAAAGACTTCTCAACAGCTTCTACCCCCAAGCCATAAGACTCCTGAACAGCTAATCATGGCTACCCGGACTATTTGCACTGCCCCCCCACCCCATCCTTTTTACGCTGCTGCTACTCTGTTAAGTACTTATGCATAGTCACTTTAACTCTACCCACATGTACATATTACCTCAACTACCTCAACTAGCCGGTGCCCCCGCACATTGACTCTGCAACGGTACCCCCCTGTATATATAGCCTCCCTACTGTCACTTTATTTTACTGTATATATAGCCTCCCTACTGTCACTTTATTTTACTTCTGCTCTTTTTTTCTCAACACTTTTTTTGTTGTTGTTTTATTCTTACTTTTTTTGTTTAAAATAAATGCACTGTTGGTTAAGGGCTGTAAGTAAGCATTTCACTGTAATGTCTGCACCTGTTGTATTCGGCGCATGTGACCAATAAAATTTGATTTGATTTGATTTGATTTGAACTCTAAAGCTGTCAGGTTCTTGGTCACCTCCCTGATCAAGGTCCTTCTCCCCCAATTGCTCTGTTTGGCCGGGCGGCCAGCTCTAGGAAGAGTCTTGGTGGTTCCAAACTTCTTCCATTTAAGAATGATGGAGGCCACTGTGTTCTCGGGGACCTTCAATGCTGCAGAATTTTTTGGTACCCTTCCCCAGATCTGTGCCTCGACACAATCCTGTCTCGGAGGTTTACGGACAGCTTGGTTTTTGCTCTGACATGCACTGTCAACTGTGGGACCATATATAGACAGGTGTGTGCCTTTCCAAATCATGTCCAATCAATTTAATTTACCACAGGTGGACTCCAATCAAGTTGTAGAAACATCTCAAGGATGATCAATGGAAACAGGATGCACCTGAGCTCAATTTCGAGTCTCATAGCAAAGGGTCTGAATACTTATGTAATTACAGTATTTCAGTTCATTATTTTTAAAAATGTGCAAACATTTCAAAAAAACGGTTTTCGCTTTGTCATTATGGGGTATTGTGTGTAGGTTGATGAGGGGGAAAAAGTAATTTAATCAATTTTAGAATAAGGCTGTAACGTAACAAAATGTGGAAAAAGGGAAGAGGTCTGAATACTTTCCGAATGCACTGTACCATATACACTACATTATCAAAAGTATGTGGACAACTGCTCGTCGAACATCTCATTCAAAAATCATAGGCATTAATATGGAGTTGGTCCCCCTTTTGCTGCTATAACAGCCTCCACTCTTCTGGGAAGGCTTTCCACTAGATGTTGGAACATTGCTGTGGGGACTTGCTTCAATTCAGCCAAAAGAGCATTAGTGAGGTCGGGCACTGATGTTGGACGATTAGGCGTTCCAATTCATCCCAAAGGTGTGCGATGGGGTTGAGGTCAGCGCTCTGTGCAGGCGAGTCAAGTTCTTCCACACCAATTTTGACAAACCATTTCCGGACCTTGCTTTGTGCACGGGGGCATGGTCATGCTAAAACAGGGAAGGGCCTTCCCCAAACTGTTGCCACAAAGTTGGAAGCACAGAATCGTGTAGAATGTCATTGTATGCTGTAGCGTTTTGATTTCCCTTCACTGGAACTAATGGGCCTAGCCCGAACCATGTAAAACAGCCCCAGACCATTATTCCTCCTCCACCAAACTTTACATTTGTCACTATGCATTGGGGCAGGTAGCGTTCTCCTGGCATCTGCCCAACCCAGATTCGTCCGTCGGACTGCCAGTTGGTGAAGCGTGATTCATCACTCCAGAAAACACGTTTCCACTGCTCCAGAGTCCAATGGCGGCAAGCTTTACACCACTCCAGCCGACACTTGGCATTGCACATGGTGATCTTAGGCTTGTGTGCGGCTGCTCGGCCATGGAAAACCATTTCATGAAACTACCGACGAACAGCTATTGTGCAGAGGTTGCTTCCAGAGGCAGTTTGGAACTCGGTAGTGAGTGCTACAACCGAGGACAGATTATTTTTACGCACTACGCGCTTCAGCACTCGGCGGTCCCGTTCTGTGAGCTTGTGTGGCCTACCACTTCGCAGCTGAGCCGTGTTTGCTCCTCGACGTTTCCACTTCACAATAACTGCACCTACAGTTGATCGGGGCAGCTCTAGCAGGGCAGGCATATTATTATTATTACTACATTTTATTAACTGACTTGTTGGAAAGGTGGTATCCTATGACGGTGCCACATTGAAAGTCACTGAGCTCTTCAGTAAGGCCATTCTACTACCAATGTTTGTCTATGGATATTGCATGGCTCTGTGCTCGATTTTATACACCTGTCAGCAACGGTTGTGGCTGAAATAGCCGAATACACTAATTTGAAGGGGTGTCCACATACTTTTGTATATATAGTGTATATTTATATTCAGCACTCTGACGTTGCTCGTTCTGATATTGCTCATTCTGCTATGTCTTAATTTCTTGTTATTTTTATTGATATTGTATTGCAAGATATTGCTGCACTGTTGGCACTAGAAACATAAGCATTTCACTACACCTGCGATAACATCTGCAAAACTGTGTACGCGACCAATAAACTTTTAGTTCGGTTTTTTTTCTCAAACACACAACAAAAAAAACAGCAGTCCCAACCTGTAGTATTAGAAGATAACCCCCACGGATTATAGTCACCTTTGATGAAGTGATGAGCGAGTGTGTTCCAAAACTCATGCAGCCCAGGAACTCACTCCTCCTGTAGACACAAGAGCTCCGGAGTTAAGTTTCCCTTAGGTAAAGATATAAGATTGGCTTCCCCTCCCCATTCCTAACCTTAATCAATTAATGGAGAAAATGCTAAACTGACCCAAGATATAGGGGCAAATATACCCTACATCCACAGTTCCAAAGGGAAACGGCACTAGAAATATGACCCTTGTTCCTCTCATTTTCCCAGTCAATGAAAATGTCATCCGAGTCCTCCTTCCTCCATATATAGTCCCCTGTAGCTCAGTTGGTAGAGCATGGCGCTTGCAACGCCAGTATTGTGGGTTCGTTTCCCACGGGGGGCCAGTATGAAAATGTATGCACTCACTAACTGTAAATTGCTCTGGATAAGAGCGTCTGCTAAATGACAAAAAATTAAATTTAAATAAAAAATATCATAAATGGTAATCTGCCCAATACTGTAACAGCTGACAACCCTCACAGCTAACAGGAGAGGGCATGAAGGAGATGCTTGCCAGGAAATGTGAAATCTAGATCACAGTGAGGGACCGGCAAGCTATAGTTTATCCTCTTTAGGGGGCTGCTTACATTAAAACTAGCACTGTAGAACTGATCAAATTAGGGTCAGTTAACCATCTCAGGGACCAGCCAGCAACATCCATTGGACCGGAGGTTGATAAACTTCATCAGACACATAATAATATATTCAAATGAACCATATAATAATACCATATACTCAATGAACAAAGCTATATAAAACTAATAATAAGAATCATCATCATCATCATCGTCAAAAACAAAATAATACTGGAAATAATGAAAAATATGAAAGACCAAATACCTGGAGGATGGGTTGCGATTCCATACAGTGACCAGCAGTCTCTTCTGATAATCCTCCACACTAATAGCCCTGAGTAACAGAGATATATAATACCTTAGCTTATTAAAAATCTTCAGGTATAATGCTTTATAACTTGTTGGAAGCATGTAAGAGCTCTCATAATCTCTTATAAAAAAGGCTTAAAATACATCTCTCTATGTATCAGACATTTCAACAGACTGAATGGGATTTCACAAGAATTAAAAAAACACCACTCACAGCAAAAAGGTCTCATGGAAGAGAGGATTCTTGCAGTCTAGTACAGTTTCTGTCTTCCGATTAGTACTGTGATTCAGGTCTGGGATAATCGCTAGCTGAAATTGACAATTATTGTACTCATCTAATCCACAAAAAGACCAGCAGACAAGACATTTAAAGCTACAATCTGGGATTCTTTTTTCAGCAAAACTGCAGGCCTGCCACTTGGTGAGGAAATGTAACGCTAGAAGGTGACATCCATACGGTAGTTGAATTTTCAGAGCTATGCATTTTTTGTTTATGTTCTTGTTGTTTGTAAAGAATGGACTAATTGTTTGAACACCTAGGCCGGGATTTAATCCAATTACGCATTGTAGAGCAATGTCGATAATGCGCCTTTTAAAGGCAATGTTCCCGCTTTCACGGAGATCGCACTCATAGTAAACACTGCATATGTCGGCTCAATCAAAAATGTACCAATGTCAAGCGCGCTACAACACACGATCAGATTGAATCCCGGTCTTAGTTTCAACTGTAAACAAACTACGGGAAGCAAAAATGTACCTTGACATAAGAATCGCATGTCCTATTTTTTTCCCCCAGGAGTCCTCTGGCTTCAATGACTGTGAATGAAGAGTTGTGACAAGGACACAAGAGATTACACATCCAACAGTCTACTGTAGACCAAATAGCATTGGAATACAGGACACTTACAGTGAGCTCCATAATTCATTGGACAGTGACCATTGTTTTGTTATTTTGGTTCTGTACTCTAGCACTTTGAGTTTGAAAGGATACAATGACAATGAGTGTGAAGTGCAGACTGTCAGCTTTAATTTGAGGGTATTTTCATACATATCGGATGAACCGTTTAGAAATGACAGCACCTTTTGTACATGGTCCCCCCATTTTAAGGTACTACAAGTATTTGTTAAATTGGCTTCACAGATGTGTGTCGTTAGGCAGGTGTATTCATTTGTGTCGTTAGTGAATGCAGGAGAGCTGTTGATGAATAGTAATGATTCTAGACGTTGCTATTGCCTTTGGAGGTTGTTATTGGGGTGTGACAACATGAGGAAGACAGCAGTGTCGATGCAAATGAAGTTGGCCGTCATAAGGCTCAGAAATGAAAATCAATCATTCAGGAACATTGCAAAAACCCTGGCCATGCCCAAGTCAACAGTTTTGTTCATCATTAACAAGAAAAAAACAACCGGTGAACTCAATTATATCAAAAGACCCGGTAGACAGAGGAAGACCACTGTAGTGGATGACCGGAGAATACTCTCTATGGTGAAGAAAAAACCCCTGATAACAGCCCAACAGATCAAAAACACTCTCCTGGATGCAGGTGTAGATGTGTCAAAGTCTACCATACGCAGAAGACTACACCAGCAGGACTACAGAGGGTACACTACAAGATGCAAACCACTGATAAGCCTGAAGAACAGAAAGGCAAGATTACAGTTTGCTAAAAAGCACCTAAAAGAACCCCAAGAGTTCTGGAAAAAAATATTGTGGACAGATGAGACAAAGATTAACATGTACTAGAGTGATGGAAAGACAAAAGTGTGGAGAAAAAAAGAAATGCCCATGATCCAAAGCATACCACCTCATCCATGAAACATGGTGGAGGGGGTGTTATGGCTTGGGCCTGTATGGCTGCCAGTGGAACAGGCTCACTTGTCTTCATCGATGATGTGACTGCAGACAGAAGTAGAACAATGAATTCTGAAGTCTACAGAAATATTTTATCTGCTCAGATAAAACCAGATGCCTCCAAACTCATTGGACGGCACTTAATCACGCAACAAGACAATGACCCTAAACATACTGCTAGAGTTTTTGATGGCCAAAAAGTGGAAAAACCTTGACTGGCCGAGTCAATCACCAGATCTGAATCCAATTGAACATGCATTTTACATGCTGAAGAGGAGACTTAAGGCAATAAGTCCCCGAAACAAGCAGGAACTGAAGATGGCTGCAGTACAGGCCTGGCAGAGCATCACCAGGGAAGATACCCAGCGTCTGGTGATGGCGATGCATCGCAGACTTCAAGCAGTCATTGCATGCAAAGGATATGCGACCAAATATTAACAATGATTACTTTATTCTACATTATGTTAAACTGTCCAATGTTTTTTGATGCCCGAAAATGGGGGGGACCATGTACAAAAGCTTCTATAATTCGTAAACGGTTCATCCGATATGTATGAAAATACCCTCAAATTAAAGCTGACAGTCTGCACTTCACCCTCATTGTCATTGTATCCTTTCAAACTCAAAGTGCTAGAGTACAGAACCAAAATAACAAAAGAATGGTCACTGTCCAGTGAATTATGGAGCTCACTGTATGCTAACACTTATTTAATGTCAATAAAACAATGTGTGTTTAATGGGGCAAACAACTTGAGCCCGGGTTAGTTGTCCAAACGGTTTATTCATCAATCACAGACCCTTACTATCATTAATAATTTCATTAACTTTATCACACGTTCAAGATTCAACCACAACCAGTGGCCGTATCTAGTGACTCGAGTACTAGTGCTGATCTAGGATCAGGTCACCCTTGTCCAAGTAATCTTACTGATTATGATCTAAAATACCAAACTGATCCTAAATCAGCACTCGTACTCTGAGACCCTTTATGAATATGGGCTCTGATCTTCAGTATACTGCATAACATACTTACTCTGAATTTCAAGGCAGCCATTTTCTGGCCTTATTGACACTCTCAGCTGACCTATATGTGAAAGAAGAAACATTCAGTAGGGTGTACAGTAGAAAACAGGAGCAAGGCACAGGAAGGGCTGTCCTTCTCGATCATATGATGACAGTATGTTATTAAATGTGACAGTTTGCCACATAAATAACGTATTAATGAGATCATTATGGCCTCGGTACGGATGATTAGGCATGTTTGGTCACATAAAGGCCATAATGACTCATTGCCAGCAGAACTAACCAAGGACTGATCCTTCTAATTATTTTAACTAATTAGATTCCACAATTAAAACTGTAATTTTCAAATGACACCCTGTTCCCTATATAGTGCACTACTTTTGACAAGAGCCTGGTTAAAAGTAGTGCACTAAATAGGGAATAGTGTCACGATCGTCGTACGGAATAGACCAAGGCGCAGCGTGATGAACAAACATGTTTATTTATCTATAGTGATAAATACTGACAATGAACAAAACAACAAACGACTCGTAACGTCCTAGGTAACATAGACCAACACGGAACAAAAACCCACAAACACAAAGGGAAAAACAGACAGTTTAAATATGGCTCCCAATCAGAGACAACCAGCCACAGCTGACACTCGTTGCCTCTGATTGGGAGTCACTCAGGCCAACATAGAAATAAACAAACTAGAACTCCCAACATCGAAATACAACACAATGAATGAACACACCCTGGCTCAACATATAGAGTCCCAGAGCCAGGGTGTGACAAATAGAGTGCCAATTGGGACGCAGACAGTGTTGGGTGTAGTGGTATCGCTGCCAAATAAAGACTACACACAGTCGAACCCCAGGTTGGCCACTTTCCCGTCATGTCCCTCTACTCTCTATTAAGCTTCCTACTGTTGTGTCAAACATTAATTATTAAATACGAAGGCGGTTTGGAATTCCAATCTCCTTTTAGAAAAAAAAAAATGCTAAGCCTCCAAAAGGCCCCTGAAAGAACACCATAAAAATGTGTACATAAATAGGATGAAAAACAACCAAAATAAGATATATATTTTGGGGTTGATTCAACGTTTCAAAATCAAAACAAACAAAGGCATATTAGGTCATTAGGTTACTAAAACAGTAACAATGTCAGTGTGCAGAAACAGACAAACCCATAAAGAAAGTTGAAACAGAAAAACTCACCAAAGGTTTGTAAAAGGGTTGAGGACGTCTGTAACGTGACTTTGCCTGCACTTATCACTGCAACTTGACAGTCCTCCATATCATAATGATGCTCAATAGTAAACAAAGACTGAAGACTGCTAGCCTAAATAAAACCCTCCTCCACGTTACTTGGCTCAATCCATGCTCCAAATGAATCCTCAATGACCCAAATAAATCCGTTTGTCAGTGAACATGTGGCCAGTCGGAGAGAAAAAGACAAGTGTGTGCTCATAATTCTTAATCTCCTTTTGGTTTTGAACAGAGATTGGAAATGGGGGCCCTCTGATTGGTTGGGGACTCATTTGAATGAGGGGAGCAGAGGGAGGGGCCAGTCCACCTGCTGCTATGGCTAGAAACAATTGAGTGACTTCTTTGCTGCGTCCGTGCTCCAGATTGCCTTTTCACACCAGAGCATCATGACGGGACTGCACCCCGGAGCCAGCCACACTCAAAACATGGACCAGACCACTCATTGGCCCCTGGAATGCTCTGAGGGACCTCCTGAGCCCTTCCCAACCCCTCCAATCTATCTCCGGGGTAAAGTTTCCCACTAGGCACAGATCTAGGATCAGCTTACCCTCTCCCAATCCTAACCTTAAAGTAACTGTCCAGTGAAAATCTCACTTAAAGTTCATATTCTGCTACCTCATACCCAAACAATGTTGTTGTATTATACTCATATGTGACCAAATAATATATTGGAGAAAAAACACTTCAAAAACCCCACCTCAAACAGACCGTTTCAAAAATGCTTGCCATTTCCTCATAGAGGAGGATGTCATCCTCCTGAGGAGAATGAGCTGGCCAATCAGCGGTCTACTATCATTAATATTTTTTATGACCGGTATACGCCCACACCATTCTGTTGTTGGGGTACACCCACACTATTACAACACAGGAAAATTGCTTTTTTACAAACTTAATTGACCTTTTTTGGAAGGAAAACTATTTAAATCATATTGTAATTAATTATAGGTCATATTAAATAGAAATCTGGAAAGACTGGACAGTTACTTGAACCATTAGTGGGGGAAATAATAAACTGACCCAAGATCAGTGTCTAGGGGGCAACCTTACCCTACACCATGTTCTACTGTTGCCAGTTCAGGTGAGCTCTAAGATCCCAGCTGTCCAAGCAGTGGTCTGTTGTCTGTTAATGGACTTTCATCTTTATAAGTTACTCATTCTCACCAGCCAAGCAGCACCTTAAAGCCACACTAAGATGGTGATGAATGCCAACAAAGAGTGCGTCACAGACAACAAAAGGTGAACAGTGCATCCCAAGGTTCATTCCATGGCATTTTTACAAAGCAAACAGCACTTGGGTTATGGTATATCAGTAGTGCTAAACTAGTACAGTTTTTGGTAGACAGACTGGTATGATTGTCTTCTAAAATGTTTTAGTGTCAATGCTTTTCAAGATTTCTAAAGAGTAAAGAAACCACTGTTGCCTCACATGACAGGAATACAACATGACGTCTGGCTACGCAAGACCACAACAGCTCTACGCAAGGCTAATGGTGATAGCAATGCAAGCAATCAAGCAACAGTGCATGACTGTAGTTGATACGGCAAAACAGCCTTTTATATAACGCCACTTCATATTTTTCTGTCACTGAAGATACACGGCATATACTTTTTTATCAGGGGGTCACTTCCCTTTTCAATGGAGCAATGGACTTTACCTAGTAGCACGAGGGAGGGGCGGAGAGTGCATGCATAGAACTATGAAAAATTACATCCGGTAGGATAGATCATATACAATACATGACACAAATAACAAAAGAGCGAAATCGTTAAAATATTAGCAACTACAGTAGACAACACATGCTTGATTACTACTGAGAACATTTATTTTCAATCAATTGTAGGAATTCCTGAATACAACAATGTGCCTCTATAGGAGGTTATAAATGGCAATTGCCAGGGACATCACGATACGATATTGCCATGATACTTAGGTGCCGATATGATAAGTATTGCGATTCTACACTGAGTATACAAAACATTAAAGGGGAATTTCACCCTGGCTCTGCCATGGTATATAGTCATTACTTATTAACGACATTACATTTTTATCGTAAACATCACAATTATCCAAACCACAAGCTAGAACTAGCACATTTTCATTTCACTGGTAGGATCGGGAAGTTTCGCCTCCCTGTGTATTGATCTGCTCATAGTGCACCACAAAGTCCGGCATTCATAGCGAATGCTGATACCGCCGGCTAGGTAGAGGGGGCATGCCCACAAACTTGAATAATGTTCACCCCGATTCTACCAGTGGCTTGCGGCTATTGATGCTGTGACTAACCGGTGTCCCCGCACATTGACTCTGTACCGGTACCCCCTGTATATAACCTCCCTACTGTTATTTTATTTTACTGCTGCTCTTTAATTTTTTGTAATTTTTATTTTCTTCTTAAACTGCATTGTTGGTTAAGGGCTTGTAAGTAAGCATTTCACTGTAAAGTCTACACCTGTTGTATTCGGCTCATGTGGCAAATAAAATGTGATTTGATTATCAGAGGGATTTTCAGGCTGAACTGATGGGGAATCCATTTCGACAACAGCTGAGAAGTGATGCGATACCAGCTAATTTTTTTTCTTCTTAAAAACAAAAAACGGAAGATTTGCAATTAGAGGTAACCTAACATTAGCTAGCTTGCTAGCCTAGCTGGATAAGTTAACTAGCTAACGTTACGGTCCTGTATTGAACTCTGAAAGCCATCAGCTAAATCATATAGTTACCTTTTGGTATACACACCGTTAATCAATTTCGCCTATGCCATGTTAGTCACTGCTAGACTGGTAACTACCTTCAGTAGAGTAAACATGTTTGTTTGTTCTATCTTTGACTGATGTTAGCTAACGTAAACTAGTTAATGTTACCAGATAAAGAGTATCTCAATTTGGTTGCCATGTATTCCACCCTTGTCTGGAAAACACTCCATTAGTAAAAATAGAATTGTCGATATAGCTAACTCACTCTGTGTGTTGGTAACAATGATGAATTTGTATAAATCGTCTATGGTTGCTTCTCAGCCAGTCTCAACTGGCTAGTAATCTTGCTGCCAATTTATTGACACTAGTTAGCTCACAGCAAGGGAAAGGCCATCGGCGCCTGGGGAACAGTTGGGTAACTGCCTTGCTCGGGGGCAGAATGACATTTATACCTTGTCAGCTCTGGGATTCGATCCAGCAGCCTTTCAGTTACTGGCCCAACGCTCCTACCCGCCAGGCTACCTGCAAGCTCACAATATTGAAAATGTCCACGTTAGGTATGCTTAGCTAGCCAGTCTAATAGATATCAATACAATTAGTGGGGTGGGTAAATTGTGTATTGTTGGGTATTTTGTTGTAGGTGGTACAGAATCTGATTCCACCAACCTGCACTTCCAACCCCTAGCTCTGCACAAGGTGAAGGTAAGTTAACCAAAATGTTTACAAGCTGATGGCTAACATAGCTTGTAAATAGTAAGACAGTAAGCATGGTATAATCATGAATTGGGTAGTGTTTGTATGGTTTGTTTTGGGGTTACAGGTGGTTAGAAGTAGCCTGAGGACCACAGAGTACCTTCCAGACCATCTCTTTTTACCTTTTCTCTTTGTAAAACTCAGGTTATCTGGAGTCATTCCACAGTGTCCTGCTGAAAAATACCCCAAAGCGGGGGCATTTTGGGTACACAAGCATGAGGAAGTGGACACACCTTGAAGTTATGGAGCACAACAAGATTGTGGGACAGAAACCAGCAAGGGACCCTGAAAGGTATAACATCAAGACTACAGCAGTAATGACACAACCACCACATTATTCTCTCTGCAGATTCTCAAAACACAATACAAAGACATGTCTACAAAATGTACCTGCAAAGGGCTACTATTGACAAGAATGATCTGTCAAAGTCAATGGGCTGGGGGAGGTTTACAGACAGTACTTTAAGATGAGGAAGTGGGTTTGGGTTGTGCAGAGTTGTGCTTAGACAGTAAATGTGTTGGTGTGTATGAGAGCGATTGAGGTATCATTTCTCCTCAATCTCACATACACAACAATTCATACTGTGTGAGAACTGCCTTCCTAAGACTTTTCACACCTTCTTTAGCCCTCCAGCCCATTCACTTTGTTGACTGATCTTTCCTCTCAAAAGCAGCTTATTTATTTATTTTACCTTTATTTAACTAGGCAAGTCAGTTAAGAACAAATTCTTATTTACAATGACGGCCTACACTGGCCAAACCCGGACGACGCTGGGCCAATTGTGCGCCGCCCTATGGGATTCCCAATCACGGCCGGTTGTGATACAGCCTGGAATCGAACCAGGGGGTCTGTAGTGACGCCTCAAGCACTGAGATGCAGTGCCTTAGACCGCTGCGCCACTCTGGAGCCAATGTCCCCTCGTTCTCCATAAACAATACGCTAGCCGGTCCCATTAGGTTGATACCTTTACCAACAAAGGTGTGTTGCCCTACGTCCCTTCCACAAAAAGTGTAAAATGCTAAGACCACAACCATGTCTTTCCAGGAGATGTGCAATACCAGCAAATTTTCTGCAAGAGGACCAAACAGTTGGTGGTTAAGAAGCCCTACACCACTTTCGGCAGAGTCTTATCCAGCTGGCCGTTCACCGCAGACAGGACAAGCCCATCACCATAAGCACAAAGAGTATCAGCTTCCCCAGCCCACCATTTCCAGTGTACCGAAGCCGTATAAAAGGACTATGGCTGCTTTTACACAGGCAGCCCAATTGATTTTTTTTCCTCACTAATTGGTCTTTTGACCAATCAGATCAGTTCTGAAAAAGATTTGATGTGATTAAGACCAATTAATGGATATCAGAATTGGGCTGCCTGTGTAAACGCTGCTAATTATTAGAATCTGGTGGGCTAGATTAAGGTTGGAGTGAAAACCTACAGGACGGTAGCGCACCAGGAACAGGGTTGGAGAGCCCTGATATAGAACCACCATAAAATAAATATGGATATCTTCTATCAATCTTTGAAATTTGTCTGCCCTTATGGATTCACAGAAGATAAAGCATTTCTATAAACTGTACAGGGCTCTGTAGCATCAAACAGATATCAAAATAATGTTTGTCTATTTGTCAAAATGTAAAATACAGGAGAGTGTACAATATTTAATGCTAACTCAAGAGAACTAGGTATTCAACAACAATGTTATATGCTAAAAGTAACATACAAAACAAATAGTATCAACGGTGTAGTACAGTTCAGTGTGTCAGAGTATGTCTTAGGTGTAAAGACACACAAGTGCAGAGAACTGTAGTTAGAGATTGTTACACCAGATAATGTGATTTACCCAAAGATGTTTGCCGACATCTTGTCTATTTCAAGTCTTCTCTCAATGATCGAGACAGGTGGGTGTCCACTCCAAAGTGCTGCATGTCATGATGACCGAGACCTGTCTCGATCAATGAGTGAGAAGACTTGAAATAGACACAATGGCGGCGCACATATGGTTGAATTACTTTATGGAGCAAAGAAAGTATTTATTTTAATAACGGAGCATTTTCTAAATTCAAACTGACCCCCTGCAACTGGACAAGGACATTTTATGAGACTCCTTTTTCCCCCGAATCGAGGACGAAGACAGCATCGCTAAGGTTGGTCGAAGATTCTCTGTGCTACACCAAATTGTACATATCCTGTAACTCCCAGTAATGGATACCAAACATCTTTGGTTAAATCACATTATCTGGTGTAACAATCTGTAGCTAAGAGAACTGGTGATCAGCAGATGATGGGAGAGGTGGTCATGATGAAATTGCAATTCCAAAGAAACACAGTAAGTTCAGGGAATACTTGTAAAGCTGTGGGAGGAGTGTCATGATCAAACTGCCATTCAGCTCCTCATGAGGCATCTGCTTGAAATCTAGCTTCATGTCTAATCTCTCTAGAGGGATATAGTTTACGGGATACAGTTCTGCTACAATGACACGCGCAGGCAAAGGAATTCTGTTTATGTATCTAGAATCCACTCCAATAAGAAGCCCAGGCACTACACAGTATTGTCTGTAAGACAAAAAACATTATTTTAATTTTTATCTATTGTACAGTTTGAACAACAGTTGAACCATGCCAGCATAACGTCAACATTAGGGTAGACTAGTTAAACATGCATACATGTGCACAGGCACAGAGATTGCATTTAAAATCATATCTAGCCTTATAGAAAGAAATACAGCATAAGCCTCAACCTTTGCACAGTGACCAGACTGTACAAATGAGCCTTGGTAGGTAGGCAGACAGTATCTACCTACAGCCATTGCTATCAGGCATGCTTAGGCAAATATTTTTTATGGTAAAACCAGCTTCAGTTTTAGAGATTTACAACAGTAAATGGTTTTATTGTTTCTTCTCACTGTTTGGTAGTAAATAAGCTAGCTAGCTTGATGGATATGCAATACTTGCAATACTTATTTACATCTATTTGTAATCCTATCTTGCATCATGCCTATAATTTTGTGAGATTGAAATGCATCCAAGGTCATAATCATAACCAATGTCAACCCTGGACAATTATGTTACATAGCTAGCTACTTGAAAAAGAAAAAGGAAAGCCGCACACTCTAGGAGCTCAGATGCAATAATTTAATATCCTAATAAGCAACGTTTCGACAGACATCTTCATCATGTCTTCATCAGGGTATAATGACAAACACTGCGGGTCACTAGTTTATATAGTGTCAAAGGACACACACAGGTGTCTGTAATCATGGCCGGGTGTGGCCTAATAGCATTGGCCAATTCACAGATAAAAACAACATACAAAAAACATGGATAGCATATGATCATAGATACTTGACTACACAGGCCCACAACATTTACAATGAATAGCAAAATCAAAAGAATGGCTTCAAATCAAAGTCTACGTTGAGACCGAAGGGAGCAAGGGTCTTTAAATTAAAGATCCAGGCAGCCTCTCGTTTTAACAATAAGTTGTCGAGGTCACCCCCTCATATAGCTAGCTACTAACATTATTTACAGTTGCTGAAGTTACACGTTTGCTAAGAAGTTACAAATGCGAGGCATGGCGCATAACAAGTTAGCAGGCACCAGGCTAACTAGCCAGCCAACTTCAGTCATGTGCTAACGTTTGCTGGTAAACCTAGCTTTAAGAGGCTGGTTGTAACGTTGCAGCTTGCTGTTTCGTAGCTAGCCATATTTACGACTAAAAAGAGAAGAGTTTTTACAATTGAGATACACAAAAGATCTCCGATCGGTTTTAGCTGAGCTTCTAACGTTAGCTAAATCCAACTCTTTGTTTCAAATATTTTTTGCTATATTCCGGTTGAAACATGTATGATTGAATGTCACCATATAGTTAATACATGCTTCATCGTCGAATTTGTGTTGATGAGAGGAATCACTTGAAGCCATTGCGTCTGGTCAGTTCTTTCAGTTTTGCTCAAAGGATTGTTGTTAGTGTCTGCCCCCTTTTCAAAACAGCCTGCCTTAGGGGAGGGACAGGGGCCAGAGCACAACGCACTGCCCATCACAAGTGGTAGTCTTTCAGAGCCTGGAAGAAATTTCTGCTTGTATATTTACTAATGAATCCGTCGATAGGAACGTTGCTGAAAGACGTCCAATGGCTCTATCGAACAAGGACAACCATATCTACACCCACAAACAAAAACATATAGTGCGACCAGTATGACATAGAGCCTTCGGGAAATGTCACAAAGCAGGACTACATGTATTTTTAGATCTCCCTCCATCAATACACTGGAAGCAGTCATACGGTGAATCATTCAGCGTGCAAAGCCCTGACCTGCCTTCCTCCTGGACAAATTATGCGTGAAACATCTCACTGTCCTAGAAATGCCTCAGGCATGATGAAAACAAGCCCAGATTCCCCCAGGGTGAAATTATCCTTTAAGAATAACTGCTCTTTCCATGACACAGACTGACTAGGTAAATCCAGGCAAAAGCTGAGTATAGATGAAGGGGAGGACACAGGTTAAAGAAGGATTTTTAAGCCTAGAGACAATTTAGAGATGGATTGTGTACGTGTGCCTAGGGCTGTTGCAGTGACCGTATTACTGCCACACCAGCGGCCACAAGTCATGAAGGCAGTCAAATTCCACGTGACCGTTTAGTCACAGTAATTAGGCTTCTCCAAGCTCTGATGCTGCTGATGGTCATTAATAGACTACCAAACTTGCTAACTGCCTGGTACTCAGCACTCTATTGTCCCTCTAATCACTCTGACATCAATGCAAATGTTTTCAAAAATCTAATCAAACACTTCATGAGTGCACATGAGCTCATGTTGCGCAACATTTCAATAGGCTATGCAATTGCGCAAGAAAACAGAGTGATGGCCTCTAGTAAAAAAAGGAGGATCAGCTTTCTATAGGCTAGGCCTACTATATTTATTTCTCAAATTTATTTCTCAACAACAGGAGTATAGCATACCTGGCTGGCATTCAAATGAACCACGGGGAAAAGCGTCCTCCATTCACCATTTAAGTGCATAGATGACATGTATGTTTTCCTGCTGCCCCTGTTCCGATACGGGTGCATGATAACGGTCCATTTTAAATCAAAACCAATTTCACACATACAGTATATTAATATTATTAGTATATGTAAAGACAAGATTAAATCAAGAACAGTCTGATGGGTGACTATATTAGCCTATCAATTGTGAATTATATATTATCACTTGTGAATGAGGCCCAGCATAATAAAAAAAGCAGAACACCTCATGTAGCCTAGCCCATAGGCCTATATGTTTTAATAAGGTTTGTATCTCAACTAAAGTGGCCAGATAACTTCTTAAAATTAAGCACATTAATCCGCTTTACAAGGGGTGTATTGCCTAATTGGTATACATAAGCAGCGCGTGAGTTTCAAGTTTGGGGAAGATAATTTTCACCATAAAAATGCACTTTTATAATAAAACCATTACATGCATAATTGCATTTGCAGTCACTTTTGATCAGTGTTTTCAGCTAATGAAATATTCACGCTTATAGCCTACTACCATGTGTGCATTGCTGCACTTATAATGTGAAGAAATAGCCTAATAGTTTTTAAACATTTTAAGCTAAACGTTCTGATCTGCTGCATCAGCCTAATTGCATAAAAAAAGTTTTTTGATGCTAGTGGTTGTATTCATTTGGGATCTATCACATCCCACAACTGTCCCAGACTATGTTTGGAATATTTATTTCTCGCAAAGAATAGGTCAACTTTTGTACTATGGGGGATAGTAGATTGACATAGGCTAGTGCTTTTGCTCTTCGTCAGGCCTACTCATCTTGTTGGCTGACGAAAAGTAAATGTGGACAGTTTCCAATATCTTCAACATGCACCTCGGAATTGGATAAGGACGCGCGCAGTTGCGTCCCCGATGTGTCTGTCTTCACTTGTAGCCTGTGAGAAAGACCCGATCACATGATGGAGTGCGCAGCACTCAGGGAGAAGGGCACAACGGCCACTGGACGCAAAAGGCAGATCAGGACCTAACATAAGGACAACTCAGAGTATGCTATTCTGTTTTTCTGAAATAGACTACATTTTCTTCATATCATGCTTCTTTAGACCTGTCTAAAATAAATAATAGATTTATTGTGAAGGTGTAGGCTATATTACATGGATTTAGATTTTTTTTTTTTTATGTAGATGTTCCAAAGGTCAGCATCAGTGGCTTGTAGGCTGTGTGTGAAAGCCAGGAGATGCTAAATGTGTTTGTTACTTAACGGTCAATTACCATGAGACCGACAGTTATTTGGATGACAATCACCGGCTGACGAGATTTCGTGACCGCCACAGCCCTACGTGTGCCATTCAGAATATTTAAGTGCCTTTGAACAGGGTAGTAGGTGCCAGGCACACCGGTTTGTGTCAAGAACTGCAACGCTGCTGAGGAAGCATTGCAGTCAACATGGGCCAGCATCCCTGTGGAACACTTTCTACACCTTGTACAGTCCATGCCCCGACGAATTGAGGCTGTTTTGAGGGCAAATTCATAGTATAAAAAGGAACGTTTTGAGGGTGGTTTTAACCTTCCAGACTTTTATCAACTCGCTACCCAAGGCTTTTACTTGCGACATATAGTTAAATGCACTAAAGAGGAACAATGGGTACATATTGAAGATGCACATGCTCACCCCCAGAATCTTTTTACGTGTCTATTTTCAAAGGATAAAGCTAAGAACATTAACAACTTCATAGTTAAGAACACTATAACAATGTGGAAGAGAGTGAGGCGTATTCAAAAGGAACCAGTGTCACTCCCTGGGAGCACGGCCTTGTGGACCGGTCCTTGGATGGCTTTTCGGAGTTCACCGATGGATTGGTCTACATGGAAAACTAAAGGCATGGAAACCATAAGTGACTTGGTAGCAGGAAGTCTATTTATTTCCATGACAGAATTGGAAGGTAATTTTTGACTGACCAATGTAGATACAGTAGTTTCAAATAAATGCAACTTGTAGGCTACATGTCTTGATGTCATGATTTGGAATCTTTTGGACATCGGCGCAACCTTAAGGGGATCTTATTTGAGTTGGAGGGGAATGTGTATATGATAGGGAGGATGTACAGAACAGAGCATGGCGTTTACAACGCCAGGGGGTGGTGGGTTCGATTCCCACGGGGGGCCAGTATGAAAAAAAAGATGTATGCACTCACTAATGTAAGTCGCTCTGGATAAGAGCGTCTGCTAAATGACTAAAATGTAAATGTAAATGTATATATCCAACTGACAATCTCTTGGAAAATATGTGGACTCTTGGAACCAAGACTTAAAAAAGAGCTGATTTTGGCACAAGATGGAGGGGAAGTTGGAGCATAACTAGCTAAATTGCAGTTCACGAAAATGTGCGGTTGGTCCAGTGTACTGTAAACTGTTGTGTAGAGTGTGTTGTGCAGGAGACAAGGTTCACATATTCTGCGGCGGAGTCATGTCTTGGGTGTAGGGCTAATAATGACTCGGTGGTCCATGCTTTCTGAGTATTGCAATGTAAACTTGCTTTTGATTCGTCCATCTGCATGTGCATGTTTCAAGACATGGCATGTGGGGGTGTAGTGAGGTGCCCGATGGGCTGGATGATTCTCTTCTCGTCAGTCATCTTGAAATACCTTATGCTGGAAAGTTGAAGATCGATCAGTCCGCCATCATTGGCAGGGTGGAGGGCTTATGCGATTTATTGTTTAAATGTTGAGAAAACATGGGCGACCGAGAAAAACAAGTTGATACAATTTGAGGCCAAGTTGCAAACAATAATACGGGCACAGGGGATGTGGTGTGAGCATGCGGGTCCGGGCAGATGAGATGTAGTCATTGTTTGTGTGCGTCTGTAAGTTGTTATGCAGTGGGGGAAAAAAAAGAAACATTTAATTTAAAGAAATTCATTATTAAAAATAAGAAGATTGAGGCCAAGCTATATAAGGAGAAGTACCAGTTTTGGGGCAGGTACAGCCAACTAACGCTAGCTGACATTAACTACCTATCAAAAAAATATATACTTGGGAGTCATAGAATCGATAAAATCGTAAAAAGAATAACGCAATAATTTACTGTATAAACTTTTTCCCCCATCCCTACTTCTGAGTACATACTCCTACCATCACGCCCCCATCCTCATCAACAGGGCTTTGGAGATGCCATGGAGACGGTCAAAAACGTCAAGTTCCTTGGCATAGACATCTCAGAGGAGCTGAAATGGTCAAACCACACGAACACCGTGGTGAAGAAGGCACGACAACGGCTCTTCAACGTCAGGAGGCTGAAGAAATTCAGCCTGTCCCCCGAGGGCCCTCACAGTGTTCTACAGGAGCACCATCGAGAGCATACTGTCGAGCTGCATCACATCCTGGTACGGCAACTCCACCGCCGCTGACCGCAAGGCGCTACAGAGGGTGGACGAACTGACAATTGGGTGCCCACTGCCTGCCCTCCAGGACACCAACACCAGGTGTCGCAGGAAGGCCAAGAAGATCATCAGGGACCCCAGCCACCTGAGCCACGGACTGTTCTCCCCGCTTCCATCACTCAGACGCGGGCAGTATAGAAGCATCATGGCAAAAACTGAAATGCTGGTCAATAGCTTCTACCCCCAGACCATCAGGCCCCTATGGATCCCCCCACCACCTCAGTGGACATATGCCCTGCCCCCATTCAATGGACATTTATCATGCTAAATAGCCAGCTACCTGTTTCCACTGTCCCCCTCCTGACCCCCCCAGGACCCCCCATGCCAAGGGCACTCTACGCCTACATCTATTCAGCATTAGAGGTTCCCTAGGGAGGAAACAGAAGTCTAAACTACACGTGACAGCTTGGTCGTGTTCATTATGGCACGCAACAGGAAACATTTTTGAAGCTGAAAACAAAAGTCCCTCCCTGTTTCAATCCGTTTTCTTCAGTTTGGTGCCTAATGAACAGGACCCCTGAGTATGTCTGAACTGGACTGCAACATCTTTAAAGGCAGCTATGCTACATAAATTGCACATTCAAAAGGGACAAGATGGAGGAGGTAGACTGAAATATACATTGAAATATTATTTATCCTTATTATGATCATCCTTTGTTGATTTAGGCCTATCAATTGAGAAGACTAATCATATTGTACGTCCACAAAATCTCTCCTGGAATGTTCACTACTTCCCACAAATCTAAAAGCATTGGATTGGAGGAGGCATGGGCTTGTGGGAGTTTCCACCATATTTCTATACCAGTCATTTCCTTTCAAATCAGTGAACAAGTGCACACTTTTGGAGGAAGGAAAGATAATTGGGACATAGCTATTGATGACAAACCACTACTCACAAATACCAATGATGTCTGAATAGTACTCAAAAAAGACATCTCAGAAGTCAATACTGCCATCTATTGGTCAACATTGAATATGATGATGTATGTACTCACAAACCAAAGTTCCCTTCACCACTGACCTTTTGTCCAAGGCTATGTCATAGAGTTTTATTTAGTTTTTTTTTTAACAGGAGTCAGGTATAAATTTGATGCTGTTTCTGCATAAATTACAAGAGCTTCCGAGAACATCAGGTAGTATCCTGTGATTTTAAATTGATGTCAATGTGGAATTACATTTCTCCCACCTTTCCTCATGAATCCCGAGGGGTGGATCTTTCTCCTCTTCCTGGGGGCAGGTTCAGCATCAGTGTTCTTCAGAGAAGTCTTCTTGACCATTGCTACCTTGACCTCTGCCCCTGGGCTCCTGTGGACCACTGCTGCTCTATCCCATCGGTCAGCTCCTGGTCTGACAATGTGGCTGCAAACAGACAGACATATTCAATCTTAGCTGATACAGACAGAGTTTCCAGGTAAAGCAGAGAGAAAGCATGTTTGAATATGCGGTTGTGCTTCGTTACGGTTCACACTATAAAGATGGATTTGTTGAGTGCATGACTTCAAACTGCGCTCTTGAGGAATTGTGTCTTGTGCCGGACACCCAGTGACTTTCTAGACTAGATAAGACTGGGTTCGTTTAAACAGGAATGTCAGTTATTAAGCTTTACCCTACAGCACATGAAATACAATATAATAAAATACAAATTATACAAATATATACAAATAAAATTAAAATAAGAACATTAAGTTAATTAGAATTAAGTTGTGTTTACGTGTCAATGAAATTACTACAATTTATGACTTAACAGGTTACAGGAAAAATCAGGAAAATCTAGCACTATGGCATTGGAAGCCTGTGGGTTGTTTGGCTTGACAGTAATGTTGGCTTGTTCATACCGGTGTTCCACACGCCTCATTACATTCCTGGGGTCTCCTTCTGTCGCTCTGTTCTCCATATTCCCCATGGGAAATACAGCATCCCTCCTCTCTCTGCATTTTCTCTTTGTGGGAGGCTCCGGTTGGCAGGCCCGCTCTGGTAACCTGTGGCCACTAGTATATCATGACAGAAGAGGTTACTGCTGTGGGGATTTGCTCTCATTTGCAAAACTCTTCAGCGGTGCCCAAATGGCACCGTATTCCCTACATAGCACACCATTTGGGATGCAGCCCTCAACAAAGAACTTCTATCATTTTACATTTTACATTTACGTCATTTAGCAGACGCTCTTATCCAGAGCGACTTACAGTTAGTGAATACATATCTTTTTATACTGGCCCCCCGTGGGAATCGAACCCACAACCCTGGCGTTGCAAACGCCATGCTCTATCAACTGAGCTACATCCCTGCCGGCCATTCCCTCCCCTACCCTGGACGACGCTGGGCCAATTGTGCGCCGCCCATGAGTCTCCCGGTCGCGGCCGGCTGCGACAGAGCCTGGATTCGAACCAGGATCTCTAGTGGCACAGTTAGCACTGCGATGCAGTGCCTTAGACCACTGCGCCACTCAGTGGTGAATGCTATTGCACAGTTGATTTGGTTGGCTGCAATTGTAGTGAGTTACCTTGCCTATCTTTATAAGATGTGAAGAGTTGATGCCTTCAGCTCAGAGGGTTAATACATTAAACAAGAAAAGGCAACAACCCAGCTAAGCTTCACATCTGATCTGAACACATGATCACGGATGACAAAAAAACACCAGCTTGAGGAGAGCAAACAATATGAGGCGATACTGCATAAGTTTCAAACCCTTCTGTTACAGCCGTGGTGATCTTTTTCAGGATTGAGTGCACACAAAACACAATTAAAAACACGTGGTGTGTTAAACAGTACTAATGAAGGGGATGTGTTCTGACAGCACAGTATGGGGCAACAAAGACTAGGGACCCCATTTCGTTAGAGGTCGGAATCACATTTCTCAGGGGGCTGTCGCCTATCTACCAAGTGAAAGGTAGGATTCAAACATACACTGAACAAAAATATAAAAAAACGCAACATGCAACACTTTCAAAGATTTTACTGAGTATAAGTTCATATAAGGAAATCAGTCAATTTAAATAAATTCATTAGGCCCTAATCTATGGATTTCACATGACTGGGAATACGGATATGCATCTGTCGGTCACAGATACCTTAAAAAAAGGTAGGGGTGTGGATCAGAAAACCAGTCAGTATCTGGTGTGACCACCATTTGTTGCATGCAGCGCGACACATCTCCTTCGCATAGAGTTGACCAGGCTGTTGATTGTGGCCTATGGAATGTTGTCCCACTCCTCTTCAATGGCTGTGCGAAAGTTGCTGGATATTGGCGGGAACTGTAACACGCTGTCGTACATGCTCAATGGGTGACGTCTGGTGAGTACGCAGGCCATGGAAGAACTGGGACATTTTCAGCTTCCAGGAATTGTGTACAGATCCTTGCGACATGGGGTCGTGCATTATCATGCTGAAATATGAGGTGATGGCGGCGGATGAATGGCACGACAATGGGCCTCAGTATCTCGTCACGGTATCTCTGTGCATTATAAATTGCCATTAATAAAATGCAATAGTGTTCGTTGTCCGTAGCTTATGCCTGCCCATACCATAACCCCACCGCCACCATGGGGGCACTCTGTTCACGATGTTGACATCAGCAAACCGCTCGACCACACAACGCCATACACGCTGTCTGCCATCTGCCCGGTACAGTTGAAACCGGGATTCATCAGTGAAGAGGACACTTCTCCAGTGTGACAGTGGCCATCGAAGGTGAGCATTTGCCCACTGAAGTCGGTTACAACGCCGAACTGCAGACAGGTCAAGACCCTGGTGAGGACGATGAGCACGCATATGAGCTTCCCTGAGATGGTTTCTGGTACTTTGTGCAGAAATTCTTTGGTTGTGCAAACTCACAGTTTCATCAGCTGTCCGGATGGCTGGTCTCAGATGATCCCGCAGGTGAAGAAGCCAGATGTGGAGGTCCTGGGCTGGCGTGGTTACACATGGTCTGCGGTTGTGAGGCCGGTTGGACGTACTGCCAAATTCTCTAAAACAACGTTTTATGGTAAAGAAATTAACATGTAATCCTCTGGCAACAGCTCTGGAGGACATTCCTGCAGTCAGCAAGCCAACTGCACGCTCCCTCAAAACTTGAGACATCAGTGGCATTGTGTTGTGTGACAAAACTGCACATTGTGTCCTTTTATTGTCCCCAGCACAAAGTCCACCTATGTAATAATCATGCTGTTCAATCAGTTTCTTGATATGCCACACCTGTCAGGATTATCTTGGCAAATGAGAAATGCTCACTAAAGGGATGTAAACAAATGTATGCACAACATTTTAGAGAGAGAAATAAGCTTTTTGTGTGCATGGAACATTTTTGGGATCTTTTATTTCAGCTCATGAAACATGGCACCAACACTTTACATCTTGCGTTTATATTTTTGTAATTAAATTCCACATGTAAAATAAAAAACATGTGCATAGACTAAATATAAAATGGGGGTGACTGTCTGAATAGTATATTATTCGAATTAGGCTACAAATGATCCCAAAAAAAACTTTAATGAAATAAGACAGTAGTCATGAATAGGCTAAAAGGCTACTACTTCGACTTCTCTCAGCTTTCTTCAATAGTGTGTGATTGCGGGTCGCAATTTGGGGCATTCCTGCATGTGGGCATTAATGAATCTGCAGGAAAGCCCCACCCTCAAGCATACCATTGGTTCTTGTATGAACGCCCCTCCTCGAGCATCACATTGGTTCCTGCATGGTTCCTAGCACACAGCGTTCTTTGCTTCCGCTGGTCGAACACCTGCCCTTGCCGTCATTAACAGAAGTGTGTGAAAACAGTGCCTGACAGGCGGGGGCAAAAGGACACTGTCTACCGGTGTCCTAGCTATCGTTAACTAGCTAGCTACCTATCCCGCCTGCTGTGTACTAGTTAGCACCCAGTGTCCTTCACTTACACCTGCGGAACACCTGCCCTCGCCGTCAAAGACTAAGTTAACCTAAAATCCCAGATTTCCCAAGTGATTCCATACATTTAAACTAGTTAGGTGGAGTTGGCCTTCTTTCTCTGCAGTCTAGAACTGGAAAGCTGCAAAAACGGGTCACGTTAATCGTGACGTGCCTTTGTGCACTGCTAGCTCTGCTCTGTTGTGAGTCAACGTTATGGTACATTACATTACCGCCACCTACTGTATTGGAGAACCTCTGCCTCCCGCCTGTGTAGCGGAGTCCTAGCTTAAAAATTGACCAATAGAAGTATAACAAGAGGGGTTACTACAGATGCAGGAACGCCCACATGCAGGAATGTCCCAAATTGCGGCATTCTCTATTTCTTCAAATCAAATCAAATTTTATTGGTCACATGCGCCGAATACAACAGGTGCAGACATTACAGTGAAATGCTTACTTACAGCCCTTAACCAACAGTGCATTTATTTTAAACAAAAAAGTAAGAATAAAACAACAACAAAAAAGTGTTGAGAAAAAAAGAGCAGAAGTAAAATAAAGTGACAGTAGGGAGGCTATATATACAGTAAAATAAAGTGACAGTAGGGAGGCTATATATACAGGGGGGTACCGTTGCATAGTCAATGTGCGGGGGCACCGGCTAGTTGAGGTAGTTGAGGTAATATGTACATGTGGGTAGAGTTAAAGTGACTATGCATAAATACTTAACAGAGTAGCAGCAGCGTAAAAAGGATGGGGTGGGGGGCAGTGCAAATAGTCCGGGTAGCCATGATTAGCTGTTCAGGAGTCTTATGGCTTGGGGGTAGAAGCTGTTGAGAAGTCTTTTGGACCTAGACTTGGCACTCCGGTACCGCTTGCCGTGCGGTAGCAGAGAGAACAGTCTATGACTAGGGTGGCTGGAGTCTTTGACAATTTTGAGGGCCTTCCTCTGACACCGCCTGGTATAGAGGTCCTGGATGGCAGGGAGCTTTGCCCCAGTGATGTACTGGGCCGTACGCACTACCCTCTGTAGTGCCTTGCGGTCAGAGGCCAAGCAGTTGCCATACCAGGCGGTGATGCAACCAGTCAGGATGCTCTCGATGGTGCAGCTGTATAATTTTTTGAGGATCTGAGGACCCATGCCAAATCTTTTTAGTCTCCTGAGGGGGAATAGGCTTTGTCGTGCCCTCTTCACGACTGTCTTGGTGTGTTTGGACCATGATAGTTCGTTGGTGATGTGGACACCAAGGAACTTGAAGCTCTCAACCTGTTCCACTACAGCCCCGTCGATGAGAATGGGGGCGTGCTCAGTCCTCTTTTTTTTTCCTGTAGTCCACAATCATCTCCTTTGTCTTGGTCACGTTGAGGGAGAGGTTGTTGTCCTGGCACCACACGGCCAGATCTCTGACCTCCTCCCTATAGGCTGTCTCATCGTTGTCGGTGATCAGGCCTACCACTGTTGTGTCGTCGGCAAACTTAATGATGGTGTTGGAGTCGTGCCTGGCCATGCAGTCATGGGTGAACAGAGAGTACAGGAGGGGACTGAGCACGCACCCCTGAGGGGCCCCCGTGTTGAGGATCAGTGTGGCAGATGTGTTGTTACGTGCACTTACCACCTGGGGGCGGCCCGTCAGGAAGTCCAGGATCCAGTTGCAGAGGGAGGTGTTTAGTCCCAGGATCCTTAGCTTAGTGATGAGCTTAGAGGGCACTATGGTGTTGAATGCTGAGCTGTAGTCAATGAATAGCATTCTCACGTAGGTGTTCCTCTTGTCCAGGTGGGAAAGGGCAGTGTGGAGTGCGATAGAGATTGTATCATCTGTGGATCTGTTGGGGGCGGTATGCAAATTGGAGTGGGTCTAGGGTTTCTGGGATTATGCTGTTGATGTGAGCCATGACCAGTCTTTCAAAGCACTTCATGGCTACAGACGTCAGTGCTACGGGTCGGTAGTCATTTAGGCAGGTTATCTTAGAGTTCTTGGGCACGGGGACTATGGTGGTCTGCTTGAAACATGTTGGTATTACAGACTCAGTCAGGGACATGTTGAAAATGTCAGTGAAGACACTTGCCAGTTGGTCAGCACATGCTCGGAGTACACGTCCTGGTAATCCGTCTGGCCCTGCGGCCTTGTGAATGTTGACCTGCTTAAAAGTCTTACTCACATCGGCTACGGAGAGCGTGATCACATAGTCGTCCGGAACAGCTGGTGCTCTCGTGCATGCTTCAGTGTTGCTTGCCTCGAAGCGCAGCATAGAAGTGGTTTAGCTCGTCTGGTAGGCTTGTGTCACTGGGCAGCTCGCGGCTGTGCTTCCCTTTGTAGTCTGTAATAGTTTTCAAGCCCTGCCACATCCGACGAGCGTCAGAGCCAGTGTAGTATGATTCAATCTTAGACCTGTATTGACTCTTTGCCTGTTTGATGGTTCGTCGGAGGTCATAGCGGGATTTCTTATAAGCGTCCGGGTTAGAGTCCCGTTCCTTGAAAGCGGCAGCTCTACCCTTTAGCTCAGTGCAGATGTTTCCTGTAATCCATGGCTTCTGGTTGGGGTATGTACGTACGGTCACTGTGGGGACGACGTCATCGATGCACTTATTGATGAAGCCAGTGACTGATGTGGTGTACTCCTCAATGCTGTCTGAAGAATCCCGGAACATGTTCCAGTCTGTGCTAGCAAAACAGTCCTGTAGCTTAGCATCTGCGTCATCTGACCACTTTTTTATTAGCCGAATCACTGGTGCTTCCTGCTTCAGTTTTTGCTTATAAGCAGGAATCAGGAGGATAGAGTTATGGTCAGATTTGCCAAATGGAGGGCGAGGGAGAGCTTTGTATGCGTCTTTGTGTGTGGAGTAAAGGTGGTCTAGAGTTTTTTCCCCTCTGGTTGCACATTTAACATGCTGGTAGAAATGAGGTAGAACGGATTTAAGTTTCCCTGCATTAAAGTCCCCGGCTACTAGGAGCGCTGCATCTGGATGAGCGTTTTCCTGTTGATTAATGGCCTTGTACAACTCATTCAGTGCAATCTTAATGCCAGCATTGGTTTGTGGTGGTAAATAGACAGCTATGAAAAATATAGATGAAAACTCTCTTGGTAAATAGTGTGGTCTACAGCTTATCATAAGATACTCTACCTCAGGCGAGCAAAACCTCGAGACTTCCTTAGTATTTGATTTTGTGCACCAGCTGTTGTTTACAAATATACACAGACCGCCACCCTTTGTCTTACCAGAGTCTGCAGTTCTGTCCTGTCGATGTAGCGTATAGCCCGCTAGCTGAATGTTGTCATTGTTGTCGTTCAGCCACGACTCCGTGAAACATAAGATATTACAGTTTTTAATGTCCCGTTGGTAGGATAACCGTAATCTTAAATCGTCAATTTTATTCTCAAAAGATTGAACATTGGCTAATAGGATTGATGGGAGAGGCAGTTTACTCTTTCGCCGTCGGATCCTTACAAGGCACCCGGATCTGCGTCCACGATATCTCCGTCTCTTCCTCACGCGAATGACGGGGATCTGGGCCTTGTCGGGAGTCTGTAGAATATCCTTCGCGAACGCCTCGTTGAAGAAAAAGTCTTCGTCCAACGCGAGGTGAGTAATCGCTGTCCTGATATCCAGAAGCTCTCTTTGGTTATAAGAGACGATGGCAGAAACATTATGTACAAAATAAATTACAAATAACGCGGAAAAACACACATAGTAGTACAATTGGTTAGAGGGCTGTAAAACGGCAGCCATCTTCTTCCGGCGCTGTTCTGTTCTTGGACTTGCCTCAGTCTTTTCAGACGTCATATTTTTTATTAACAGGGAATGAGGGTATTTCATGATATTCATATGTGGGTTAGTAGCAAATAATACAATTTAATCCAGAATGAAAAATGTATGCACTCACTAACTGTAAGTCGCTCTGGATAAGAGTGTCTGCTAAATTACTAAAATGTAAATGTAATGCAGCTACAGTGCATTTGGAAAGTATTCAGACCCCTTCACTTTTTCCACATTTTGTTACGTTACAGCCTTATTCTAAATTGAATTTACAAATTTAAAAAATCCTCATCATTATACACACACAATACCCCATAATGACAACACAAAAGCAGGTTTTTAGAAATGTTGGAAAATGTATACAACATTTTAAACAGAAATACCTTATTTACATAAGTATTCAGATCCTTTGCTATGAGACTCGAAATTGAGCTCAGGTGCATCCTGTTTCCATTGATCATCCTTGAGATGTTTCTACAACTTGATTGGAATCCACCTGTGGTAAATTCAATTGATTGGACATGATTTGGAAAGGCACACACCTGTCTATATAAAAAGGTCCCACAGTTGACAGTGCATGTCAGAGAAAAAACCAAGCCATGAGGTCGAGGGAATTGTCCGTAGAGCTCTGAGACAGGATTGTGTTGAGGCATAGATCTTGGGAAGGGTCCCAAAAAATGTATGCAGTATTGAAGGTCCCCAAGATCACAGTGGCCTCATTCATTCTTAAATGGAAGAAGTTTGGAACCACAAAGACTCTTCCTAGAGCTGGCTGCCCGGCCAAACTGAGCAATGGGGGAGAAGGGCCTTGGTCAGGGAGGTGACCAAGAACCCGATGGTCACGCTGACAGAGCTCCAGAGTTAGTCTGTGGAGATGGGAGAATCTTCCAGAAGGACAACCATCTCTGCAGCACTCCACCAATCAGGCCTTTATGGTAGAGTGGCCAGACGGAAGCCACTCCTCAGTAAAAAGGCACATGACAGCCCGCTTGGAGTTTGCCAAAAGGCACCTAAAGGACTCTCAGACCATAAGAAACAAGATTCTCTGCTCTGATGAAACCAAAATTGAACTTGTTGGCCTGAATGCCAAGTGTCACGTCTGGAGGAAACCAGGCACCGCTCATCACCTGGCCAATACCATCCCTACGGTGAAGCATGGTGGTGGCAGCATCATGCTGTGGGGATGTTTTTCAGCGGCAGGGACTGGGAGACTAGTCAGGGTTTAGGGAAAGATGAACGGAGGAAAGTACCGAGAGATCCTTGATGAAAACCTGCTCCAGAGCGCTCAGGACCTCAGACTGCGGCGAAGGTTCACCTTCCAACACAGGAGTGGCTTCGGGAAAAGTCTCTGAATGTCCTTGAGTGGCCCAGCCAGAGCCCGGACTTGAACCCAATCGAACATCTCTGGAGAGACCTGAAAATAGCTGTGCAGGGATGCTCCCCATCCAACCTGACAGAGCTTGAGAGGATATGCAGAGAAGAATTTGAAGTCCCCAAATACAGGTGTGCCAATCTTGTAGTGTCATACCCAAGAATACTTGAGGCTGTAATTGCTGCCAAAGGTGCTTCAATAAAGTACTGCGTAAAGGGTCTGAATACTTATGTAAATGTGATAGTTGTTTTTTTATATACAATGGGGAAAAAAAGTATTTAGTCAGCCACCAATTGTGCAAGTTCTCCCACTTAAAAAGATGAGAGAGGCCTGTAATTTTCATCATAGGTACACGTCAACTATGACAGACAAATTGAGAGAAAAAAAATCCAGAAAATCACATTGTAGGATTTTTAATGAATTTATTTGCAAATTATGGTGGAAAATAAGTATTTGGTCACCTACAAACAAGCAAGATTTCTGGCTCTCACAGACCTGTAACTTCTTCTTTAAGAGGCTCCTCTGTCCTCCACTCGTTACCTGTATTAATGGCACCTGTTTGAACTTGTTATCAGTATAAAAGACACCTGTCCACAACCTCAAACAGTACTCCAAACGCCTCTATGGCCAAGACCAAAGAGCTGTCAAAGGACACCAGAAACACAATTGTAGACCTGCACCAGGCTGGGAAGACTGAATCTGCAATAGGTAAGCAGCTTGGTTTGAAGAAATCAACTGTGGGAGCAATTATTAGGAAATGGAAGACATACAAGACCACTGATAATCTCCCTCGATCTGGGGCTCCACGCAAGATCTCACCCCGTGGGGTCAAAATGATCACAAGAACGGTGAGCAAAAATCCCAGAACCACACGGGGGGACCTAGTGAACGACCTGCAGAGAGCTGGGACCAAAGTAACAAAGCCTACCATCAGTAACACACTACGCCGCCAGGGACTAAAATCCTGCAGTGCCAGACGTGTCTCCCTGCTTAAGCCAGTACATGTCCAGGCCCGTCTGAAGTTTGCTAGAGTGCATTTGGATGATCCAGAAGTGGATTGGGAGAATGTCATATGGTCAGATGAAACCAAAATAGAACTTTTTGGTAAAAACTCAACTCGTCGTGTTTGGAGGACAAAGAATGCTGAGTTGCATCCAAAGAACACCATACCTACTGTGAAGCATGGGGGTGGAAACATCATGCTTTGGGGCTGTTTTTCTGCAAAGGGACCAGGACGACTGATCCGTGTAAAAGAAAAAATGAATGGGGCCATGTATCGTGAGATTTTGAGTGAAAATCTCCTTCCATCAGCAAGGGCATTGAAGATGAAACGTGGCTGGGTCTTTCAGCATGACAATGATCCCAAACACACCACCTGGGCAACGAAGGAGTGGCTTCGTAAGAAGCATTTCAAGGTCCTGGAGTGGCCTAGCCAGTCTCCAGATCTCAACCCCATAGAAAATCTTTGGAGGGAGTTGAAAGTCTGTGTTGCCCAGCGACAGCCCCAAAACATCACTGCTCTAGAGGAGATCTGCATGGAGGAATGGGCCAAAATACCAGCAACAGTGTGTGAAAACCTTGTGAAGACTTACAGAAAACGTTTGACCTGTGTCATTGCCAACAAAGGGTATATAACAAAGTATTGATAAACTTTTGTTATTGACCAAATACTTATTTTCCACCATAATTTGCAAATAAATTCATAAAAAATCCTACAATGTGATTTTCTGGATTTATTTTCTCATTTTGTCTGTCATAGTTGACGTGTACCTATGATGAAAATTACAGGCCTCTCTCATCTTTTTAAGTGGGAGAACTTGCACAATTGGTGGCTGACTAAATACTTTTTTTCCCCACTGTATATACATTTGCAAAAAAAAAAAAAAATGTTTTGCTTTGTCATTATGGGGTGTGTGCAGATTGATGAGGGAAAAAATTTAAAAATAAGTCTGTAACGTAACAAAATGTGGAAAAAGTCAAGGGGTCTGAATACTTTCCGAATGCACTGTATATAGTGCAGTATTAACATTAGGCAGTATGAATAATCCAGGGCTCGGTTTCCCAACAGCGATGGAACTTAGGCTTATGAGTGTTTTAACGATGCATCTTTCCTACAACGGCCGACGATGTAATATGTGTTTCCCAAAACACCATGCAGAGAACGTTCACTAATGCCATGCATACACTGCATGATTTTGCCACGAATTCACCAAGTTGCTGCCATCCCAGGCAAATGTTCATGATCGGGGTGAAACCCTATGAACTTGGGCTAGGATCAGTAGTCGGGTCAGTTTGAGCGAATCAAGGACGCACAAATGATGGCTGTTCCGTTCTCCAGACCTCTGTCGGATGTCCCGATAATGTCAAAAATGTTGGTAGTGCATCTTGTAGTATGAACAGTGCTATGATGCGATTGGGCAAGGACTGCTGCCCATAGCCAAAGAGCATTCAACATGTGAGACCAAAACAATGATGGTGAAGAGGAAAGCAACAACACGCACTGTATGGACCGATGTGATGGAAGACAGATTGTTGGAGCTGTGGAGAGAACGCAGCTGCCTTTTCAAATGGGCAAGTTCATTTTACATGGCCCCGGTGCCCCAGTTGGGCGGAGTTTGATTAATTTAGACCATTCCATTGGTCCTTAAGTGAAATCTCCACCCACCAATATTACTGAGTCCTACCATGACAGAAACCAAAAATATTATTTCATATAATCATTTTAATTAATATTAAGTACATATTTTGTGCCTCCGACTCATTTTGAAATGTTTCTGCACATAATAATGTGCACACTAATAAGCAGCTCACTAGCCAGGTTTCCATCCAATTTGCGACAGATTTTAATGCAAATATTTTGAAAAAATCTGCATAAAACAATTCCCCCCCCAGAGATGTTTCCATCAAACTGACTCATTGCGGATAAAAGGCTGTGTGATGAAGTAGTGCACATAAAAATAACTTTTGCGTTTAAATTCCCATGTACCGAATGAAAAATTCAAGTTAAATGGTGTTCCATCGCAGTTTCAACTCTACTGATGGTTTTGTCACAACAACTGTTGCGTTATATAGCAAACGTGCCCACTCTGGTCTTGGCCCATGCGCTCTAGCCAACAGCTCGCAGGTACAGTGCGGGTAGGCTACCTGCATTTTTTTTTATTTGTCAAACGGCAGCCAAGCATCCTGTCACCAGAATAACATATTTATTTTAAAGGAGCATCAAGCTCATCATGTGCACTTTCACCACCCTGTGAAGTTCATAACTTATTTCATGTGTAGCTTAATAAACTGCATGGCTTATCATCGCTTGACTCCAAGTTTACTTTGATATGATGATTATTACATCAATATTTGTGCAAAAAGGCATTTCCATCGCTATTTCTTGCATAATAACATTTTACAGACACAAAAATATCCCACCATGTCAAACGAACAAATTGTCTGTCGGCATTTATACAATTTTACCGGCATATCCTGTTTCCATCAGCCCGGTCGTGACTTTTGTCATGCGTCAGGTAATTCAGCCGCATTAAATGGTTGGATGGAAACCTGAAACCTGTAGCTTATCCTTTCAGCACTAGATTCATTGTCTGATCCTTTGATTGGGTGGACAACATGTCAGTTCATGGTGCAAGAGCTCTGATAGGTTGGAGGACGTCCTCCGGAAGTTGTCATAATTACTGTGTAAGTCTATGTAAGGGGGTCAGAACCATGAGCCTCCTAGGTTTTGTATTGAAGTCAATGTACCCAGAGGACAGAAGCTTGCTGTCCTCCGGCTACACCATGGTGCTACCCCAGAGAGTGCTGCTGAGGCTACTGCAGACCTTCATTGCAAAACAGTGTGTTTTAATCAATTATTTGGTGAAATGTGAATATATTTAGTAAAGTTTTATCTAAAAAGGATCACTCTTTTTAATGTTTCACTATATTTTTTATATTATTCACTGAGGAAGATGGTCCTCCCCTTCCTCCTCTGAGGAGCCTCCAGTGGGGCAGAATCAACTAGGGAATCATCATGTAATGTGAACACTGGGGTCCTGGGATTGAGGATGGACGAAAGATTTGGGACAAGGAAATCGCGAAATGTGAGCACATCCAAATTGTTAAGATTTTGTTAATCGTGTAGTTTATGCCCAGCATAAGCGCCTCGTGAAGGCATGTGTCGATACTGATAGGATCGAAAGAAAGGCAGCGCTGCTCTCGGATCAGCTTTCTCCATTCAAATCTGCGAATTATTCCACAATACTGACGACGGACCAGCTCCTAGAAAGATATCACCCATGGCTACGAATACTGAGGCGACTTATTCTAATGCTTCCACTATAAAAATGCACAAAATCACCGGTTTGGCACATCTTTGCGGACATGTTAGGCTACATATCATGAAATATATTGAGTCAAATTACAGCAAAATAGAACTCAATTGATTGAACATTAGATGTATTTCAATATGATTTAAATAGCCCTATAGGCTACCGTTTATATTTAATGAAGCATATTTTTATACGTCGCTTGTTTGTATACATTTCAAAGACATTGGCAACTTTGTAATTTAGTTATCGGCGGTAATAGAGACACGGATAAACCATCTGATTCCATGTTTACCGGATATATTCTGGTTATAAGTGACGCGGGAGGGCAAAAAAGCATCTTATCACTTAGCTGTTCTATGAGTGGTCTGATGCAAGCGTTAGATTAAGAGCGTTTTCAAGTGCAACGTTAATAACGATGGTTTTGGAAAACAGCTCGGAGATTGAACGATGCTCCTACGAAGGTTCTAACGATGAACTTTAGCCTTATAATGCTCTTGGGAAAACGGCGTCTGGACATTGCATTAAGCACACAAAATAATTCCAATAGGCCTACCTTTTTCGCTTGTCTTGATGTGGCTTAACGTTTTCCATTGACATTGTCCTCCTGAACGACACAGGATATCACTCTTTCATAACTACGTTCAAAAAAGGCGCTTGCAACGTTCATAAGTTCCTCTACTCCTTGCATTTAGTAAGGGAAGTCTGCCGTCCACTCCACTCCCCCTAGTCTCCGCTGCGAGCACTGAGTTGTAAACCAAATATGCTTTCGACCAATCCGGGAGCTCTATTTGAAAACGTACACGCGCTGCTGGGCTCAAGTAAACGTTTAAAATTCCCCCAAAAATGTGGGGTAGCAATTGCCTAAACAGATCCGTTTCTTCACTTGGCCAACAAATACTTTCGTGGTCAATTTTGGGGACTTATGTATAGATCTTTAAATATATTCATATCTTTTGTGTCATTATAGTTTATACCTGGATTTTGGGGATTTATGTATAGATCTTTAAATATATTCATATCTTTTGTGTCATTAGGATATTCTTATGATAATAATTTCTTGTTCTATAGAGATTAATTACATGGTATCAGGTGGGATATCTCAGTCTGCTCAACTTCAGACTGCAAGGAAGTTGGGGGAGGGTATATTTTACTCAAAGGGCTCACAAATTGAAGTTCAACATGAACAATAGCAAAATGCCTATAATTTCAAACCAATGACACTGTATATCAACTAAGTGTATCAGTAGACATCAAGCTCTTGAAATAGATCATAAAAGTAATGTTATTGTATGTGAGCGATACGACTCACTATCTAATAATTAACTGAGTGTAGCTTGAATGCAGCTTTGGGAGTTCATGGAGTTTGCTGTGTCTTTCCAACTGCTGTTAGAGGGGCTTTATATGTCGCCAGGGGCTCTGAGACGAAGGAATTCTACTTTTTTTCCTTTCATTTACTTCTCAGCCTCATCTGTCACCCTCTGTACATGATGTATGTGTCAGCCAACCAAGCCATAGACTGTAGACTCTGCTATGCATCGTCTCTCGGACCAACAGGCTCCGAGACAGCTTCTACCCCCAAGCCATAAGACTGCTAAATGGTTAATTAAATTGTTACCTGGACTATCTGCATTGACCCTATTTTGCACTGCCTCTATGCACACTCACAAGACTACACTGAGTGTACAAACATTAGGAACACCTGCATAGACTGACCAGGTGAATCCAGGTATAAACTATGATCCCTTGTCAAATCCACTTCAATCAGTGTAGATGAAGGGGAGGAGACAGGTTAAATAATCATTTGTAAGCCTTAAGACAATTGAGACATGGATGATGTATTTGTGCCATTCAGAGGGTGAATCGGCAAGACAAAAGATCTAAGTGCCTTTGAAGGGGTTATGGTAGTAGGTGCCAAGCGCACCGGTTTGAGTGTGTCAAGAACTGAAATACTGCTTGGTTTTTCACACTCAACAGTTTCTCTTGTGTATCAAGAATGGTCCACCACCTGAATGACATCCAGACAACTTGACACTACTGTGGGACGCATTGGAGTTAACATGAGTCAACTCACTCACACACATTACACTGACACTCTCACACAAACCCACACACATTCACAAACACTACATACACACACATAACACACACACAATACCGACGTCACACACACAAACATTGTTTCACAATCATCATATCCTGATGCCTAGTCACTTTACCCGGCCTTTATGTACAGATCTACCTCAAATACCTTTTACCCCTGCACAGTGAAATGGTACTGGTACTCCCTGTATATAGCTTCATTCTTGTGTATTTTATTCCTCCTGTTGTATCTGTATTATTTTTAAAGGCCAAATGCATCTGTTTTTATATCAATATCAAATCATTTCTGGGTAACAATTAAGTACCTTACTGTGATTGTTTTCAATAAATTTTTTAAAAAATAACAAAATAGCTTCTTAGCAAGCAAATTCTCAAGCAATAATTTTGCTAGGACTGTCTGGGAGTGGTCTGAGTGGGGAGGGGAAAACGGAAAACTAGCTGTTATTGGCAGAGAGGTTTGGAACTCTCTTTCTTATTGGTCTATTAACACATTTTGATGGCACCAAGCAGGCCAAAACGCAATCCCACCAAAACAGGCTGAAATGTCAGGCGGTTTTTTCAAACAACTCTTACACTAAAAGGGCCTTATCATAATCTTCACAATTTCACAGTATTTTTCCAACCTCATAGTGTGGAAATACACTGCTCAAAAAAATAAAGGGAACACTTAAACAACACAATGTAACTCCAAGTCAATCACACTTCTGTGAAATCAAACTGTCCACTTAGGAAGCAACACTGATTGACAATACATTTCACATGCTGTTGCGCAAGTGGAATAGACAACAGGTGGAAATTATAGGCAATTAGCAAGACACCCCCCAATAAAGGACTGGTTTTGCAGGTGGTGACCACAGACCACTTCTCAGTTCCTATGCTTCCTGGCTGATGTTTTGGTCACTTTTGAATGCTGGCGGTGCTTTCACTCTAGTGGTAGCATGAGACGGAGTCTACAACCCACACAAGTGGCTCAGGCAGTGCAGCTCATCCAGGATGGCACATAAATGCGAGCTGTGGCAAGAAGGTTTGCTGTGTCTGTCAGCGTAGTGTCCAGAGCATGGAGGCGCTACCAGGAGACAGGCCAGTACATCAGGAGACGTGGAGGAGGCCGTAGGGAGGGCAACAACCCAGCAGCAGGACCGCTACCTCCGCCTTTGTGCAAGGAGGAGCAGGAGGAGCACTGCCAGAGCCCTGCAAAATGACCTCCAGCAGGCCACAAATGTGCATGTGTCTGCTCAAACGGTCAGAAACAGACTCCATGAGGGTGGTATGAGGGCCCGACGTCCACAGGTGGTGGTTGTGCTTACAGCCCAACACCGTGCAGGACGTTTGGCATTTGCCAGAGAACACCAAGATTGGCAAATTCGCCACTGGCGCCCTGTGCTCTTCACAGATGAAAGCAGGTTCACACTGAGCACATGTGACAGACGTGACAGAGTCTGGAGACGCCATGGAGAACGTTCTGCTGCCTGCAACATCCTCCAGCATGACCGGTTTGGCGGTGGGTCAGTCATGGTGTGGGGTGGCATATCTTTGGGGGGCCGCACAGCCCTCCATGTGCTCGCCAGAGGTAGCCTGACTGCCATTAGGTACCGAGATGAGATCCTCAGACCCCCTTGTGAGACCATATGCTGGTGCGGTTGGCCCTGGGTTCCTCCTAATGCAAGACAATGCTAGACCTCATGTGGCTGGAGTGTGTCAGCAGTTCCTGCAAGAGGAAGGCATTGATGCTATGGACTGGCCCGCCCGTTCCCCAGACCTGAATCCAATTGAGCACATCTGGGACATCATGTCTCGCTCCATCCACCAACGCCACGTTGCACCACAGACTGTCCAGGAGTTGGCGGATGCTTTAGTCCAGGTCTGGGAGGAGATCCCTCAGGAGACCATCCGCCACCTCATCAGGAGGTGTACTGGGCCTTTAACTTTGCATCGTTGGGAAGGGCTTGTAAGCAAGCATTTTACGGTAAAGTCTACACCTGATGTATTCGGCGCATGTGACAAATAAAATTTGATTTGATGTGTGTGAGTACAAATGGTGTGCATCCCAAATGGCACCCTATTCCCTGCATAGTGCAAAAGTAATACAAAGGAAATAGGGTGCCATTTGGGATGTAGTTGTTGCTCTTTTCATCCAGTGACATCCTCCAACATAATTAATTCCTTACCTTGTAGCCAACACCTCAACTGTAATGTTCACTAATCTTGCTTTCTGCTACCTTTTAGAGCAACTCTGAGGCTTACATGACATTTTCAGAATGAAAGTTTATTGTAAAAATAATATATATGTATATATATATACACATACATATACATATATATATTTTTTTTACAACAAATGGCACCATATATATACACTATATATATACACACTACCAGTCAAAAGTTTAGACAAACCTACTCATTCAAGGGTTTTTCTTTATTTTTACTATTTTCTACATTGTAGAATAATAGTGAAGACATCAAAACTATGAAATAACACATAAGGAATCATGTAGTAACCAAAAAAGTGTTAAACAAATCAAAATATATTTTATATTTGAGATTATTCAAATAGCCACCCTTTGCCTTGATGACAGCTTTGCACACTCTTGGCATTCTCTCAACCAGCTTCATGAGGAATGCTTTTCCAACAGTCTTGAAGGAGTTCCCACATATGCTGAGCACTTGTTGGCTGCTTTTCCTTCACTCTGTGGTCCAACTCATCCCAAACCATCTCAGTTGGGTTGAGGTCGGGTGATTGTGGAGGCCAGGTCATCGGATGCAGCATTCCATCACCCTTACACAGCCTGAATATGTGTTTTGGGTCATTGTCCTGTTGAAAAGCACAAACCAGATGGGACGGCGTATCGCTGCAGAATGATGTGGTAGCCATGCTGGTTAAGTGTGCCTTGAATTCTAAATAAATCACCGACAGTGTCACCAGCAAAGCACCCCGACACCATCACACCTCCTCCTCCATGCTTCATGGTGGGAGCCACACATGCGGAAATCATCCTTTCACCTACTCTGCATCTCACAAAAGACACAGCGGTTGGAACCAAAAATCTATAATTTGGACTCATCAAATAAAATAAAATAACATCAAATAAAATAAAATTGTATTTGTCACATACACGTGTTTAGCAGATGTTATTGCGGGTGTAGCGAAATGCTTGTGCTTCTAGCTCCGACAGTGCAGTAATATCAAACAAGTAATATCTAACAATTTCACAACATATACCCAATACACACAAATCTAAGTAAGGAATGGAATTTAAGAATATATACATATATGGACAAGCAATGACAGAGCGGCATGGACTAAGATACAGAATAATATTATAGAATACAGTATATACATATGAGATGAGTAGTGGAAGATATGAAAACATTATTAAAGTGACTAGTGTTCCATTTCTTAAAGTGGCCAGTGAGTTCAATAGGCAGCAGCAGCCTCTAATGTGCTAGTGATGGCTATTTAACAGTCTGATGGCCTTGAGATATAAGCTGTATTTCATTCTCTCAGTCCCAGCTTTGATGCACCTGTACTGACCTCACCTTCTGGATGATAGCGGGGTGAACAGGCAGTGGCTCGGGTGGTTGATGTCGTTGATGATCTTTTTGGCCTTCCTGTGACATCGGGTGCTGTAAGTGTCCTGGAGGGCAGGTAGTTTGCCCCCAGTAATGCGTTCGGCAAACTGCACCACCCTCTGGAGAGCCTTGCGGTTGCGGGCGGTGCAGTTGCCATACCAGGCGGTGATACAGCCCGACAGGATGCTCTCAATTGTCATCTGTAGAGGTTTGTGAGGGTTTTAGGTGCCAAGCCACATTTCTTCAGCCTCTTGAGGCTCTGTTGCGCCTTCTTCACCACACTGTCTGCGTGGGTGGACCATTTCAGTTTGTCAGTGATGTGTATGCCAAGGAACTTGAAGCTTTCCACCTTCTCCACTGCGGTCCCGTCGCTGTGCTCACTTGAACAGGAAGATGACGCGGCGGTCCTTCTTCTGGGCTCTAGAAAGAGGCCCGAAATCCCGACTTGGAATTCCGAGTTGGATGACCGTTCAAAATTATTTTCTGAACTCACTGAAGTCTGAGATTTCTCTGTTCCGAGTTTCCAGAAGTCATGCTGGATTGACTGCATGGCCAATGTATTCAACATTTTCTGTACCACTCAGGAGGCCCTCAATTTGACAAAATTGTATCTGTGGCCAATGACCTTGAGTCTTCTTGGATGGGCACTTCTAATGTATCTCTATGGCAGCACCCAAGGGGCTTGAATTTTCGAGCTCTACCCATAGATTTTGTGGTGACGTAGTGTCCCCATGAGTGACAGAACACTGAACCAATCAAGGCGCAACTAGAAAACATTACCAACCCCTACGCTCCGTATTTTCCGCTGGCTGCCCCACCACCACAGAAAGCACTGAGCTAGGCTGAAACAACTGCATTTAGGAGCTGCCTTAATCAAGAAAGCAAAAAAGAGACCATTTATTAACTCAATGATTTTTTATTTATTTTTTTTTTTACATTGTTTGCAAACTGATATGTGACACGTATTAATGCAAAAATAAAATGCAAAAATAATAATTATATATACACTACCAGTCAAAAGTTTGGACACACCTACTCATTCAAGGGTTTTTCTTTATTTTTACAATTTTTTACATGGTAGAATAATAGTGAAGACATCAAAACTATGAAATAACACATATGGAATCATGTAGTAACAAAAAAGTGCTAAACAAATCAAAATATATTTTATATTTGAGATTCTTCAAATAGCCACCCTTTGCCTTGATGACAGCTTTGCACACTTGGCATTCTCTCAACCAACTTCATGAGGTAGTCACCTGGAATGCATTTCAAGACGGTCCATATTATGGCAAAAACTGCTCAAATAAGCAAAGAGAAATGACGGTCCATCATTACTTTAAGACAGGAAGGTCAGTCAATACGGAAAATGTCAAGAACTTTGAAAGTTTCTTCAAGTGCAGTCGCAAAAACCATCAAGTGCTATGATGAAACTGGCTGTCATGAGGACCGCCACAGGAATGGAAAACCCAGAGTTACCTCTGCTGCAGAGGATAAGTTCATTAGATTTACCAGCCTCAGAAATTGCAGCCCAAATAAATGCTTCACAGAGTTCAAGTCACAGACACATCTCAACATCAACTGTTCAGAGGGGACTGTGTGAATCAGGCCTTCATGGTTGAATTGCTGCAAAGAAACCACTACTAAAGGACACCAATAAGAAGAAGAGACCTGCTTGGGCCAAGAAACACAAGCAATGGACATTAGACCTGTTAAAAAGAAAATGCTATTGCAACCTCTTTGCAATAAGGAATTGAGACCAAAAGCTCAAGAGAAGTTTCAAGTGTTTATTACCAAGGATGCCATCAGTTGAGTGCATACATTTAGAAAGTTCACAACACATCTTATACTCTTCCCTCCTTTTGGTCACCACCCTCTTGTAGGTGTCACCTCCCCAGCTATACATTTTACGACCCCAATGAGTTTCCCTTATCTCCCCTGTGGAATGTCCATGGTCTTCTCTTTGGTTAGCTAGATGTCAGAATCACAACCCGTCAGTCTTCATTGTCCTGGGCCTGCTCCCTGATCCGAGGCAATTTCCTCTTATCTGATTAGGTCAACCTTTTCAAATTAGCATACACACGGTTTCATGGCCTAAACTCCATTAATGTTCACAGTAATCATTCACTAAACAGGATACAAACAAACTACAGTTTAACTTGAAGCATGTTACATTTTAACATAATCCATCAGTCCCCCCTATTAAACCATAAACACTTCTAGTTGTTTAATATCACTAAGCAATCATTTAAACTGCCTGCTGTAGACTTTCTTCTTCTTTGGATTTCTCCAGACCTGAGAGTTTAATAGAAACAGACTTGATAGATAGAGAAAATAGAAAATACTAGAAAACAAAAAACAAAAATAAAAACACTGATGAGTTAAAACAATCCTAAATTCTACTTCTATGTAGATACATTTATAAACTAAATCTCTGAACACAGCTTGAGGAACCCGATTGACACAATCTCCTGCTACCCCTGGACACTATGCCCACTGACATACTTTTCTGCTAAGGTCCACAAAAAGTAGTGCTCTAAATATCCCCATTATGCTTTTCCTCAGTCTTCCATCAAGGGCTACAGGATCACAAGATATGTTTTTCAGCCAAGCCCTCCTCTCTGCGTTCACCTCCTAAAGCTAGCCTAAAGACACGAACCGTAGCCTGAATCAATTTCACCTCCTCTTGTGGCAGATAGATGCGTTTCAACAACAAAGCTTTTACTATATGGAATCCTAACAATGTCACCAGAGCTACCCCCGTAACTGCCAACACTGCCCATGCTGCATACTACAAAATCTACATGATTTGATCAATAGTCCAATACCATGCTGTTCCTACAGCACCTCCCACAACCTTAAAAGTCTCTTTTGTTATTACTTCCAATGTAACAGCAGTAATTATGCTACTGCTTTAACGCTGTCACTGTCAGTGACTTGCATCCCCAGCTTTACCGTTAGATCTATGATTGAGTTTGTGAGATATTCTCTGCCTTTTTCCCAGTCCTCCCCTAATGTTTTCCTGACCAGCTTATCTATTGCCTCCTTATGTTGTGCTACAGTAGGGACTGGCGGGTAATAATTACCATTACTCAGATCTGGATCACATCTCTCATCCCACGGCATCCCCATCCCCCACCCCCCTGTGAAAACCCTATGTGTGACAAAGGTTTTAGGGCCTAAAGGTTGTTTTTCTGCAATCCCTCTACAAATTCCTGTTACCGTGGCTTGGTCCCAGTTCTCTGGGAGGTATGTCAATTGATTATCTGCCCTTTGATATGGAGGCGAGAGCAGTGGAGTTGAGAGAGTGTCCATTTCTACATATCTCTGGGTTACATGCTTCCTGATCGTCCCCTGCAACAGATGGGCTGCCACCACTACTGCAAGCTTTTTCTCTGGGAATACAGCTTCTTGTATACATGGGTCTGTGGCAACCCTCTCAATTGTTGTTCCCTCATCAGTAAAACCTTCTCCATATTTTTATTTTATTTTTTATTTCACCTTTATTTAACCAGGTAAGCCTGTTGAGAACAAGTTCTCATTTACAACTGCGACCTGGCCAAGATAAAGCAAGGAGTGCGATAAAAACAACAACAACACAGAGTTACATATGGAATAAACAAAACGTACAGTCAATAACACAATAGAAAATCTATATACAGTGTGTGCAAATGTAGTAAGTTATGGAGGTAAGGCAATAAATAGGCCATAGTGCAAAATAATTACAATTTAGTATTAACACTGGAGTGATATATGTGCAGAAGATGATGTGCAAATAGAGATACTGGGGTGCAAATGAGCAAAATAAATAACGATGTAAATAACAATATGGGGATGAGGTAGTTGGGTGGGCTAATTACAGATGGGCTGTGTACAGGTGCAGTGATCGGTAAGCTGCTCTGACAACTGATGCTTAAAGATAGTGAGGGAGATAAGTGTCTCCAGCTTCAGAGATTTTTGCAGTTCGTTACAGCCATTTGCAGCAGAGAACTGGAAGGAATGGCGGCCAAAGGAGGTGTTGGCTTTGGGGATGACCAGTGAGATATATCTGCTGGAGCGCATACTACGGGTGGGTGTTGCTATGGTGACCAATGAGCTAAGACAAGGCGGGGATTTGCCTAGAAGAGATTTATAGATGACCTGGAGCCAGTGGGTTTAGTGACGAATATGTAGTGAGGGCCAGCCAACGACAGCATACAGGTCACAATGGTGGGTAGTATATGGGGCTTTGGTGACAAAACGGATGGCACTGTGATAGACTACATCCAATTTGCTGAGTAGAGTGTTGGAAGCTATTTTGTAAATGACATCGCCGAAGTCAAGGATCGGTAGGAAAGTCAGTTTTACGAGGCCATGTTTAGCAGCATTAGTGAAGGAGGCTTTGTTGCGAAATAGGAAGCCGATTCTAGATTTAACTTTGGATTGGAGATGCTTAATGTGAGTCTGGAAGGAGAGTTCACGGTCTAACCAGACACCTAGGTATTTGTAGTTGTCCACATATTCTAAGTCAGACCCGCCGAGAGTAGTGATTCTAGTCGGGCGGGCGGGCGGGCGGGTGCAAGCAGCGGTCGATTGAAGAGCATGCATTTAGTTTTACTAGCGTTTAAGAGCAGTTGGAGGCCACGGAAGGAGTGTTGTATGGCATTGAAGCTCGTTTGGAGGTTTGTTAACACAGTGTCCAATAAAGGGCCAGATGTATAAAAAATGGTGTCGTCTGCATAGAGGTGGATCTGAGAGTCACCAGCAGCAAGAGCGACATCATTGATATACACAGAGAATAGAGTCGGCCCGATAATTGAACCCTGTGGCACCCCTATAGAGACTGCCAGAGGTCCATTTTTTACATGCGTTTTTCTGGATTTCTTTGTTTTTATTCTGTCTCTCACTGTTCAAATAAACCTACCATTAAAACTATAGACTGATCATTTCTTTGTCAGTAGGCAAACGTACAAAATCAGCAGGGGATCAAATACTTTTTCCCTCACTGTACATACATACATATACATACAGTAGGGAAAAAAAGTATTTAGTCAGCCACCAATTGTGCAAGTTCTCCCACTTAAAAAGATGAGAGAGGCCTGTAATTTTCATCATAGGTACACGTCAACTATGACAGACAAAATGAGAAAAAAAAATGCAGAAAACCTCAATGTAGGATTTTTAATGAATTTATTTGCTAATTATGGTGGAAAATAAGTATTTGGTCAATAACAAAAGTTTCTCAATACTTTGTTATATACCCTTTGTTGGCAATGAAACAGGTCAAACGTTTTCTGTAAGTCTTCACAAGGTTTTCACACACTGTTGCTGGTATTTTGGCCCATTCCTCCATGCAGATCTCCTCTAGAGCAGTGATGTTTTGGGGCTGTCGCTGGGCAACACGGACTTTCAACTCCCTCCAAAGATTTTCTATGGGGTTGAGATCTGGAGACGGGCTAGGCCACTCCAGGACCTTGAAATGCTTCTTACGAAGCCACTCCTTCGTTGCCCGGGCGGTGTGTTTGGGATCATTGTCATGCTGAAAGACCCAGCCACGTTTCATCTTCAATGCCCTTGCTGATGGAAGGAGGTTTTCACTCAAAATCTCACAATACATGGCCCCATTCATTCTTTCCTTGACACGGATCAGTCGTCCTGGTCCCTTTGCAGAAAAACAGCCCTAAAGCATAATGTTTCACCCCCATGCTTCACAGTAGGTATGGTGTTCTTTGGATGCAACTCAGCATTTTTTGTCCTCCAAACACGACGAGTTGAGTTTTTACCAAAAAGTTCTATTTTGGTTTCATATTCATATGACATTCTCCCAATCCTCTTCTGGATCATCCAAATGCACTCTAGCAAATTCAGACGGGCCTGGACATGTACTGGCTTAAGCAGGGGGACACGTCTTGCACTGCAGGATTTGAGTCCCTGGCGGCGTAGTGTGTTACTGATGGTAGGCTTTGTTACTTTGGTCCCAGCTCTCTGCAGGTAATTCACTAGGTCCCCCCGTGTGGTTCTGGGATTTTTGCTCACCGTTCTTGTGATCATTTTGACCCCACGGGGTGAGATCTTGCGTGGAGCCCCAGATCGAGGGAGATTATCAGTGGTCTTGTATGTCTTCCATTTCCTAATAATTGCTCCCACAGTTGATTTATTCAAACCAAGCTGCTTACCTATTGCAGATTCAGTCTTCCCAGCCTGGTGCAGGTCTACAATTTTGTTTCTGGTGTCCTTTGACAGCTCTTCGGTCTTGGCCATAGTGGAGTTTGGAGTGTGACTGTTTGGGGTTGTGGACAGGTGTATTTTATACTGATAACAAGTTCAAACAGGTGCCATTAATACAGGTAACGAGTGGAGGACAGAGGAGCCTCTTAAACTAGAAGTTACAGGTCTGTGAGAGCCAGAAATCTTGCTTGTTTGTAGGTGACCAAATACTTATTTTCCACCATAATTTGCAAATAAATTCATACAAAATCCTACAATGTGATTTTCTGGAAAAAAAATTCTCATTTTGTCTGTCATAGCTCACGTGTACCTATGATGAAAATTACAGGCCTCTCTCATCTTTTTAAGTGGGAGAACTTGTACAATTGGTGGCTGACTAAATACTTTTTTCCCCCACTGTACATACACATACATACCCTTTAAAAAATATATAATCCCCTTTATTACTTTCCAACCCCACCACTCTTTCCCTAATTTGAGTAAATTAGTGATCAACAATGCTAAGGCCTCTACTTCCAGCTTATACTTACTATATACATTTTATGGACACAGTCAATTTTACAATAATTATATTTTGTTTGTTTTTTCTCCTGAACTTCTGCTACTCTCAACCTCTCCGATCATTTTCATGATGTCCATCCGGTTTGCTTCTATATGCCATATGTTTCTAACTGTGCTCTTTCACAAAAGCTCCCAACCTACAACCTATATACTTATTATGGACACAGTATGCTTACATTATTAGTTATCTTGTTATTAGTTGTTGTTAGTTATTATTAGTCCCATCCTTCAACTCCATTCAACACCACCCATCTATCTCTTAACACCATCCATATAGGATTTCTATTTGCCATATATTTTTCAACTGTACTGTGATGTTTTACAAAAGTTCTGAACCTATCTATTCTCATTGTTTCTACAGATTGTGAATTGAAAATAAACATTTTTGCTAAAAGTATTATTATATTATTGATCGATTGACTATGACTTTTCAGATCACCCAGTAATGCTATCTGCAAGGTTAGCTTCAGGTAAATATTGCAATCCTTTAGCCATTCCTGGACCTGTGTCCAAAAACAAGCTACAAATGGACAGTACCAAAACAAATTATCGAATGATTCTGTCTCTTCGCAGCAAAATCTGCAGAGCTGGGAAGATTGTATCCCCCATATAAATAACATTCTATTGGTAGCAAGAATTTTATATAATAATTTTTATATAATAATTTCCATATGTTTTTGTTAGCTGCATGTGCGACATAACTCCACCAGTCCTACCGATGATATCATTTACGAAGATTAGTTTTTTTGTCAATTAGTATATTTGAGTTTAACCACAATATTTGTTGCATTATTTGTTCTGTCGTTTCTGGAGGATTACATTGAAATTGCAACCAACATTCTATGGCTTGTTTTAGAAATAGTGATATTTGGGAGATTATTTCCTTTTCAAATAACTGAAAGTGAGAGGTTGTAATCTGAATAAAGGGAAAGAGGCCATTCTTGAACATTGGGTGAGACAATCTTACTAATTTGCTAGAGAACCAGTTCGGATTTAAGTATAACTTTTGTATGACTGAAGCTTTTAGTGATAGGTCTAATGCTTTAACATTTAATAATTTATGTCCTCCGAATTCATATTCATTATATAAATAGGCCCGTTTAATTTTGTCTGGTTTGCCGTTCCAAATAAAATTGAATATTTATTTCTCATATAATTTAAAAAACTGTTCGATAGGTGTAGGCAATACCAAAATGCAAATAGGTAAACTGGGATAATACTAAAGAGTTAATCAGGGTAATTTTTCCACAAATTGACAGGTATTTACCTTTCCATGGTAGCAAGATCTTATCTATTTTTGCTAACTTTCTATTAAAATGTATTGGAGTGAGATCATTTATTTCCTTTGGGATATGTATTCCGAGTATATCCACATCACCATCAGATCATTTTATTGGTAAACTACATGGTAATGTAACATTTTTATTTTTTAGTGATCCAATACGTAATATAGTACATTTGTCATCATTTGGTTGTAATCCAGAGTGGTTAGAAAATGTATCTAGATCCTCTATGAGGCTGTGGAGGGATTCTAGTTGTGGATTTAAAAGAAAACATGAATCATTAGCATACAATGACACCTTTGTTTTTAAGCCTGGATTTCTAATCCCTTGATATTATTGTTGGATCTGATTTTAATAGCTAACATCTCGATGGCCATAATAAATACATATGCCGATAGTGGACAACCTTGTTTCACTCCTCTTGACAGTTTAAAACTTTCTGACAAATAGCCATTATTTACTGTTTTACACCTAGGGTTACTATACATGATTTTGACCCATTTTATAAGAGATTCTCCAAAATTGAAATGCTCCAGGCATTTATATATAAACCCCAGTCGTACTTTATCAAATGCCTTTTCGAAGTCTGCTATGAATAGCAGGCCTGGTTTCCCAGATTTTCCATAGTGTTCTATTGTTTCCAGTACTTGCCTTATATTATCTCCAATGTATCTTCCATGTAAAAAACCTGTCTGATTAGAAATAATAATGTCTGACAATACCTTTTTAATTCTATGCGCTATACATTTTGTAAGGGGCCTCCAATTTTTTTAATGGACTGTATCTTTATATTTTCCACTTGTATCCTGTTTCAGTAATAATGAAATCAGACCTTCTTCTTGAGTGTCTGATAATCTACCATTTACATAGGAGTGGTTAAAACATGCTAATAACGGTCCTCTTAGTATATCAAAAAAGGTTTGGTATACCTCGACTGGTATGCCATCCAACCCTGAAGTTTTCCCGGACTTAAAGTCTTTAATTGCATCCAGAAGTTCCTCCTCTGTAATTTCACCTTCACATGAGTCTTTCTGTATGGCTGTTAATTTTACATTATCAATAGAAAACAAATCTCTACAATTAGCTTCAGTTAGAGGAGATGGAGGCGACTGAAACGAAAACATATGCTTAAAGTACTTTGTTTCCTCCTTCAAAATATCATTTGGTGAATCATGGGTGACTCCATCAATTGTAACCAGTTCCATTAAATTATTTTTGGTAGCATTCCTATGTTGAAAAAATAATTTGGTGCATTTTTCCCCATATTCCATCCAGCCGCTTGGAGTTTGCCAAAAGGCACCTAAAGGACTCTGACCATGAGAAACAAGATTCTCTGGTCTGATGTAACCAAGATTGAACTCTTTGGCCTGAATGCCAAGCGTCACGTCTGGTGGAAACCAGACACCATCCCTACGGTGAAGTATGGTGGTGGCAGCATCATGCTGTGGGGATGTTTTTCAGTGGGAGGGACTGGGAGACTAGTCAGGATCGAGGGAAAGATGAACAGAGCAAAGTACAGAGATCCTTGATGAAAACCTGCTCCAGAGCACTCATGACCTCAGACTGGGGCGAAGGTTCACCTTCCAACAGGACAATGATCCTAAGCACACAGCCAAGACAACACAGGTGTGGCTTCGGGACAAGTCTCTGAATGTCCTCGAGTGGCCCAGCCAGAGCCCGGACTTGAACCTGATCGAACATCTCTGGAGGGACCTGAAAATAGCTGTGCAGCAGTGGAGGCTCCTCAGAGGAGGAATGGGAGGACCACCCTCCTCAGTGAATTTAATAAAAATACTAATTGTAAAACATTTGAAAAGTTATCCTTTTTAGATAAAACTATACTAAATATATTCACATCACAATCATTTATTAAAACACACTGTTTTTCAATGAAGGTCTACAGTAGCCTCAACAGCACTCTGTAGGGTAGCACCATTGTGTAGCCGGAGGACAGCTAGTTCCATAGACTTACTGTCACGCCCTGGCTCTGGGGACACTGTTATGTTGAGCCAGGGTGTGTAGATCTATGTTCCCTATTTCTATGTTGGCCTGAGTGACTCCCAATCAGAGGCAACGAGTGTCAGCTGTTTGCTGGTTGTCTCTGATTGGGAGCCATATTTAAACTGTCGGTTTTTCCTTTGGTTTTGTGGGTTCTTGTTTCAAGTTGGTTTAGTTTGACCGTGAACTGTCACGTTACCGTCTTTGTTGTTTTGATCGTGTTTTCGCTCAATAAAGAGTATGTTTGCCTGCAACGCTGCGCCTTGGTCCTCATCTGTTCCTGACGATCGTGACAGAAGAACCCACCAAAACTGGACCAAGCAGCGAGTCGAGGAGCCATCACCAGGGAAATCCCTAGCAGATCTCCGTGGCAGCCTCGACTGGGTCAAGCCGAGTGAAGAGCGGAGAGAGTGGACTTGGGAACAATGGATTAAGAGTCTCGACTGGGCCAAGCCAAGTGAAGAGCAGAGAGGTTGGACTTTGAAGCAGTGAGGTGAGAGTCTGGCGAGAACTAGGGAGGCCTGGTCCACGGGGAGGAGAGAACCCCAGAAAATTTTTAGGGGGGGGCTCACGACGTGGACGACGGGGCAGCAGGATGCCGCGATGGAGCGGTCCAACGGGTGTGCAGAGGAGGCCGCCAGGTTAAGGGGGCCACTGGTCACAGAGGAGAGGGAAAGTGTGGAGGCACGGCGAGAGGTACTGGGGTGTGTTACCAGTCCGGTCCGGCCCGTTCCTGATCCCTGCGTAGGGCCAGTGGTGTGTGTCCCCAGTACGGTCCGGCCTGTTCCTGTTCCTCGCATCGAGCCTGTGGTGCGTGTCGTCAGCCCGGCCCGGCCTGTTCCTGCTCCCCGCACCAAACCTATGGTGCGCGTCGCCAGCCCGGTCCGGCCCGTTCCTGCTCCCCGCACCAAGTCTGGGGTGCGTTTCGTCAGCCCTGTCCGGCCCGTTCCTGCTCTCCGCACCAAGTCTGTGGTGCGCGTTGCCAGCCCGGTCCGGCCTGTTCCTGCTCCCCGCACCAAGCCAATGGGGCGCGTCGCCAGCCCGGCCCGGCCTGTTCCTGCTCCCTGCACCAAACCTGTGGTGCGCGTCGCCAGCCCGGTCCGGCCTGTTCCTGCTCCCCGCACCAAACCTGTGGTGCGTTTCGTCAGCCCTGTCCGGCCCATTCCTGCTCTCCGCACCAAGTCTGTGGTGCGCGTCGCCAGCCCGGTCCGGCCTGTTCCTGCTCCCCGCACCAAGTCTGTGGTGCGCGTCGCCAGCCCGGTCCGGCCCGTTCCTGCTCTACGCATCAAGTCTGTGGTGCGCGTCGCCAGCCCAGTCCGGCCCATTCCTGCTCCACGCTGTGTCTGTAAATAGCCTGTAAATACCCTGTTTTTTTTGTATTTTTCGTACATATTTCCCTATCAGACTTTTCAGCCTTCTACAAAATTTACTTTCCTGCAACCCGCCTCACTCAATGTGGAACGGATTATTTTATTGACTTACCTTTTATCTAGAATCTCCAGTTGAAACTAGCTAGCCAGCTAACTAGCTACTTGCTATTAGCCACAGTTAGCGGTATTTCACCCAGAACATTGGATTTTTCTGCCGGAATAATTTAATCACTGGACATTAATCACCGGATCGCAACTAGGTAGCCGCAACCGAATGGATGTTGCTGTTTGGCTAATCACCACTGCCCCGATGCAAGCACCAGTTAGCCTCGAGCTTGCCTAGAGCCAGGCCCATATCCCGGCTATCTACCTCTCGGTCTACCGGACGGGAGTAGCCAGCTAACTAGCTACTTACTATTAGCTACCGTTAGCAGTTTTTCACCATTGTCCGTGGCCTGCACCACCTACCACTGGACCTTTAACACCGGATTCATAGCTACCAGCTAGCTGCAACAAAATTGCCGTTGTGGTTTGGCTAATCAGCCTGAGCTAGCTTTGAGGCAGGCCCATGAGATGAGCCAGGCCCATCTCCCGGCTATCTACCTCTCTGTCAACCGGACGGGACCACCTAGTTTTGACACGGAGCCTCGCCGATCCAACACGACTGGTCTGCCGACGAAATCGTCTGATGTGGTTACAACAGGCTTCCCGTTACGACGTCGACCACGAAGATTCCATCTGCTAGCCCCGGCCTGCTAGCACACGCTAGCCATGGCCTCTTGCTCGCTAGTGCTTTAGCAGCCCCCAAACTACCTCCGAACTATCCTATTGCTGTTCACCGGACCTTATGATAACTCAGCTATACAGCTGATGCCTGCTGGACTGTTCCTTTTTACGGTACCGCATCCTGTTTATGTTTAGCCTCAGCCCAAACTGTGTCGCCATTACCAGCTGTTGTCTTAGCTCTCTCAAATTACACCTGTGATTGCTTTATGCCTCTCTCCCATGTCAATATGGTTTGCTTATTGCTGTTTCGGTTATTTCTTATTGTACTATTTCACTGTAGATCCCCCAGCCCAGCTAAACCTGCCTTAGATAGCTCCTTTGTCCCACCCCCCATACACGCGGAGACCGACTCAATCGGTGCCTCCAGTGATGCTATCTCTTTCATTGTTACCCAACACTTTGGTTTACCTCCACTGTACTCATAGCCTTCCATATCCTTGTCTGTACATAATGCCCTGAATCTTTTCTACAACGCCCGGAAATCTGCCCCCTTTATTCTCTGTACCCAACGCACTAGAAGACCAGTTCTTAAATCCTTTAGCCGTATCCTTATTCTAGTCCTCCTCTATTCCTCTGGTGATGTAGAGGTTAACCCAGGCCCTGCAGCCCCCAGTATCACTCCTACTCCCCAGGCGCTATCATTTGTTGACTTCTGTAACCGTAAAAGCCTTGGTTTCTTGCATGTTAATATCAGAAGTCTCCTTCCTAAGTTTGAGTTATTCACTGCGTTAGCACACTCCGCCAACCATGATGTTCTAGCAGTGTCTGAATCCTGGCTTAGGAAGGCCACCAAAAATTCTGAAATGTCCATCCCCAACTATAACATTTTCCGTCTAGATAGAACTGCCAAAGGGGGTGGAGTTGCAATCTACTGTAGAGATAGCCTGCAGAGCTCTATCATACTATCCAGGTCTGTGCCCAAACAGTTTGAGTTTCTACTTCTAAAAATCCACCTTTCCAGAAATAAGTCTCTAAGTTGCCGCTTGCTACAGACCCCCCTCAGCCCCCAGCTGTGCCCTGGACACCATATGTGAATTGATTGCCCCCCCATTTATCCTCAGAGTTCGTACTGCTTGGTGACCTAAATTGGGATATGCTTAACACCCCGGCCATCCTACAATCCAAACTAGATGCCCTCAATCTCACACAAATTATCAACGAACCTACCAGGTACAACCCTAAATCCGTAAACATGGGTACTCTCATAGATATCATCCTGACTAACTTACCCTCTAAATACACCTCCGCTGTCTTCAACCAGGATCTCAGCGATCACTGCCTTATTGCCTGCGTCCGTAGCGGGTCCGCGGTCAAAGCGACCACCCCTCATCACTGTCAAACGCTCCTAAAACACTTTGGTGAGCAGGCCTTCCCTAATTGACCTGGCCCAGGTATCCTGGATGGATATAGATCTCATTCCGTCAGTAGAGGATACCTGGTTGTTCTTTAAAAGTAATTTCCTCTCAATCTTAAATAAACATGCCCCATTCAAAAAATACAGAACTAAGAACAGATATAGCCCCTGTTTCTCCTCAGACTTGACTGCCCTTGACCAGTACAAAAACATCCTGTGGTGTACTGCATTAGCATCAAATAGCCCCCGCGATATGCAACTTTTCAGGGAAGTTAGGAACCAATATACACAAGCAGTTAGGAAAGCAAAGGCTAACTTTTTCAAACAGAAATTTGCATCCTGTAGCACTAACTCCAAAAAGTTTTGGGACACTGTAAAGTCCATGGAGAATAAGAGCACTTCCTCCCTGTTGCCCACTGCACTGAGGCTAGGAAACACTGTCACCACCGATAAATCTACAATAATCGAGAATTTCAACAAACATTTTGCTATGGCTGGCCATGCATTCCATCTGGCTTCCACTACCCCAGCCACCAGCTCTTCACCCTCTGCTGCAACTTGCCCATGCCCCCCGCTTCTCCTTCACACAAATTCAGACAGCTGATGTTCTGAAAGAGCTGCACAATCTGGACCCCTACAAATCAGCTGGGCTAGACAATCTGGACCCTTTCTTTCTAAAACTAGCCGCAACCCCTATTACTAGCCTGTTCAACCTCTCTTTCGTAACGTCTGAGATCCCCAGAGATTGGAAAGCTGCCGCGGTCATCCCCCTCTTCAAAGGGGGTGACACTCTAGATCCAAACTGTTACAGACCTATATCCATCCTGCCCTGCTTTCGAAAGTTTTTGAAAGCCAAGTTAACAAACAGATCACCGACCATTTCGAATCCCACCGTACCTTCTCCGCTATGCAATCCGGTTTCCGAGCTGGTCATGGGTGCACTTCAGCCACGCTCAAGGTCCTAAACAATATTATAACCGCGATCGATAATAGACAGTACTGTGCAGCCGTCTTCATCGACCTGGCCAAGGCTTTCGACTCTGTCAACCACCGCATTCTTATTGGCAGACTAAATAGCCTTGGTTTCTCAAATGACTGCCTCGCCTGGTTCACCAACTACTTCTCAGATAGAGTTCAATGTGTCAAATCGGAGGGCCTGTTGTCTGGACCTATGGCAGTCTCTATGGGGGTGCCACAGGGTTCAATTCTTGGGCCGACTCTTTTCCCTGTGTATATCAATGATGTCGCTCTTGCTGCTGGTGACTCTCAGATCCACCTCTACGCAGACGACACCATTTTGTATACATCTGGCCCTTCATTGGACACTGTGTTAACAAACCTCCAAACGAGATTCAATGCCATACAACACTCCTTCAGTAGCCTCCAACTGCTCTTAAACGCTAGTAAAACTAAATGCATGCTCTTCAATCGAACGCTGCTGGCACCCGCCCACCCGACTAAAATCACTACTCTCGACGGGTCTGACCTAGAGTATGTGGACAACTGCAAATACCTAGGTGTCTGGTTAGACTGTAAACTCTCCTTCCAGACTCACATTAAGAATCTCCAATCCAAAGTTAAATCCAGAATCTGCTTCCTATTTCGCAACAAATCCTCCTTCACTCATGCTGCCAAACATGCCCTCGTAAAACTGACTATCCTACCGATCCTTGACTTCGGCGATGTAATTTACAAAATAGCCTCCAACACTCTACTCAGCAAATTGGATGTAGTCTATCACAGTGCCATCCGTTTTGTCTCCAAAGCCCAATACACTACCCACCACTGTGACCTGTACGCTCTTGTTGGCTGGTCCTCATTACATGTTCGTCGTCAAACCCACTGGCACAGCCAGCCAACATTCCTTCCAGTTCTCTGCTGCCAATGACTGGAACGAATTGCAAAAATCTCTGAAGCTGGAGACTCTTATCTCCCTCACTAACTTTAAGCATCAGTTGTCAGAGCACCTTACCGATCACTGCACCTGTACACAGCCCATCTGAAATTAGCCCACCCAACTACCTCATCCCTATGTTGTTATTTATTTTGCTCATTTGCACCCCAGTATCTCTATTTGCACATAATCTCTTGCACATCTATCATTCCAGTGTTAATACTAATTGTAATTATTTTGCACTATAGCCTATTTATTGCCTTACCTCCATAACTTGCTACATTTGCACACACTGTATATATATTTTCTGTTGTATTTTTTGACTTTATGTTTTGTTTTACCCCATATGTAACTCTGTGTTGTTGTTTTTATCGCACTGCTTTGCTTTATCTTGGCCAGGTCGCAGTTGTAAATGAGAACTTGTTCTCAACTGGCTTACCTGGTTAAATAAAGGTGAAATAAAATAAAAAATGAAAAATAAATAAAAGTGCGGTAGAGAGAGAGAGAGAGTCGAAAACAGCAGGTCCGGGACAAGGTAGCACGTCCGGTGAACAGGTCAGGGTTCCCTTGCCGCAGGCAGAACATTTGAAACTGGAGCAGCAGCACGACCAGATGGACTGTGGACTACCAGGAGTCATCAGGCCAGGTAGTCCTGAGGCATGATCCTAGGGCTCAGGTCCTCCGGGAGGGGAGGGCAAGAGAGAGAATTAGAGGGAGCATACTTAAATTCACATAGGACACCAGATAAAACAGGAGAATTACACCAGATATATCAGACTGACACTAGCCCCCCGGCACATAGACTATTTCAGCATAGATACTGGAGGCTGAGACAGGGGGGTTGGTGGAAACTGTGGCCCCGTCCGACGATACCCCCGGACAGGGCCAACCAGGCAGGATATAACCCCACCCACTTTGCCAAAGCACAACCCCCACACCACTAGAGGGATATCAACAGACCACCAGCTTACTACCCTGAGACAAGGCTGAGTATAGCCCACGAAGATCTTCTCCACTGCACGAGCCCGAGGGGGCGCAAAACCGGACAGGAAGATCACGTCTGTGACTCAACCCACTCAAGTGACGCACCCCTCCTAGGGACAGCATGGAAGAGCACTAGTAAGCCAGTGACTCAGCCCCCGTAATAGGGTCAGAGGCAGAGAATCCCAGTGGAGAGAGGGGAGCCGGCCAGGCAGAGACAGCAAGGGGAGTTCGTCACTCCAGTGCCTTGCCGTTCACCTTCGCACACCTGGGCTCATCTCTTCATAGGACCTACTGAAGAGATGAGTCTTCCGTAAAGACTTAAAGGTCGAGACCGAGTCTGCGTCTCTCACATGGATAGGCAGACCATTCCATAAAAATGGAGCTCTATAGGAGAAAGCCCTGCCTCCAGCTGTTTGCTTAGAAATTCTAGGGACAATAAGGAGGACGAACTTCAGACGGGCATGTATATGTGCTTTCTTGAGCAGGGGGACCTTGCGGGTGCTGCAGGATTTCAGTCCTTCACGGCGTCGTGTGTTACCAATTGTTTTCTTGGTGACTATGGTCCCAGCTGCCTTGAGATCATTGACAAGATCATCCCGTGTAGTTCTGGGCTGATTCTTCACCGTTCTCATGATCATTGCAACTCCACGAGGTGAGATCTTGCATGGAGCCCCAGGCCGAGAGAGATTGACAGTTATTTTATGTTTCTTCCATTTGCGAATAATCGCACCAACTGTTGACACCTTCTCACCAAGCTGCTTGGCGATGGTCTTGTAGCCCATTCCAGCCTTGTGTAGGTCTACAATCTTGTCCCTGACATCCTTGGAGAGCTCTTTGGTCTTGGCCATGGTGGAGAGTTTGGAATCTGATTGATTGATTGCTTCTGTGGACAGGTGTCATTTATACAGGTAACAAGCTGAGATTAGGAGCACTCCCTTTAAGAGTGTGCTCCTAATCTCAGCTCGTTACCTGTATAAAAAACACCTGGGAGCCAGAAATCTTTCTGATTGAGAGGGGGGTCACATACTTATTTCCCTCATTAAAATGCAAATCAATTTATAACATTTTTGACATGCATTTTTTTTCTGGATTTTTTTGTTGTTATTCTGTCTCTCACTGTTCAAATAAACCTACCATTAAAATTATAGACTGATCATTTCTTTGTCAGTGGGCAAACGTACAAAACAGCAGGGGATCAAATACATTTTTCCCTCATTGTATGTAAACTTAGAACAAAACAATGCAAGTCATCCATTTAAAGATGGTAAATGTTTTCATTCATGACAATGTAATAAACAAAGTGATCCAAACTAAAGCCATACCTCAATTTCCAGGTCCCTTCCTGGTGCCATGCACTCAAAGGTGGATGAGAACAGTGTGAAGGAAAATGTTATGTTTATGCTTTTCTAATAACCAATATGACTGGGTTCATGCAAGTGACTGATTGATCGTGCCTGGGAGGAATCATCACTATCAGTATCTGCAATTTGGCAGTATGCCCAGAACATTGTTTTGAGAACGGAAAGGGATATCTCAGTTTCAAGGTCTCAGCTTGGAGAGAAGAAGTCTCGTGAGGTATTGGTCGGTTACATGCATGAACCAAACGTTAATGATGAATTAATGATGAATGATGAATAAGCTAAATCATGCAAATATAACTTGTCTGTGTAAGCAGTATATTTAGTGCCTTCAGAAAGTATTCAGACCGATTGATTTTTTCCACATTTTGTTACGTTACAGCCTTATTGATAAAATTGATTTAAAAAATAATAATTCTCAGCAATCTACACACAATACCCCATCATGATAAAGTGAAAACCATTTTGTAAAAAGTTTTGCAAATTTATAAAAAAAAAAAAATAATAATACCTTATTTACAAAAGTATTCAGACCCTTTACTATGAGACTCGAAATTGAGCTCAGGTGCATCCTGTTTCCATTGATCATCCTTGAGATGTTTCTACAGCTTGATTGGAGTCAACCTGTGGTAAATTCAATTGATTGGACATGATTTGGAAAGGCACACACCTGTCTATATAAGGTCACACAGTTGACAGTGCATGTCAGAGCAAAAACCAAGCCATGAGGTCGAAGGAGTTGGCCGTAGAGCTCCGAGACAGGATTGTGTCGAGGCACAGATCTGGGGAAGGGTACCAAATAATTTCTGCAGCATTGAAGGTCCCCAAGAACACAGTGGCATCCATCATTCTTAAATTGAATAAGTTTGGAACCACCAAGACTCTTCCTAGAGCTGGCTACCCAGCCAAACTGAGCAATCGGGGGAGAAGGGCCTTGGTCAGGGAGGTGACCAAGAACCCGATGGTCACTTTGACAGAGCTCTAGAGTTCCTCTGTGGAGATGGGAGAACCTTCCAGAAGGACAACCATCTCTGCAGCACTCCACCAATCAAGCCTTTATGGTAGAGTGGCCAGATGGAAGCCACTCTTCAGTAAAAGGCACATGACAGCCCGCTTGGAGTTTGCCAAAAGGCACCTAAAGACTCTCAGACCATGAGAAACAAGATTCTCTGGTCTGATGAAACCAAGATTGAACTCTTTGGCCTGAATGCCAAGCGTCACGTCTGGAGGAAACCTGGCAACATCCCTACGGTGAAGCATGGTGGTGGCAGCATCATGCTGTGGGGATGTTTTTCAGCGGCAGGGACTGGTGACTAGTCAGGATCGAGGGAAAGATGAATGGAGCAAAGTACAGTGAGATCCTTGATGAAAACCTGCTCCAGAGCGCTCAGGACCTCAGACTGGGGCGAAGGTTTACCTTCCAACAGGACAACGACCCTAAGCACACAGCCAAGACAACACAGGAGTGGCTTCAGGACATGTCTCTGAATGTCCTTGAGTGGCCCAGCCAGAGCCCAGACTTGAACCCGATCGAACATCTCTGTAGAGACCTCAAAATAGCTGTGCAGCGACGCTCCCCCATCCAACCTGACAGAGCTTGAGAGGATCTGCATAAAATAATAGGGAAAACTCCCCAAATACAGGTGTGCCAAGCTTGTAGCATCATACCCAAGAAGACTAGATGCTGTAATCGCTGCCAAAGGTGCTTCAACAAAGTACTGAGTAAAGGGTCTGAATACTTATGTAAATGTTATATTAAATAATTAAGTTGTTGCTTTGTCATTATGGGGTAATGTGTGTGGATTGATGAGGGAAAAAACTATTTTATACATTTTAGAATAAGGCTGGATCGTAACAAAATGTGAAAAAGGTTCTGAATACTTTCCGAAGGCACTGTAAGAGAACTAACAGGACTGCCCTGGTGGAGCTCACTTCAGACCGGTACTTTATGCGTCTAAGTTTGACTGTGACCTCTCTAGCTTGCTGTTAATAAAGAATGATTCATTTTAGATTGACTTCAGGTGTCCCTGGTGGTAATTTCCAGAACAATTTGGCTTCAACGAACAGGATGATTGATTCTGCCTAAGGAGCTTTCCAGTGAGGGTCTGCGAGGAAAACCGGTGGTGCATTTTATGAAGCGTGAGGGAAATACCCGTCTGAACAAAAGACGATGAGGACCCGCCCAGACCAGACCGTTACTGTGAGCAGCCCAGGAGGAGACACATAATCCGTGAACAATTGAGGGACACGGCGACTGAATTTCAGTAAGTCAATTTAAATGAATCTGTATTTTTTTTAAATTATATAAAACCAATCAAACTGAACAATAAAAAGGTAACGAGTAACGGTACCATGGAAAGCCCCACTGACAGCTGTCTGTAGGCATTTATAATGAAGTGTCTACAGTACGTGGTCTGCAGCCACTACAAATAGCACGAGGTGTTATTGAGCACGTGATGTTATTTTATATGTATAGGAAGTAGCGGCAAGAGAACCGTTGAAGATACATATGGTGCATAGGAAGTAACAACAAGAGAATCGTTGAAGATGCACATGGAGTAATAAGGGAGATTAGGAAGTTCTGGGAATTGTCTATGTGGTCTGGGACTACTGAGTGTGTTTGGGAATAGTACTAAGTGAATGTCATGTGACTGTGGAAAGGATGTGTTAAGAGGATTTAAATTAGGATATTAAGCTGATTTAAATTTGGGATAATAAGAGGATTGAAATTAGGATATTAAGAGATATTATTACTATTAAGTACTGAGTGAATGAGAGCTGTCAGGGGACTAGCCCCGTTGTGAAAGAGGTGCGTTTCTGAACGAATACCCCAACCAGTTCTGTGTGAGCTGAGTTTTTCGATCTATAACGTTATATACGGGTTCTGTCCACCACCACCCGTCAGATCTACAGGTAGATGATAATATGTCTCAGAGGATAACATGTGATAATATGTCTAAAAGGATAACATGTTTCACACAGTAATAAGATTACTGGGTAGAGGATAATATGTCTCAGAGGATAACATGTCTCATCAGTGGAGTTTGATTTATAACGTTATTATGTATGTGGAGATATGAAAGGAGAACGTACTATTCCCCAATATGCTGTTAAATAAATAGAACACTAGTGTAAGTATTTAAACCCCTGTATGAATAGAACATTAGTGTAAAGGAGGAATTCGTGAAGAAGAGTATAATGGGTTACTAGATTTGATAAAGTAACAATGTATGAATGTATAATGATTTACTGGAGTTTAACTTGCTAGGTAGAGACTTATTATGGACAGAGCACACCATCTACAGGGGACTGATAGACAGTGCCAGCCCAGTTTTAGTACATATTGATCCCAGAAAGTTGATCTCTTCCCTTCTGAATTGGCCGACGTATTTTACAAATTCGGCGCATTACATGTTTATCTCAAAATAATAGACATTTAATAAGTGTGAAACAGAAAGTGAATATCCAACAGAAATTGGTAATAAATATATAGAGTAACATTGTTAGGGTTGACTAAAATGAAAACAATGCCGTCCAATAACAAGAAAAAAGTTATCATGTTTGTTTTGTTTTTAAACCTTACAATAGGGGTAAAAGCAGAACATTGTTTGGGAGTGATCCGTATGTATTAGCAGTAGTGATTGAGAAGGTCTTCCTATTGGGAAGAAGGAAGAGTCCTAGTTGAAAGAAACAGATATGGAGACTAGTGAAAGTAACAAAGTGAATGGTAATATTAGTGGCTTTCAGATAGCACTCTAATAATGCAGTATTTTAGTAATTTGAAGATGCTGAGGTTTCTATACAAGGTCACATGACAAACAGAGGGATTGAGCATTGGGACTGATATTAAATTAGAGGCCGCCATCTGGTGTTTGGGTTAGAGATACGCTTCCTGAGGACAAATAGATAGGCCGCCAGTACTCACTAAACTCAAACAGGCTGTAAGGGACAGAGGTATGAATGATTGAATAAGATACGTTCTTGACCATTTCCAATTACTATTTCTCAATTCGATAGTTGGAATATACCAGTGATTTAAGTAAGTAAAAAGGTAATGTCATCTAAAACAATAATCTGTTTCCATTACGTGGAACTGTGTCTAGAATTGAAGTAGATCCAAGTAAATGTTTTTAGTACCGAATATTGAGCTGATCAGCCAGCACCAACTTTTTGAAGGTCCTAACAGATTTGTTAAACAACAGGTTTCATATTTTGACTAGTTGATGTCACAGTCAGTACAAATAATATGTCAATGCAACAAGAGAGGGGCTCTGGGATTGTTTACTTTAGAAGGTGCCTATTCCGCTTAATGGGACACTGTGTCGTTTACATTTACATTTTAGTCATTTAGCAGACGCTCTTATCCAGAGCGACTTACAGTTAGTGAGTGCATACATTATTATTTTAAATTTTTTCATCTGATGTGTCTAAAGTATAATTCTGTATACGTACGTTTTTCGATCTATAACGTTATCTACGGGTTATATCTTCAAAAGATCAAGGGAACTGATTTGAAATGTGTCAGATTGCATATTGAATATCAGGTGCTTAGAACAAGAGCTAAGACAATCATAGAACGCCTGGAGCTGGCCAAGATGCAGTAAACTCGATTAATGGAATGTCCACTACCAAGTTTTTTTTTTTACATGTTTACCAATGATTCTGTATCTCTCCCTTTGAAAGGCTTCCTGAGGTACAGTGGGGAAAAAAAGTATTTAGTCAGCCACCAATTGTGCAAGTTCTCCCACTTAAAAAGATGAGAGAGGCCTATAATTTTCATCATAGGTACACGTCAACTATGACAGACAAAATGAGAAAAAAAATCCAGAAAATCACATTGTAGGATTGTTAATGAATTTATTTGCAAATATTTGGTCAATAACAAAAGTTTCTTAATACTTTGTTATATACCCTTTGTTGGCAATGACACAGGTCAAACGTTTCCTGTAAGTCTTCAAAAGGTTTTCACACACTGTTGCTGGTATTTTGGCCCATTCCTCCATGCAGATCTCCTCTAGAGCAGTGATGTTTTGGGGCTGTCGCTGGGCAACACGGACTTTCAACTCCCTCCAAAGATTTTCTATGGGGTTGAGATCTGGAGACTGGCTAGGCCACTCCAGGACCTTGAAATGCTTCTTACGAAGCCACTCCTTTGTTGCCCGGGCGGTGTGTTTGGGATCATTGTCATGCTGAAAGACCCAGCCACGTTTCATCTCCAATGCCCTTGCTGATGGAAGGAGGTTTTCACTCAAAATCTCACGATACATGGCCCCATTCATTCTTTCCTTTACACGGATCAGTCGTCCTGGTCCCTTTGCAGAAAAAACAGCCCCAAAGCATGATGTTTCCACCCCCATGCTTCACAGTAGGTATGGTGTTCTTTGGATGCAACTCAGCATTCTTTGTCCTCCAAACACGATGAGTTGAGTTTTTACCAAAAAAGTTATATTTTGGTTTCATCTGACCATATGACATTCTCCCAATCCTCTTCTGGATCATCCAAATGCACTCTAGCAAACTTCAGACGGGCCTGGACATGTACTGGCTTAAGCAGGGGGACACGTCTGGCACTGCAGGATTTGAGTCCCTGGCGGCGTAGTGTGTTACTGATGGTAGGCTTTGTTACTTTGGTCCCAGCTCTCTGCAGGTCATTCACTAGGTCCCCCCGTGTGGTTCTGGGATTTTTGCTCCCCGTTCTTGTGATCATTTTGACCCCACAGGTGAGATCTTGCGTGGAGCCCCAGATCGAGGGAGATTATCAGTGGTCTTGTATGTCTTCCAGTTCCTAATAATTGCTCCCACAGTTGATTTCTTCAAACCAAGCTGCTTACCTATTGCAGATTCAGTCTTCCCAGCCTGGTGCAGGTCTACAATTTTGTTTCTGGTGTCCTTTGACAGCTCTTTGGTCTTGGCCATAGTGGAGTTTGGAGTGTGACTGTTTGAGGTTGTGGACAGGTGTCTTTTATACTGATAACAAGTTCAAACAGGTGCCATTAATACAGGTAACGAGTGGAGGACAGAGGAGCCTCTTAAAGAAGAAGTTACAGGTCTGTGAGAGCCAGAAATCTTGTTTGTTTGTAGGTGACCAAATACTTATTTTCCACCATAATTTGCAAATAAATTCATTAAAAATCCTACAATGTGATTTTCTGGATTTGTTTTCCTCAATTTGTCTGTCATAGTTGACATGTACCTATGATGAAAATTACAGGCCTCTCTCATCTTTTTAAGTCAGAGAACTTGCACAATTGGTGGCTGACTAAATACTTTTTTTCCCCACTGTAGGTGCCTTAGTAGAGCAGTTATTGAGACTGTGTACTATACAGTATAAAGGTACCTGGATCCGGCTGTTAAGGGAGCTCCCAAATTAATTAAGACCATTTTGTTTGTTTTTACCCTACGTTTTACCACACACGCCAGCACCCACACAACCCACCTGTTATGAATATTTTTTAGTGGTGTTAATACTGTGTTTGATTTATTGTGTGATACTTTTTTATTTTGGTGTTAGTGGGTTTTTCACGGGTTAGAAAGGATACACCATAAAGGGCACACAAATGAATCTATTGTCTGAGTTTTGGTTGCACACATGTAAATTATCTTGATAAGAAATGTCTTTAAATAATGTCTGAGGGACAGGGAAAGAAAAGGGAAAGAAACACTCACTTAATAGGGTGGAATGACCTCTGACCTCTGTTCTGACTTTCTGGTGAGGCCTGATCACCCTCACTAGGCTAGAGACATTGGGTGAGATTTAAATGCAATATGTAAACACTGATAATTGTGAAGAATTGTATAATTGATCAACAGTCCTATGGGTGATTCGGACAACTTGCAAAACAGACTATCTTTTGGCAGGTCAAGGGGGCACTCGTGCAATCATTGGTGATGAATGTTGTACTTTTGTCCCAGATTACTCTTCTAATATGACTGATCTCGCCAAATACATTGCCACTGTTGCTAAGAATAATTCCCCACAACCAGAGTGGACGCTTGCAACTTGGTTGGAATCCCTGTTTGGAAGTTGGGGATCCCAAATTGCCAAATGGGCTGCAGCGTGTGTTTTTTTCTTAGTTTGCCTAATTGTGTTATTAACATGCTGTGTATGTGTGTGTATTTTTGATAAATTCACTCCCGTTAATAGAAGTATAACCTTTATTATGATGATAGTATTACCATACTAATTAGATTGTATAACCCAGAATGAAGGGTTTGAAATGATGAAGTGTCTGGTTATATGTATTGATTTCCCTTACTTTAATATAAGTATAAAACATTTTGATAGAAGCTATAATCTAATGCTTACCTTAAATTTTATGATTTTAATCACAGAAGTGATAAGAGGAGGAAATGTGAAGGAGAATTGTATGTTTGTGCTTTTCTAATAACCAATTTGACTGGGTTCATGCAAGTGACTGATTGATCGTGCCTGGGAGGAATCCTCACTATCAGTATCTGCAATTTGGCAGTACGCCCAGAACATTGTTTTGAGAACAGAAAGGGATATCTCAGTTTCAAGGTCTCAGCTTGGAGAGAAGAATCCTTGTGAGGTATTGGTCGGTCACATGCATGAACCAAACGTTAATGATGAATTAATTATGAATGATGAATAAGCTAAATCATGCAAATATAACTTGTCTGTGGAAGCAGTATATAAGAGAACTAACAGGACTGCCCCGGTGGAGCTCACTTCAGACCGGTACTTTATGGATCTAAGTTTGACTGTGACCTCTCCAGCTTGCTGTTAATAAATAATGATTCATTTAAGATTGACTTCAGGTGTCCCTGGTGGTAATTTCCACGACAACAGCTTAGACAAAATGCCCCCAGCTTTCCCAGCCTAGATGTCATTCAGTCCTGGAGGAAACAATATGTTGTCACCATTTATTCATTTGAATGTGGATAAATGTGTTGCTTTGAGTCAGAACTCACACTCGTCATCAGTTGCCTTGAGGCCAGATGCATCCCTGAAAGGGCTTGATGCACTAATGGCGGAGGCTGGCAACACAGGAGGGGAAACAGGATAAGAGGATATGGGGATGATGGGGGCAGAGACAATGATGGCAGGCAGAGGCTGAAGTCTGGTTATGGTGTGAGGCCGAAGCTGAGAATGAGGTCTGGTGATGGTGGGAGGCTGAAGCTGGGGTCTGGTGATGGTGGGAGGCAGAAGCTGAGGTCTGGTGATGGTGGAAGGCTGTAGCTGGGGTCTGGTAATGGTGGGAGGCTGAAGCTGGGGTCTGGTGATGGTGGGAGGCAGAAGCTGAGGTCTGGTGATGGTGGAAGGCTGTAGCTGGGGTCTGGTAATGGTGGGAGGCTGAAGATGGGGTTTGGTGATGGTGGGAGGCAGAAGTTGAGGTCTGGTGATTGTAGGAGGGAGAAGCTGAGGTCTGGTGATGGCGGCAGGCAGAAGCTGAGGTCTAGTGATGGTGGCAGGCTGAGGTCGGTTATGGTGGGGAACTGATTTGGGAGGTTATTAAAAGGGGACAAGATGGGTGAAGGAAGAATTAAGTATGAGATGGTTGAAGTAAATTATACAGGAAGGACAACAAAAGAACAATGAAGGGGAACAAAAGACACTGTGGATAAAACAGAGGGACCTGCAGTGTGACCAGCAGAAGAGGCAGCAGAGGGGGGAGTAAATTGACGGGATTTGTGTGGGATTATTTCCTTTTCCTCTTTGAACATGACCAGGTGGTTAGTGTTTATCATTGGGGTCAACTTCCCTTCCTTAGAAAGCAGGTCTGCATTCATCCCCTTAATTCTGGCGATAATATATGGGCCCAACTGGTCATGGTCCAACTTGACACACTTCCTTTGCTGGCTCCGGATGTTCCTTCTCAGGACCTGGTCTCCAACGGCAAAGGTCACGTAATTTTCACTTCAACTTCCTCTTCCTCACCTTCTCTTGCTCCTTCTCCACATTCTGTAGTACTATTCTGTAAATGTCTTTGTGCCTTTTCAGACCCTCTGCCAGGATCTCATTTGCCAGGACATCCTCAACACTTGCATCTGCCTATACCAAAATAAATGTGAATATGTTAACTGTGTAGGCCTACATCAAGGATACATGTTAATCATATAAGGGAATGAATTCCAGACTTACTTCATAATGTACTGGCATCTCAGAAGGATATCGAGCCTTTCTGCCAAACATCAAAAAGTACGGGGAGAACTTTGTCGTCATTTGTTTCTTTGTTCTGATTCCAAAAATGGTAGCATCCAGGAATTTGTTCTATTGTTCTGCTTTCAGGTTCACCAGTTTGCTAAGGGTCCTGAAAGATATAAAGACATTTGAGGATTATGTCATTCTAATGTCATTCCAATTTATAAATTACATTTGCCATACCTTTCAATTGTGGCATTCATCATCTCCACCAAGCCATTTGTTTGAGGGTTGTACAGGGAACAAAAGCTATGTTATATTCCCAGCCTCTCACAGACATCTCTGTTGATCTTAATCAATTAATTAACATTTTCCACTCTAATGTCAATGTTAAAGCATGTGGAAAACATGTGAATGAGAAATTAGGATACCTGGAATTTATCGGTCAATTTAATGCTAAGCATTAGACTGAAAAGTATTATTAATGTTCGGACTAAAACTTACCTTGTTCACAGATTATTTCCCTTGAGCAGTTACAATTATTTTGGGGGCGCCAAACTTGTAGAACAATTTCACAATGCAGTCTGTGACCTCCTTTGCATATTTTGTCTTTAAGGGGAAAGCCTCTGTCCATTTTGAAATGTAATCCATCATTACACATATGTACGGGTACCCCTCAGATGTTATTTTCGCCCTGGTTAGGTCCATCCCAACCAATTTCTATGTTTTCATTAAGCAGAAAAGAAAAAAACAACTTCTATCTCTGCATATTCATTGTTCAAAGGCATTGGAAATGTGTGGGTTGAGGGAGAGGAAATTACCATTATTGGGGTTTCAAGTTTTAATGTCACATGCACAAGTACAGTGAAATGCCTTTCTTGCAAACTCAAAACCCCAAAATGCAATAATTAATAACAATGTATTACTAGAAAAAAACACATGAGAAATAAGAATAAGACATATGAAATACACAAAGTAAGTAAGTAAACATACAGGAAATATTTAAAAAGTAAGTTCCAATACCATATTTACATGTGCAGGGATACTGGAGTGATGAAGGTAGATATGTATAGGGGTAAGGGGACTAGGCAAGTGGATATGAGATAAACAGAGTAGCAGCAGTTTGCATGTGAGTGGGTGTGCGGGTGTGTAGAGTCATTATAAATGTATGTGCATATTATGTGTGAATGAGCAAATGATGGAGTGAGTGTTTGTGTGTGTGTTGGAGTGACAGTGTGTGTGAGTGTGTAGGGCCATGTGAGCGTGCATTGAGGCAGTGCAAATATTTAAATAAAAGGTCAATAAAGATACAAGGTAAACTCAGTCTGTGTAGCTATTTTGTTAGCTATTTATCAGTCATATTGTTGGGGATTGAACCTGTTCAAGAGCCTGTTGTTGTCAGACTTGATGCACCGGTACCTCTTGCCGTGCGGCAGCGGAGAAAATAGTCTATGGCTTGGGTGGTTGGGGTCTTTGACGATTTTCCAGGCCTTCTTTTCACACCGCCTGATATAGAGGTCCTAGTTAGCAGGGAGCTCGGCCCCAGTGATGTACTGGGCTGTCCCCACAACCCTCTGTAGCACCATGCGATTGAGGGCGGTGCTATTGCCATACCAAGCAGTGATGCAGCCAGTCAATATGCTCTCAATGGTACAGCTGTAGAACCTTTTCAGGATTTGAGGGCCCATGCTAAACTTTTTCAACCTCCTGAGGGGGTAGAGGCACTGTCGTGCCACCTTCACGACTGTGCGTGTGTGTTTGGACCATTTTAAGTCTTTAGTGATTTGGACACCGAGGAACTTGAAGCTGTCTTCCTGCTCCACTGCTGCCCCGTCGATGTGGATGGGGGCGTGCTCGGCCCCCTCCGTTTCCTGTAGTCCACGATCAGCTCCTTGGTCTTGCTGATGTTGAGGGAGAGGTTGTTGCTCTGTAATCTGATGTATTTTTCAAAACAATTATTTCCCCCTGGCAGACTGGACATTGAGCTACCTGCAGGAAAAGGAGGATTATTATCACCAAAACCAATTGGGGTGTAACCCTCCATCAAATCATTAACTAGCTATCTGAAGACACTATGCTAATGATATGAAGAGTGTTTGATCCAATATTATAAAGATAGTAAATTGTATGAGAGAGCGAGGAAAGCCATGTGTTAGTGGTATCACGAGTGCTGGAGACAATGTGTGAGAAATATCTGCAGCCATTCCTGGCCAGTAATATCTAGCAGCGCTGGCATGCTGTGTTTTATGAATGCCACTATGCCCTCCCATGCTGCTGCTGTGGAACTCCACAAAGTTGTTGTCAACCTCTCCAGGAGTCCTCACTAACTTTGCCAGGCGCGGTCCTAATTCACTTATTGTAAATCGGTAGTATAGTTCTCCCTCTATTCAAATGACAATATTTTAAAGGTTTGAATTAGAAGAAAATAAGTTAAATTGTCAAAAAATATGGGTTGAAGAAGGCCTGGGCCCATATCCACAAAGCATATCAGAGTAGGAGTGCTGATCTATGATAAGGTCCCCACTATTATTCATTATGATTTAAAAGTGAAAACTGATTCTAGATCAGAACTCCTACTCTGAGATCCATTGTGGATATGCAGGCCCAGGTTTGAAAATGTTGAATAGTCTAAGATCATAGGAATAAAAGTAAGCAAATGTTAAATGTTTGGCTTTGATTTACAAACCCTTCAGATTTTGCCTTTCTCCACAGGCTGATCTTTTGGTTGCTGGTGAAGCCATCAGGACATGTCTTGATGGATTTCAAATCCATGATGGCCTGGTATTTCTCAGGATCCACTTTTAAATCAATATCAATCTATCTATCCATAGCTTGTCTAATTTATATGTAATCTATATTTTTATCTCCACTAAATTCTCACATCCGAGCAGTATTGCTCCTCTTTCTTTGGATTTATACTGTAGCACCCAATGGTGCGACTGCCATGAAAGTTCAATTACCTGCTAATCACTGGCCCCCTCCAGTTGCAATCCGAAAGGATTGGATAAGTAAAAGCATGCAATATGACATTTCCAACTAGCCTATATCAGAGGGCAAGATGAAGATACTACCATATCACTTATACCTATCCAATCCTCAGATAGATCTACATGAAGTCCCTTGGGGTAGGGGACTCTAAAAGGTTTCTGGACAAGTCAATGATTCAGATCTCCCGCAAATTAAGTTGAAATAGTGTGTGGTATGTTGGTCAACCCATCAGCTCATTCTCTTACGCTATAGGCTAACACATTTACATTTACATTACATTTTAGTCATTTAGCAGACGCTCTTATCCAGAGCGACTTACAGGCACAATTAGGGTTAAGTGCCTTGCTCAAGGGCACATCGACAGATTTTTCACCTAGTCGGCTCGGGGATTAGAACCAGCGACCTTTCAGTTACTGGCACAACGCTCCCAACACAATTGGTCAATGTCATTATGTGTGGCTCTGAAAAAGATCTGATGAGAAAAGTAGTGCAAAGAAGATCAGAATAGAGACTCTGACAACACACTGATCACACCTCCAAATTTTGTTTACGCCTAAAACTAAGTTGATCCAGTGGACGGACTGCCCATCCTGTGCTGAAATAGACCTCCTATATTGCTAAATGTCATGATCAACTTGTGAACACCTTTTAGGCCAATTGCTGATGAGGGTCATATGTTGGTGGTTCCTTGAAAATGCACGGCATTCTACAGACAGGTAAAAACTACAATAACACACACACAACAAGTTCGAACTGTGATTTATTGGTGACGCTCATTCCTAGGCACAATGATGCAAAATAGCTCAACCTGCTGGTGAAGCACTTGACCTACACAGCCTACATAGGACAGCAGTGATGAACAGCTAGCTCACAACCACGCTGGAACAAGTTGATTTCTCTGAGTCCCCGACCCCACCACCATTTATTGTAGTGTAGTGTCGCCTGCTGGTGAAAGTTGACACTTGTTGGTTTGTGCATAATAGTGTACTTTTAGTTACGACAAGGTCGTGGTATAAAATACCAATTTTTATAAGAAAATAGATCTGAAAATATGAAGACCGAAAAATCGCGACAGGCCTGCGTAGGTCTATATGCTTGATTTTTCAGTCTTCATTGTCACACATTGTCACACACCAAGTACATTTTGACTGATGCCAATGATACAGTATGTTCACAACTATGGAGGTTTCCTTCCTACCATTAATATGATTTTGGTGTTGATGTATCAAATAAAACAAGTGAGGTGGGCGATATGCAGACAAGCAAATGTGATTAGTCTTTGATATTCATTATAATTGGACAAACTAAGAAATTAAAAAATTCCACGCCTCCCGTTTTCTGATGACAGCGCTTTTCTTGTTCTTTCTCCAAGCGCGTCGCCGTACAAATAATCAGTGTCGACAAACCACCAGTATCATAACACGGTCCTTGCTATCTAGAATCCTTGGGATGTCCCAACTCTGAAGTTACCCCATTGAAATTGACATTTAATATAGTTAAGGTAATGGCGATTTTAGCATGTAACTCTTGGTTGGGCAAAATAAAATATATATTTTTAGATACATGCCAGCAAAGCCACTACACAACACAAGTGAATAACATTTTACCAGCTACCTAACTTCCTATTAGCTAGCTATCTTTATGTATTTATCACTGTAAAAAACTAACTCTAAATGCATTTGTAGGTAGCTAGCTAACTGCCATGGAGGAGGGTGAAAGGATAGCAGCCCAATCTATCAAATTGAGAAGAGTAGGCTATTCTTTTGTGTAGTTCCAGTCCCTAGAAGTGTGGACAGAGAACATAATATTCAGTGCGGTCTAATTTGAGTATAATGAAGTCTGTTTCTTGTGAGGTTTTCTGTCCTCAGATACAGAGAGCTGTGAAAGCCTGTCTGCAGATGAATAGGTCCCAATGAAGAGCAGTTGTTCTCAGTCCTGGTCCTGGGGACTCAAAGGGGTGCACATTTTTGTTTTTGCCTTAGCACTACACAGCTGATTCAAATGATCAAGTCATCATCAAGCTTCAAGTGGTATTTATGTATTCATTTGTTTGACTCCCGAGTGCTTCGCAGTGCTAGCTGTGCCACTAGAGATCCTGGTTCGAGTCCAGGCTCTGTCGCAGCCGGCCGCGACCGGGAGACCCATGGGCGGTGACAATTGGTCCAGCGTCGTCCAAGGTAGGGGAGGGTTTGGCCGGCAGGGATGTGGGTTTGTTTCCCACGGGGGGGCCAGTATGATTTATTTATTTAATAAATAAAAATAATAATACATTCACTAACTGTAAGTTGCTCTGGATAAGAGCGTCTGCTAAAATGTAAAATGATGCTATCCTTGATATGATCCTGCTATTGTCACATGCATCTATGTATCCAATGTTATCATGATTTGTTATAAGGGATATTACACTTTAGTAATCCACAATGACCTGGTGATGTAAAAGTCTAATAATGACATTCTTCCGTATTCCTACAGATACCTTGTAACTGGAGATTCCTTCAAAACTATTGCCTACTGTTACCGTGTAGGGCACTGCAAGGTTGGGTGACTAGGGCCATCTGGGACTGCCTCCTGGGGGAATTAAGGCGTGTGTGAAGGCTACCTGTGTCCTGCATAACTTTATGAGGATGGACACGAGGACCAGGAGGGGGTCTGCAGCTCCCTGCCATGTGCCAGAGGAGAGGTCTGCTGCTCTGCAGGATGTTTCAAGGATGGGGGCCAACAATGCAGCACGGGAGGCAATCTATGTGCGGGAGATCTTCCATTTCCTACTTATTTGAAGAGGGTGCTGTTCCCTGGCAACACCATAGACTACACTATGTACAACCAAATGCTCTTTTAAGAGCCATCCACATTGCAATAAGAGTATTCTTCCATTTACTTAGCTATGTCAACTGCAGTTATTAAATCCCCAGTTTCTCTCCTTTTGATTTCTACTTCTCAGGTGAGGGTGCTGTTCAGGTAAGTGCTGTCTGTACAGAAACAAAACAGGCTCTTTTAAGAGTCACCCATATTGAAGAAATGTAGAACAATTAGACACCCTATAACCCACACCTACACACTTGTGTATCAATCTGATTGATGGATTGTGTTGTGCAGTAATCAGGCTCAGGTGTATAACTGTGGCTCCTTCCACCTTCAAAGAATAGGCAAGAGGACCAACCATGGAGAATAGTAAGACACTTCATTATTTATATAACTACGCTATATTGTTTGTCCTCATGTTTCTGTGCATGTTTTTCAGTATAAAGTACTCTGCAGCCACTTAGTGTGGACACCAGGTAGGACCACACACACAGATTCCTGTTGAACACTGCCTCTTTAACTACCTTATTTTCTCAATAACAGTTTCTCTCCTTCACTTCATCCCTCTACCCCCTTCTCCCTAAATCCTCTAGGTTATATCAGCTGTGTCAGTGAACCCCTCGCGCATCTGAACTGGCTGACACATAGAGGGGTGAGTGGTCACTTGGTTGGGTCAACAGGAAGTATTATTAAAGAGATGCTTTACATTGAAATACAGATAGAGATGTAGTAGTCCCAGAGTTAATGATCCAAGGTCAGTTTTGCATTTCACCTCCTGATGATTATGATGACTGAGTGTTAGAATAAAAAAAACACAAGGCTTAATCATGCTATCTCTCTCTCCATCTGTCTCTCGTCTGCAGGTATGTTTTGATGTGAGAGAGGATGCCAACCCCCAGTCCCGTCATCACCATCTCACCCACTCTTAAGATAACCTTTGGGCCAACTGGGGGCCCAAGGCTGGTTAGGGACACTGCTAGAGACACTATTATGTAATTGTGATGAACTGATTCATTAATCATATGCGGTCTTCCCTGTTCCTCCCTCTGTCTTTTACACTCTTTCTCACACCTCTCTCCCCACCTCCTCTTTCTTCCTCTGTTTTTATAATGCACACCAGATGTGCATTGAAGTACAGATTGAACTTTAATTTATAATATTACAATTATAATATTCATAATGCATGTATTATGTATTTATAACACTTGGATAATGAACTTCTTTCAATAAAGCGTTTCACATTCTCTACTGGTTGAAATTAAGTCTCTCATTTGATGAAATACTACACCTATCCTGTGTCCTCAGATCAATGCAGATGAAGGAAATTAGATAGTGAAATCAAATCGTATTTGTCACATGCGCCGAATACAACAGGTGTAGACCTTACAGTGAAATGCTTACTTACAAGCCCTTAACCAACAATGCAGTTTTAAGAAAAATAAGTGTTAAGAAAGTATTTACTAAAATAAATTGAAAAAATAAAAAGATGAAGCGGTTTTAGAGTATTTACATGATGCATAGGAAGGGTAGTGTACTGTTTTTAAAGATGTTTTATTCTGTTTCTGTGTATATGAATTACAAATCAGCCTTTAACTAGTTAAATCATGTTTGTAGTCTATTGCATAGTTACAATGTGTAACCATTGATGTCCCAGGACCAGGATTGGTAAACACTGTTGAAGTGTATAATTGTAATACATACATGCAGACACGGCATCATTCAAAGACTGGAGTTTGATACTCCTGGTATTGGATATGACTGAAAAAGAACGTCTCACAGACTGCACCTTTATTTGCCAAGGTAGAGTATATGATCAGTGAATATATTCAATGTACAGGCTACAATGTGGGGATCATGCATGGTAATAATTACATGTGACTTACATCCTTGGCACAAAGTTATTATATTCCACTCAATCCATAGGCTTCATTAATGTCATTCAGACTGTTTTGAAGTTGATACAACTGGCTATGATAGCTGAGGTTCATAGCTAGGTTCTGAGCAAATATTTATGCCAAACGTTTTATGGTCCATACACAGATCGGCTACATAGCTAGTTACACATCCATAGGCATACAGGTATTTTTATCCTCCACTGCACTATAAGCAAGAAAATAGTTAGCTAGCTACGTTACTTCAGCTGTATTGCATAGCAAATATCAACAAGGCAAGCTTACAAAATTGTACATTCAATTTGTAGTAAATGCTTTAGCTAGCTAGATTCTTTATAATTACTTACATTTGCTTCCATCCTAGTATTTTTGTCAGCCATCTTTGCTGAAGAAAGTCTCCAGCCTTGGGTTGCATAGCCTTGAATTCGTTATGGGAACCACTCGATATGATTGGTCATCACCCAGCGGTCGCTGCTGGTGATTTGCATAAAGTTGGGAAAAGTTGAAGTTGGGAAAGTCGAACCAAAGATACCGCCCTCGCCGCTTACCTTCCATTGAAAAGGAATGGGAAGCGTTGTTTCACCGCGCGGCATCGCGTGCTAGTGTACACGGGGCATTAGATCATTTTTCCTTCTGCGTGTGCATGTGACACAAGCTCGTCCATGTATCAGCATGAATATAAAACGTTTCTAATTTCGTCTGTGAGTGATGGAAAAAAATTGGCGTCGAAGTCAATTCATGGAAAAAATGCTATGTATATTTCTCACAAAGGTGATGACGAAAGTTTCTTTTTAAGGAATTTTGAAAATTTACATCTCTATGGGGGAGTCTTCTGGGCTACGCGTCAGTTAAACTGCAGTACCTCCAGTCTCCTCTGTGTACATGGGATGGGTGCTTTCCAATCAGAACACTAGTATACGTGGCACGCTATGGCAATTACTGCCTACAGAGGGAGCTATGTAACCCAGCGCTAAGCATTATGGGGCGGAGATAGCGCTTGCATTTCTTCGATGAAGAGGAGCTAGCGTCTGAAAAGACCTAAGGCGGCTGGTCAAAATTTCGTCAGAATTTTAGAAGACTGCAGTGGCACCAACAATATCAGTCTCAGATGACATGGGGCAGAACGATCTGATGAGCAATGCGGAGGACGTGGCGGACCAGGTAAGCAGTGCACCGACAAGACCACAGCAGAACCAGTCAGTAGTCATCATTGAAGGGGAGGGGATCTTTTCACTTTTTCATGATAGTGAAACTAGAATGTGGATTTTAAAAAGTGAATGTTAATTCATGAACAATGATAGTGTAGTCCCTTCCCGTTTGAGTTATTATTCAGTCGTGAAGCAGAAACCGTTATAGTAGTGGCTACCTCTCTGGCTTAGCTTTCGAAAACTCTTCTCTGTATGTAGGGTTTTCAGCGGTTACATTCGCCCACATTTGGCACACTTCCGACGCTGTGTTTTAACGTTTAGACACGTCAAATCATTGCTTTCAAACCGGTTTTCGAAACATATGCTGACATGCCCCTTATCTTTCACAGCGAGACAGAACTTTTCTAATAAAAATGTAGTTACTGTAGCAGTTTTGCACAGATCCACAAGCTGTGTTTGCCTCCAGTTTACCAACTACTCTTCCTCCCCAGTTATGATTACACACAGGTGTTCAGCGCAAGCTAGATGGCAAATTAGCACCGGTGGCTGCCTATGTCTTCAATCTGTTTTTGGAAACTAGCGATGTTAACATGGAGATATGGCTGTGCGGGAACACTAACACTATAAAGGTGTGTAGTAATTTAACCGTTAGTTTTTAGAAAATTATTTTTCACTTATATGAAAGATACGTTCATTATGTTTCCAAAAACGTACCGCAAGCGATATATTAATGTTTAGACTAGTGTGGGGCCTCTTAACAAAACTCCCTCGGTCAGAAGATACTACCATCATTAGGGAAGCAAACCGCTGAAGCAGTTAGCTTCTATGAATTGTCTACCTCAGGCTAAATTTGCAGTGAGCACAGTAACATGCACCCAATAATAGGATTATTGTGGATAATCAGATTAACATAATAGTTTGTTTAAAACGTTTACATGCTTTGCAAGAACGATTATAATCCAGTTCACATGGAAACATCTGAAATCAGGGTACCTGATGGGACTTAAATAAATTAAGAAAAACGCCAATCAAAATAAACATTCTACCACAGTGACCATGTTATTTTTGTGAAGCTTATTTGATTCTGAGTTCGGACAATTAACGTTTGTATATGAACTATTTCTAAGATGCGTACTTACGTTTTTCCGAACTCACTTTAGGCATACCTGACGTCCTATGACTGTCAGATTTGTCAATCTGATGTCTTCTAGGAGACGTTCATATGCAATCAGAATCCATCCTGAATAAGAGGTCTTATTTCTGACGTCCTTATAACTCATATCCAACCAAAATATGACCAGTTTATGACCTCCCAATTTTACTCATGTAATGCTGTACTCATGTATCTCACAGCAGCAATGTTCACTGCAAAGCAAATCAGTCCATATGTATAGTACTTTACACCACTATATCACAATGTCCAGCTACTATGACAATGGTGAGATGATCTACAAAGATGAAATTGCCTATTTAAAATAGCCAAATTATCCTAGAGTCCCATTCACAATAACTGTTGTACCACCATAAAAAATCACATCAATAAAGAAAAACACATTTTAAGTCAAATAACATGTATTTATTAACTGAGGGGGAGGAGATTATATAATTACAAAATGAACCCAACCAAACAAGAACAACAGCAACAACTCATTGTTGTGGCCATTCTCCACTCCCTCGTGTGTCCGGTGCATACTTTAGCACCAGTCTGAGGTCTACAACTGAACCTCCAGAGGGGTCGGGTCTCTTTGCCACCCGCCAGAGGTATTCAGCCATGTTGGTTCCGACCTGTCTATTAGAGCAGTGTTTCCCAACCCTGGTCCTCGAGTACCCGCAACAGTACACATTTTTGTTGTAGCCCTGGACAAACACACCTCATTCAGCTCATTGAGGGCTAGATGATTATATGACAAGTTGAATCAGGTGTGCTTGGCCTTGAGGATGGTTGAGCGGACATTACTCCTCCCAACTCGGTACATTGGTGGTGGTGGGAGCAGCATTGGCAGCACCATCAGCCATGTCGTGTTTTTTTTATGTGGGGGCGAAGATTTAGTACAAAATGGATAAAAATAAGAGTAGTTTTATTAAAAGATTTACCTGCAGTAATCACACCTGCCTCCAGCTCTGACAGCAGGTTCTCTGCATGAATATCCTTGTGGTGAAAACTGTTTTCGGTCAGCTTTGTTGAACATCCGGAGAACAGGTAGACAAACAAATCTATGAATTTGTTTATCATTTAGCTTAGAAGGGTAGATTGAAAGGTAGCACTTTCAATGGCAAAATCTAAGCTGTAATGCATGTCATTTTGTACATCAATGAAACTGTCAAAAGAATAGAAGTTATAATTAAATCATACATTGAATTCTGCCTACTGACAGAAGTCCCCTGTAGCTCAGTTGGTAGAGCATGGCGCTTGCAACGCCAGGGTTGTGGGTTCGATTCCCATGGGGGGCCAGTATGAAAAATGTATGCACTCACTAACTGTAAGTCGCTCTGGATAAGAGCGTCTGCTAAATGACTAAAATGTAAATGTATGAGTATCAGGGTTGGGGTCAATTCCAATACCAGACAATTCGGGAAGCACACAAAAATTCAAATTCTCTTCAATGAGGACAATTAGGAATTGGGTTTACTTTCTGAATTGACTGGAATCAAAATGGAATTGATCCAAACCCTGATGAGTAGACTTCAAATCATGTATGGAAACGGATTAGACTTTAACCCTATTGCTGGGTGGCTTACAATGACCCACCATGCCTGAAGTATCCAGCAACTGTGATTGGAGATTTCTTCCATGGTCTTGGACCCATTTTCATGTATCCACTATACATTTTACATTTTTAGTCATTTAGCAGACGCTCTTATCCAGAGCGACTTGCAGTTAGTGAGTGCATACATTATTTTATTTTTTTTCATACTGGCCCCCCGTGGGAATCGAACCCACAACCCTGGTGTTGCAAACGCCATGCTCTACATCCCTGCCGGCCATTCCCTCCCTTACCCTGGACGACACTTGGCCAATTGTGCACCGCCCCATGGGTCTCCCGGTCGCGGCCGGCTACGACAGAGCCTGGATTCGAACCAGGATCTCTAGTGGCACAGTTAACAATGCCTTAGACCACTGTGCCACTCGGGAGGCTGTCTCCTCTGGGTGGCTGTCTATGCCCTCTGGATGGCTGTCTCCTTTAGGGGACACATCTGACTCTTATGGACAGGACTCTTGCTTGGTCTGTCATCTTCGGCGGCTGCAGCTGTAGAGTTGCGCCGTCCTGGTCTCCGATGCCGCTTTCTCAGGTTCCTGAGGTGTTCCTCAAGGAAATCAGTAGAAGGATGGTGGCATCATCCTTGGGTGTACCAAGCATCCTTGAAGATAAGTATTTTTATTTATTTTTTTAAGACCCTTTGTGTTCAATGTGGCTAGGATTTGGAGAGAGAGAGATTTTTCCCAGTATTTTACTACTGTTCCACCCCATAATAAATCACTTTTCTCCCAGATAACCTGATATTTCCCGCCAAAACCTTTGATAAAAAATTCAAGCATGATGAGCCATACATTAAATACACTTTTTGAACCCTACATTAGACATTTAATAAGCCCAAATTATTGTGCCGTTATCCAAAACATACACTGCTAAAAAAAATAAAGGGAACACTTAAACAACACAATGTAACTCCAAGTCAATCACACTTCTGTGAAATCAAACTGTCCACTTAGGAAGCAACACTGATTGACAATACATTTCACATGCTGTTGTGCAAATGGAATAGACAACAGGTGGAAATTATAGGCAATTAGCAAGACACCCCCAATAAAGGACTGGTTTTGCAGGTGGTGACCACAGACCACTTCTCAGTTCCTATGCTTCCTGGCTGATGTTTTGGTCACTTTTGAATGCTGGCGGTGCTTTCACTCTAGTGGTAGCATGAGACGGAGTCTACAACCCACAGAAGTGGCTCAGGTAGTGCAGCTCATCCAGGATGGCACATAAATGCGAGTTGTGGCAAGAAGGTTTGCTGTGTCTGTCAGCGTAGTGTCCAGAGCATGGAGGCGCTACCAGGAGACAGGCCAGTACATCAGGAGACGTGGAGGAGGCCGTAGGAGGGCAACAACCCAGCAGCAGGACTGCTACCTCCGCCTTTGTGCAAGGAGGAGCAGTAGGAGCACTGCCAGAGCCCTGCAAAATGACCTCCAGCAGGCCACAAATGTGCATGTGTCTGCTCAAACGGTCAGAAACAGACTCCATGAGGGTGGTATGAGGGCCCGACATCCACAGGTGGGGGTTGTGATTACAGCCCAACACCGTGCAGGACGTTTGGCATTTGCCAGAGAACACCAAGATTGGCAAATTCGCCACTGGCGCCCTGTGCTCTTCACAGATGAAAGCAGGTTCACACTGAGCACATGTGACAGCCGTGACAGAGTCTGGAGACGCCGTGGAGAACGTTCTGCTGCCTGCAACATCCTCCAGCATGACCGGTTTGGCGGTGGGTCAGTCATGGTGTGGGGTGGCATTTCTTTGGGGGGCCGCAAAGCCCTCCATGTGCTCGCCAGAGGCAGCCTGACTCCCATTAGGTACCGAGATGAGATCCTCAGACCCCTTGTGAGACCATATGCTGGTGCGGTTGGCCGTGGGTTCCTCCTAATGCAAGACAATGCTAGACCTCATGTGGCTGGAGTGTGTCAGCAGTTCCTGCAAGAGGAAGGCATTGATGCTATGGACTGGCCCGCCCGTTCCCCAGACCTGAATCCAATTGAGCACATCTGGGACATCATGTCTCGCTCCATCCACCAACGCCACGTTGCACCACAGACTGTCCAGGAGTTGGCGGATGCTTTAGTCCAGGTCTGGGAGGAGATCCCTCAGGAGACCATCCGCCACCTCATCAGGAGCATGCCCAGGCGTTGTAGGGAGGACATACAGGCACGTGGAGGCCACACACACTACTGAGCCTCATTTTGACTTGTTTTAAGGACATTACATCAAAGTTGGATCAGCCTGTAGTGTGGTTTTCCACTTTTAATTTTGAGGGTGACTCCAAATCCAGACCTCCATGGGTTGATAAATTTGATTTCCATTGATAATTTTTGTGTGATTTTGTTGTCAGCACATTCAACTATGTAAAGAAAAAAGTATTTAATAAGATTATTTCATTCATTCAGATCTAAGATGTGTTATTTTAGTGTTCCCTTTATTTTTTTGAGCAGTGTATATTAGTGCATTCGGAAAGTACTCAGACCTCTCTTTCTACATTTTGTGACGTTACAGCCTTATTCTAAAATTGATTGAATAGTTTTTTCCCCTCATCAATCTACGCACAATACCCCATAATGACAAAGCAAAAACTGGTTTAGACATTTTTGCTAATTAATAAAAAATTAACTGAAATATGACATTTACATATTCAGACCTTTTACTCAGTACTTTGTTGAAGCACCTTAGGCAGCGATTACAGCCTCATCTTCTTGGGTATAATGCTACAAGCTTGGAACACCTGAGTTTCTCCTATTTCTTCTCTGGAGATCCTCTCAAGCTCTATCCGGTTGGATGGGAAGCGTTGCTGCACAGTTATTTTCAAGTCTCTCCAGAGATGTTCGATCGGGTTCAAATCCAGGCTCTGGCTGTGCCACTCAAGGACATTCAGAGACTTGACCTGAAGCCACTCCTGCGTTGTCTTGGCTGTGTGCTTAGGGTCGTTGTCCTGTTGGAAAGTGAACCATCGCCCCAGTCTGAGGTCCTGAGCGCTCTGGAGCAGGTTTTCATCAAGAATCTCTCTGTACTTTGCTCTGTTCATCTTTCCCTCGATCCTGACTAGTCTCCCAGTCCCTGTCGCTGATAAACATCCCCACAGCATGATGCTACCACCGCCATGCTTCACCGTAGGGATGGTGCCAGGTTTCATCCAGACGTGACACTTGGCATTCAGGCCAAATAGATTAATATTGGTTTCATCAGACCAGAGAATCTTGTTTCTCATGGTCTGAGAGTCTTTAAATGCCTTTTGGCAAACTCTAAGCGGGTTGTCATGTGCCTTTTACTGAGGAGTGGCTTCCGTCTGGCCGCTCTACCATAAAGGCCTGATTGGTGGAGTGCTGCAGAGATGGTTGCCTTCTGGAAGTTTCTCCCATCTCCACAGAGGAACTCTGGTGCTCTGTCAGAATGACCATTGGGTTCTCGGTCACCTCCCTGACCAAGGCCCTTCTCCCCCGATTGCTCAGTTTGGCTGGGCGGCCAGCTCTAGGAAGAGTCTTGGTGGTTCAAAACCTCTTCCATTTAAGAATGATCGGGGCCACTGTGTTCTTGGGGACCTTCAATGCTGCAGAGATTTTTTTGGGACCCTTCCCCAGAACTGTGCCTCGACACAATTCTGTCTCGGAGCTCTACGGACAATTCCTTCGACCTCATGGCTTGGTTTTTGCTCTAACATGCACTGTCAACTGTGGAACCTCATATAGACAGGTGTGTGTGCCTTTCCAAATCATGTCCAATCAATTGAATTTACCACAGGTGGACTCCAAGTTGTAAAAACATCTCAAGGATGATCAACGGAAACAGGATGCACCTGAGCTCAATTTCAAGTCTCATAGCAAAGGTACTGAATACTTATGTAAATAAGGTATTTCCGTTTTGGTAAAAAAAAGTATAAAAACATATGTTCACTTTGTCATTATGGGGGTAGTGTGTAGATTGATGAAAATATATATTTTAGAATAAGGCTGTAACGTAACAAAGTGGAAAAAATCAAGGGGTCTGAAACTTTCCGAAGGCACCGTATATCTACAGAAATAAGACAGATCCTGCTTCTGTTGCCTGTTTGTTTGTTTAATAGCCTATTGATTCCGTCATCACCAAGCCTCACGCAACTGCTAAATGTAGAATTAAGCAATTTCACAAATTCAGTCATTATACCTAGCTATCATCATAAAGGTTAGGCTTCAGGCTTAGGCTACATAATAATTATTTCAATCAACAGCCAGCAGGCTTGCTAATTTTAATAATCATAGCTATCACAGATATAAATACACATATGCAGCTAGCTAATAGTTAGCTTGCCTTGTAGTTAGCTAGCTAATAATTACTGTAGCTAGCTAGCTATATGGGAATCATACGTTTTTACTGGTAAAATAGCAATCCTGCAGCAGGCATCTCTTCTGCTTGGCTTGCTGGCTAACTAACTTCATATCTAATCTCTAGCTAGTTTCTAATCACTAGCCAGCTAGGTCTAACTCATAATGACAAATACTCTTCAAATTGTAAATATGAGCATTGTATTTTGTGCAGTTATCAATTAAAACATTTGCGTCAAAATACAAGACGAGAAGAGCTAAATCGACTAGGCTGGCTGGCTAGTTAACGGTAGCTTGCCTCGTTTTGGCTGATTGTCTTCTCGGCTTGTTATCAAAATTTCATTTGACTCATCTTATCAATCGGAAAAAATACTCTAAAATGTACATATTATATAATTACCAACATTAAAAATGAATTGTATACAGTTCCTTACCTTAATTCTGTTGTCCTGATCTCAACGAAAGAGCTGTCAAAGTTGTGAAACCTTTCAGGTCCAGTAGGGGTGCCTCCCGGTGGCAGCATTTACTTAGTCTCCACGCCAAACCTCACAATTTGCTCACTCCTATCAATGACACGTTGGTGTCAGTTGTTACTATGGCAGTTCAAGATGGCGCTACCCATACCTCTAATAAACAAACATTGTTCAAGATCACAATCCCAAAAATAAATGTTTCTATGTTACAAGCACATGTTTAGTATTAGTGGATTGATGATCAGCTTTACTTAATGAAGTGTTTCCATTCCCTTTTAAAGGGCAACTGCACTTCCTGATTTGAGCTCGTTTTGAAGATTGCACATTAAGAAATTATGTTTGGTGCAGTATTTCTCAAGCTACACCCTGTTTATCATTGCCCAAAATCACTTGCTAGCTAAGTTTCAACTATGTGTTTGTCAATGAAGCTAGCAAGTAGTAGCTACCGTGCCTTCAGAAAGTATTCATACCCCTTGACTTATTCAACAGTTTGTTGTTGCAGCCTGAATTCAAAATTGATTTCTTTCCCCTCACCCATCTACACACTAATCATGGCTACCCGGACTATTTGCATTGCCCCCCCACCCCCTCTTTTACGCTGCTGCTTATTTATGCATAGTCACTTTAACTCTACCCACATGTACATATTACTTCAATTTACACAAGTATTCACACCCCTTTGCTATGACACTCCAAATTGAGCTCAGGTGCATCCAATGTCCTTTGATCATCCTTGCGATACCAATACAACTTGATTGGAGTCCACCTAATATTTGGACATGATTCTAGAAAGAAACACAGCTGTCTATATAAAATCCCACAGTTTGAGCAGAAACTATACCATGAAGTCCAAGGAACTGTCAGTAGATCTCAGAGATAGAATTGTGATGAGGCATATATCTGGGGAAGGATATAAAACAATTTCTACAGTGTTGAAAGTTTCCAAGAGCACAGTGGTCTCCATCATTGGGAAATAGAAAGATTATGGAACTACCCAGATTCTGCCTAGAGCTGGCCGTCCGACCAAACTGAGCAACCGGGTTAAGAAGGACCTTGGTTAGGGAGGTGACCAAGAACCCAATGATCACTCTGACAGAACTACAGAATTCCTTGGCTGAGATGGGAGAACCTGCCAGAAGGACAACAGTATCTACAGCACTTCACCAATATGGGCTTTATGGGAGAGTGGCCAGACAGCAGCCACTCCTGAGAAAAAGGCACTTGACGGCACGCCTGGCGTTTGCAAAAAGACTCAGAGCATAAGGCAAAAGATTCTGTGGTCTGAGGAGACAAATTGAACTTGTTGGCCTGAATGCAAAGTGCAATGTCTGGAGAAAACCAGGCACAGCTCATCACCCGTCTAACACCATCCCTACTAGAGTTGAATATTTTCCTGGTATTTTACAAATGTTCCAATCGCTTTTCTCCTGTGTAACCTGGTATTTCCCGCCAAAAGACGGAAGTGCCATTCAAAAGCATTATAATGCATATAAATGGGCCTATGTCTGGATTTGATTAGAGCTTTGATATACAATTCTAGCCTGATGCTACCTGAGCCCGATGACCCATACATTAAATACATTTTATGAGCCCTACGTTAAAGACGAATTAATGAGCCCAAGCCCATGATTGTGCTGTTATAAATACATAGTGCATTTGGAAAGTATTTAGACCCCTTCCCTTTATTCCACATTTTGTTACATTACAGCCTTATTCTAAAATGGATTAAATCATTTTTTCCCACATCAATCTACAAACAATACCCCATAATGACAAAGCGAAAAGTTTTTTTTTTTGTGTGAATTTTTTACAAATACTAACAAAACAAGACACTGATACCTTATTTACATAAGTATTCAGACCCTTTGTTATGAGACTCAATTGAGCTCTGGTGCATCCTGTTTCCATTGATCATCCTTGATGTTTCTACACCTTGGAGTCCACCTGAGGTAAACTCAATTGATTAGACATGATTTGGAAAGGCACGCACCTGTCTATATAAGGTCCCACGGTTGACGGTGCATGTCAGAGCAAAAACCAAGCCATGAGGTCGAAGGAATTGTCCGTAGAGCGCCGAGACAGGATTGTGTCGAGGCACAGATCTGGGGAAGGGTATCAAAAAATGTCTGCAGCATTGAAGGTCCCCATGAACACAGTGGCCTCCATTTCTTAAATGGAAGGAGTTTGGAACCACCAAGACTCTTCCTAGAACTGGCCGCCCAGCCAAACTTAAGCAATCAGGGGAGAAGGGCCTTGGTCAGGGAGGTGACCAAGAACCCGATGTGGTCACTTTGACAGCGCTCCAGAGTTCCTCTGTGGAGATGGGAGAACCTTCCAGAAGGACAACCATCTCTGCAGCACTACACCAATCAGGCCTTTATGGTAGAGTGGCCAAACAGAAGCCACTCCTCAGTAAAAGGCACATGACAGCCCGCTTGGAGTTTGCCAAAAGGCACCTAAAGAATTCTCAGACCAAGTGAAACAAGATTCTCTGGTCTGATGAAACCAAGACTGAACTCTTTGGCCTGAATGCCAAGCATCACATCTGGAGGACCACAGTTGTGCTATATATTCATTGGCTGTGTCATAGCTAATTTGTAAACAATAAATATTGATACATTGCTAGCTCAAATGGTTAATCTGCAAAAATGACAAGTTAATTAGTGGGTGATGGTGATTTAAAGAACCAAAGTGGGGAGAGACAGGCTACATTGCACCTCCTAATCGGATTGTGGTAGTGGGGTGTTAGATGCCTAGTTTCCGTTATGGCTCAGCTCAGGTGCCTACATAGTACGTACACCATAGACATACATCATTTAGACCATACATCATTTACAGGCACAGGCCAGCTCAGACAGATCCAGCTCAGACAGATCCAGCTCAGACAGATCCAGCTCAGAGAGGCCCAGCTCATGAGCTCCATCTACAGCAGATTTTAATTTAGAATGGAAAATGAATGTTTATGCAACAAATGTTAGCGCACCAAATCGCATTGATTTGTTCTCTAATCAAACAGAATCGCACCGAATTGTTTCAAACTAAAACCTATCAGACCTGTATCGGAGCCCATGTATCTATACTGAACAAAAATATAAACGCAACATGTAAAGTGTTGGTCCTATGTTTCATGAGCTGACATATAAGATCCCAGACATTTTCCGTACGCACAAAAAGCTTATTTCTCTAAAATGTTGTGCACAAATGTGTTTATCCGTTAGTGAGCATTTGTCCTTTGCCAAGACATTCCATCCAACTGACCGGTGTGGCATATCAATAAGTAGTTTAAACAGGTGCACCTTGTGCTGGAGACAATTAAAAGGCCACTCTAAAATGTGCAGTTTTGTCACAATGCCACAGATGTCTCCATTTTTGGGGGAGCGTGCAATTGGCATGCTGACTGCAGGAATGTCCACCAGAGCTGTTGCTAGAGAATTTAATGTTCCTCTCTCTACCATAAGCCGCCTCCAACGTCGTTTTAGAGAATTTGGCAGTACGTCCAACCGGCCTCACAAGCGCAGGCCACGTTTAACCACGGCCGCCCAGGACTTCCACATCGGGCTTCTTCACCTGCGGGATCGTCTGAGACCAGCCACACGGACAGCTGATGAAACTGAGCAATATTTCTGTCTGTAATAAAGTCCTTTTGTGGGGTAAAACTCATTCTGATTGGCTGGGCATTTCAATTGACAGATTTCCTTATATGAACTGTAACGCAATAAAATCTTTGAAATTTGTTGCATGTTGTGTTTAGATTTTTCTTCAGTATAGCTGCATATCGGAAAGATGCACATCCCTACCATGATATGTCCCCAATGGCACCCGATTCCCTATATAGTGCACTACTTTTGCACTAATGTTTAGTCCTAAGGGCCCTGGTAAAGAGTAGTGCAATACATAGGAAAAGGGTGCCATTTGGAAGAAAGCAGTGGCGACGCGTCATTCAAGGCATGTGGGGCACAGCCCCACCACTGTCCAGCAGATGGTGCTGTTTTGCATGTAATTCTGGCATTCATTCATATCATATCAGTTAGCAGACAATGTAAACAAAATCATTGCTTGAGTTAATAAAGCAGCATACTCGACTTCTCCCTGTCGTATTATTGTTTTGGTAAATGTTCTTTGAGTAAGGCAGCTCCAGAATGCAGCTGTTTCAGCCTCGCTCAGTGCCTTCTGTGGGGAGCAACCAGAGTAAGCCCAGAGTGTAGGTGTCGTTGAGCTTATCTGGTTGTGCGTGATTGGCTCAGGGTGATGTCACTCACAACACCGCAGCACCTACTGGGAGAGCCCACTGAGGGTCAGGCAACTTCTGCCCACATGGGTGTTGCCATAGTTACATTGGAAGTGCCCGTCCAAGAAGGTTCAAGGTCATTGGCCACATAAGTCAACGTCTTTTCTCCGGTAACTTTGATTGAACTGATGTGTCAACTTCATTGTTTACCACGTCTTCTAGCTAGCTGAAAAGTTATCACTCATGTTGACTATCCCTTAGCAAATAATTTTCAAACTTAGCTTTATGAAGTAAAGATAAAACGTCTCGGTGCTCATCCACTAAACATTGAAATAAGGTAATCCGTTAAAATATAGCAAGCTGGAAAAGGTTCAACTTTGGTTGGTGGTGGATGGAAGGAGGTAGACACACTCAGAAGTGTTTTGGCTGCATCCCAGTACTCTTAGCAATATTGTAGACTCATGCTGAATTTGACTATGGGAAGTAAACTGATTATAACCGAATGTTATAACGTTTGTGTGTAGTGGTATCGATGCATATTAGCTTTTTTGATTGAGTATGCCCTACCAATATTTTCATTTAAAAATCGCCACTGGAAACATGACACCACTAGTGCTGGAAATCTGTCTGACTCGATCTTGGCATGTATTGGTCAATTGAGGAAAGTTTAGCCTAATTGAAGTGATGCTGTTAACCATTAAACAGAGGCAATGTTTGGATAGCTGCTGTCTGTTTGCATGCAGGCCATTTAGTAGGACATATTAGCCTAATAGGAGTCCTCCGCTCTACACCGCACAAAACCCTGCACCTAACCTGCAAATAGCACTGTAGTGTCGCCCATGTATTTTATCATGTATGGGAGGCAAATGTTAGCCTACTTTCCTATATTGAATAGCCTATGCTTGAACACCCTCTTGCAACCTCTGAGTGAGAGCTCCGCTATTGATTGATTTTAAAAAGCACACCAACTTTGATAGTAGCAGTGAAGTGTACTGTGACCTTATCAGACCTGCTCACTTTGACAGTATCTAGGCTAAACGTAATAAGAAGTCGCCCTCTTTGGCTATTCTTGTCTAACACACAAACCTCTGGGAAACAGACCAGTTTTCTCAGAGGTACTACTACTACAAGCTAGGGCTGAGAATTGCCTTCATGATACGATATTACGATACTTCGGTGCCGATACGATATGTATTGCGATTCTATATGAATTGCGTTTCCATATTGCAATTTGATGTTCCAAACATATTGCTTGCTTTCTTCTGCAGAGAGACGAGAGAGCTTGAGAAAACGAGTTTTGATCAGTCAGGCAAATAAGTGCTGAAAACATGTTGGCTCACTATTTAAAAAGATGGAGAACAAGCTATAGGATGAAAAATACCGGAGTTTTGGCACAGGTACAGCTAACCTAGCACTAGCTAACACTACCTACAGTAGCAATTATTATTATTAACATTTTTACAAATCGATACTTCACGTCAAATATTGATATATCATCCAAAAATGTATATTGCGATATGTAACAGTGCTCCCACCCTTCACCCATCCCCTGTAGACACAACTGACTAGGTCTTATATTTGCATGTAAGAATACATACCAGGTAGCCTATCTAAGCAAATCATCTTCTCCTGGCTGCAACCAGTGGCAATGCTGGGGGCATTCCAGGTCGTCTGTTTATTATGCTAACGCATCTCAGAAGATGTCTTATTAACCTGTGACTGGACAGAAGACGTCCTGCTTGGAACGCCACTAATGACTACAACAGTTGTCCTTAGATACTGATCTTGGGTCAGTTTAGCATTTTCCCCACTCATGGTTAAGGTTTGGATTGAGGGAGGGAAAGCTGATCCTAGATCTGTACCTAGGGAAAACGTAACCTCGAGCCTGCAACTGCATGTGTTGTGACTGAACTACTCTCTCTGACTGTAACCATTTAACCAACCACTTCATCTTCCTCTTTTCTGGCAGTTCCTGAGAGTGACCAAACAATACCTTCCTCACGTGGCGCGCCTGTGTCTGATCAGCACCTTCCTGGAGGACGGCATCCGCATGTGGTTCCAGTGGAACGCGCAGCAGGACTACATTGAGGCCGCTTGGAGCTGTGGCTACTTCCTGGCCGCCTGCTTTGTGTTACTGAACCTACTAGGACAGCTAGGTGAGTAACTTGAACCTGTTACTGAACCTACTAGGACAGTTACACTGTAAAGCTTCTCCCTGTAAATGCACAGCATTATACTGGCACCAGAGTTGCCAGCTTAATACTGTAATTTTGCTTTACAGCAGAGATGCATTTGACAATACTATTTTCTTTACTGTAAAAACATATTACAGCATCCCTGCTGTAAATTTACAGGGATGCTGTAATGTTTTACAGTAAGGAAAATAGTACTGTCAAATACATTACAGTATCTCTTCTCACCAATTAGGACAAGCATAGAAAAATAAAGAATAGAATGAGAGACCAGAGCACAGGGGCTGATACACTGAGGGTAAAAAGACAGGTGACAAGGGAATTATCAAGCTTGTGGTGTGTGTGTGGTCATTCAAACTCAGTGAGCTCTTGGAAGAATGGGGCGATGTAGGGGTTGAGAGCACCTGGCTTCCTCTGGGCCACCTTGTCATGCACTTTGTCCCGTTTTCAGCGTTCATCTTGGGTTGATTCAAACCAGGAATCTGTACAGCCATATATCCAATTGAGGCATTGAACAAATACAAATAAGACAGCTAGACGCACCTACTTCAAACCTTTGCTAACTATACTGAACAAAAATATAAACGCAACATGTAAAGTGTTGGTGCCATGTTTCATGAGCTGAAATAAAAGATTCCCGAAATGTTCCATACGCACAAAAAGCTTATTTCACCTTGTGCTGGGGCCAATAAAAGGCCACTCTAAGATGTGCAGTTTTGCCAGAGAATTGAATGTTACATTTTCTACCATAAGCTGCCTCCAACGTCGTTTTAGAGAATTTTGCAGTACGTCCAACCGGCCTCACAACCACAGACCATATGTAACCACGCCAGCCCCTGACCTCCACATCCGGCTTCTTCAGACAGGATCGTCTGAGACCCGCCATCTGGACAGCTGATGAAATTGAGGAGTATTTGTCTGTCATAATGCCTTTTTGTAGGGATAAACTCGTTCTGATTGGCTGGACCTGGCTCCCCAGTGGGTGGGCCTATGCCCACCCATGGCTGCGCCCCTGCCCAGTCATGTGAAATCTATAGATGAGGGCCTAATGAATTAATTTTATTTCACTGATTTCCTTATGAACTGTAACGCAGTAAAATCATTGAAGGTGTTGCGTTTTATTTTTGTTCAGTATAATTGTTGAGCTGAATCTCAGGAGTGAGTCAAAGAACTACACTTCCCAGAGTGCACCAGCAGCAGCAAACCGGCTGCTTGTCACCTGATCAGTCATTTTCACTGATTTGGAGCACCTGTGAAGGCATGGAGGGGCTCAGTCATTCAGAAGAACACATTTCAGAGAGAAGACTCCAAGTTCAGTCACAGGTTCAGTCCAAAGACGCCAATGGTAAAAGGCTTAAATGGTTATTTAGAATGTTTATTTAAAATGTTTAAACTAATTTAAGTTCATTAAAATGTTTAATTAAAATGGTAACTTTTTGTTCTGTCTTTAAAGGTTTACAACCTAATTTAATGGACAGACCAATCAACTGAAAGCAAACTAAAAATAAAAAAGATTGAGTCGGAAATTTGAGTTGAGCTGGCCCTGAGGATAAACGGCTTCAGATCCAGAAATAAGCTGTTGACGCAGAGGAAGTCAAGATGGCGGAAGATGTCCTGGGGAAGTCGGTCCAGCAGCTCAAAAAGGAGAGGACCACTGCAAAAAGCAGCTTCACCAGACAAGCCAACTTCATTTCAAGAGGAGCAAGCAGCATGCTTCAAGTGGAGTTAAAGGAGGAATTCGCTAAGCTTTCAGATTGTTTCAGAAAGATGCTCGATGCCAACGATGACTACAGGATTGGACTGGAGGCTGACATGACTGAGGATAAGGAACCAGGTCTTAATGAACAGTAAGAGGCTGACATTGATAGATCTGTAAATGAAGGTGAAACAAAGTTGGCGGAGATAAGAGACATTGTTCAAACAAACCTGTGGTCGAGGTATGGAAGGAGTGAACTTCTTGTGTCAATCCTGGAAGCAGAAAAAGCCAATGATAAAGCGGCTGATGTACCTGTGGAAAGTGCCAATTTGGAGGGCTATGAAGTGCACCTCGCTCTCTTGGACAAGAGAATAAAAGAGGCCATCTCGGCAATGTCAACATGGGAGCGATGGATCCCTGTAGAATTAAAGGACGAATTAGATGGAAGAGTCAAGGACGTAAGAGCATTCTACTACAGGCTTGAGTTAAGACCTGAATTTGCCACTGCACGGACGATCAATGAGCAAGGCACAGGAGTGAAACTACTACCCCAACCGGCAACATCCACACCAATAGTGAGAATCAAGCCAATCTCTCTACCTATCTTCAATGGAAGCAAGAGAGAATATCTCAGATGGAGGAAAGACTGGGAAAGGCTACAAAAGCAGGGAGAGCCATCCGGATCAACTGAAGTTAAGAAAATTCAACTCCTGGAGAGTGTGGATGACAAAATCTCAAAAGACCTCAGACTTTCAACCTACACCACTGCCGATGACATGTTCAGAGTCCTGGAGAACAGGTATGGCAACAAGTCAACCATCATAGTGGAAATCCTGGAAGAGCTGGAGAAGATGCCACATGTGAAAGGGAACCAACCAAGAAAGGTAATTGATCTCATACAGTCAGTGGAGAAGGCTCTAGCAGATCTCACAGAGTTAAGAAACTCTGGAGCCATAAATAACCCACTGGTAATTAGATCCATTGAAAGCAAGTTGCCTGACTTCATTAAAAAGAGACTGGGTGATGTTCATGGTTGAACCCAGAAACAATGTCACATCAGACAACCACTTTGTCATGCTCCTTGAAGTTCCTGAAAAGTCAAGAAGAAATACTAGAGAGACTCGAACAGCTCAGAACTGTGGAGAAGGTGAGAAAAATCAGATCGTTTGGACAAGAAGTATGACAGAAAGATTGCCTCAACAAAAACCACAAAGAAAGAAGAGCTTGATGAGGTATGTGGTGATAGTGGGCACAACAACAAAATCTTCTTCTGTAGAAAGTTCAAAAGACTTAAGCTACCTGAAAAGAAAACTGTATTGAGAATGCTGGGAGCATGCAGAAAATGTCTCGGATGCCATGATGAAGATGGATACTGCAGAGACACTTTCCTATGCAGAACAAAGACTGTAAAAGGGAAGGTGGTGCCCCAGACCACCATTTTTTCCTCTGCCCAAAGGGAGAAGTCAAAAGAGGGGAAGAGAGAAAGTGGAAAAGACGGCAAAGGTGAAAGCAAGCTAACGGAGGAACAAGAGGAGATCTTGTCTGAACTTTCCCAGGAAATGGCAGATCGATGCAGAAAGGCTTTCACCAGCACCAACAAAACCGCAGTGACACTCGATGCTTCAGGCCAGTCTGAGATCATGATGTTGATGCAAGTCACGGCAAACGCAGGGCAGAAGATTAGGACTTTAATTGACCTTGCTTCAGACACAAACTACATTACCCATAAGGCTGCTGAAAGACTGAGGTTAAGACATGAGAAGACAACTTTAGTTGTGCATGGGGTTGGTGGTATGACCATGGAGGTGAACACACAGCTATCTCCTCAAAGTCAGAGTCAAGACACCTAAAGGGACAGAGAGAGCTCATGAAATGGTCTGCTACGGCTTGGATGAAATCGCCAGAGTGCATCAAGTAATTGAACCTGAGAAGTTGAAAAAATTATTCCCAGAAGTCAAACTTACAGAATTGGAAAGGCCAGAAGAGGTTGAACTTCTCATTAGCCACCGAGAGGGAAGACTCGCTCCCCAGAGGGTAAAAATCATCGGAGACCTCGTCTTGTGGGAGGGTCCATTGGGGAAAACAGTGGGTGGAGCACATCCCGACTTATTTGTAGAAGTGGAGGTTGCAGCATATGAGTCCAAAACACACTTCGCTCGCTCCATGAGGACAGCAGCTGTCAAATATCAAGAAATCACAAGTCCAACAACTGACACAGCCCAGCTACAGCAGGAGGATGTGACTCAGACCAAATGTACAGCTGCCAGTAACCGTGAGTTCCTTGAGTGGTGGCACTGGGACAGCATCGGAGCTGCATGTGAGCCAAAATGTGGAGGATGCCGATGTGGAAACTGTCCACCAGGAGGAAAGGAAATGACCCTGGCAGAGGAGAGGGAACTGGAGATCATTAAAGAAGGCCTCACCTACAAGAAGGGGGATGCTCACACACCGGCTCCACATTGGGATGCAAAGTATCCTTGGACGGTAGATCCAGCCTCTCTCCCGAACAACAAAAGTGCAGTCCAGGCTTGTTTCTTAAGGATGGAAAGCTACTAAGCAGAGAGCCAGACTGGAAAGTCGCATATGCTACCCAAACCCTCATTCGGTGACAACACCGGTTCGTATTGTATGGAATAGTAGCCAGAAATACAAAGGCGTGGGTATGAATGATCTTCTTCTGAAGGGACCAGACGTTCTCAACCCTATAAGAGCTGTCTTGCTGAGGTTCAGAGAAGGGACGTATGCATCTCTAGGAGACATCAAAAAGATGTACAACTCTGTATGGCTGGAGGAGCGTGAGATGCATCTTCACAGGTTCCTCTGGAGGGACAGCCCAGATGAAGAGATAAGTGAATATGCAATAACCAGAGTCAACATTGGGGACAGACCTGCTGGTTACATTGCTCAGTTGGCTATGAGGGAAACAGCACGCCTGCCCAACTTTCTTCACTTGGAGGATGAGCGCAGAGTCATTGAAGAGGACAGTTATGTGGATGACCTCTTAACCTCCCAAAATGACCTGAATAAACTTGACAAGATCACAGCAAATGTCGAAGAGATCTTGAAAGCTGGAGGGTTCTTCCTCAAACCATGGGTCCGGTCAGGGCAAAGTGGGAGGCAAGGAATGGAGATGGAGGTTCTAACAAAGACACAAAGTAAAACCTTAATTCTTCCAAATCAAATGAGGGACGAAGACAACAAAGCCTTGGGTATCGGCTACCAAATGGATGAAGACAAGCTCTACATGTTAACCTCAGTTAACTTTTCCAAAAGGAAAAAGAAGATGAGAGTTGGAAAAAATCTTCTCAAGGAGGAGGTGAGAACTGAGACACCTAACCCACTGACTAGGAGGGCTCTCTTAAGCCAAGTGGCTGGACTGTACGACCCAATTGGCTTAGTTACACCTGCCAAACAGAACGGAGCAATTCTTGTTCGAAAAGCATTCCAAGAGGGAGGGGGTGGGAAACTAACCCAAGAAACCTGGGACCAACCTCTCTCAGAAAGCCTCAGAGAAGAAGCCATCCAGTTTTTTGAAGAATATGTGCAGCTTGGAGAGGTGAAATTCCACAGGAGCCTCACACCAGCTGGCTGGGAAGTGAAACCTTGGGGCATCACATTCTCTGATGGAAGTGACAAAACCTATGGAGCTGTGATGTACTTAAGATGGGAGACAAGTCAAGGCACTAAAGTTTGATTAGTTGAATCAAAAGCCAAGCTGACACCCCTGGATCAGAAGGGAGAAGCTGTAAAAGCTGAGATCTGTGGTGCTGTCTTCGCAGCCAGGATCAGGAAGTATGTGGAAAAGCATGCTCGAATGAAGATCGAGAGATGGTTCCATCTACTTGACAGTCAAACGGTCTTGGGAGCCATTCAAAGAGTCAGTTATGGGTACAAAACCTTCTTTGCAAATAGAGTGGGTGAAATCCAGAAGGCTGGACAAGTGCAAGACTGGTGGTGGATCCGTGGGGATCTAAACATAGCTGACATCATAACAAGAGGGGGTGCTCCTGAAGATTTGAAGGAGAATTCCACATGGCAAAATGGACCAGAGTTCCTAAAGTGGCCAGTGGAGGAGTGGCCTATAAAATCAGCTGGAGAGGTTGCAGCTCATGCCAGGGAGAGTGTAAACAAGCTCCAGAGGAAGGCATTCTCAGGTGCATTAACAAGTGCTCAAGCAAGAAGTAGTCAGCAGAAAGAAGACCTACAAGGCACTCAGGAAAGTCAACTCTAAGCAGACTGACAGTGTACAAAGATGTGAACTCTGGGCTGCTAGTTTGTGGAGGCAGAATTCAGACATTCAACGAAGATAAGACAGCAGTGCCAGTTTTACCCTTTGAAGCATGGGTGTCTACACTGCTGGCACAAGAATCCCACAAAGCAAATCACGAGGGAGTGGCGGGAACCCTTCTCCGGATGAGGAAGAAAGCCTGGGTAAATTCAATCCAAAGGGAGACCCTGGAGATTTCCAGTTTGATGGCTACCCTTACAAAAGACTTAAACATATTCAAGCAGAGTTAAGCCATTTCTGGAAGAAGTGGAGCCAATTGGCTGGACCTAATCTGTTCATAAGGAACAAATGGCACACCAAAGAGCGAAATGTTGCTGTTGGAGATGTGGTCTGGTTGGCTGACCAAAACGCCCTAAGAGGACAGTACAAGCTGGCTAGAGTGGTCGGTGTCAATGCTGACAGCAAAGGCATCGTAAGAGATGTGCTTGTGAAGACTTTTCCCAGCTATCCTGTTCACCTCACAAAGTCAAACAGCAAAAAAGGGCCCACAAGAGCAAACGGTGAAAGAACGAAGAGGCTTCAAACCAAAATCCCAGCCACAATTCTTCATAGAGATGTCAGACGCCTTGTCATTCTACTTCCCATTGAAGAACAAACAGAGGTGTGAAGGGCTTGTGTGACCTCTCTGGATTTGAAAAAAACAGGAGCTTAAGTGGGAGGTGTTGAGCTGAATCTCAGGAGTGAGTCAAAGAACTACACTTCCCAGAGTGCACCAGCAGCAGCAAACCGGCTGCTTGTCACCTGATCAGTCATTTTCACTGATTTGGAGCACCTGTGAAGGCATGGAGGGGCTCAGTCATTCAGAAGAACACATTTCAGAGAGAAGACTCCAAGTTCAGTCACAGGTTCAGTCCAAAGACGCCAATGGTAAAAGGCTTAAATGGTTATTTAGAATGTTTATTTAAATGTTTAAACTAATTTAAGTTCATTAAAATGTTTAATTAAAATTGTAACTTTTTGTTCTGTCTTTAAAGGTTTACAACCTAATTTAATGGACAGACCAATCAACTGAAAGCAAAAAAAAAAAGATTGAGTCGGAAATTTGAGTTGTCCCTGTGTCCTTGTTGTTACAACCTAAATTTAAAAAACGATTACATTTAGATTTTGTCGCTGGCCGACACACAATACCCCATAATGTCAATTTGGAATTATGTTAAATTTGTACAAATTCATTAAAAATGAAAAGATGAAATGTCTTGAGTCAAGTATTCAACCCCTTTGTTATGGCAAGCCTAAAATTAGTTTAGGAGTAACATAATTGCTTAAGTCACATAATAAGTTGCACGGACTCACTGTGTGCAATAATAGTGTTTTGAATGACTACCTCCTCTTCATACCCCACACATACAATTATCTGTAAGGTCCTTCAGTCGAGCAGTGAATTTCAAACACAGATTCAACCACAAAGACCAGGGAGGTTTTCCAATGCCTCGCAAAGAAGGGCACCTATTGGTAGATGGGTAAAAATAAATAATAGCAGGCATTGAATATCTGTTTTGAAGATTAAGTTATTAATGACACTTTGGATGGTGTATCAATACACCCAGTCACTACAGAGATGCAGGCATCCTTCCTAAGTCAGTTTCCAGATAGGAATTTCCCCATGAGGCCAATGATGACTTTAAAACCATTACAACGTTTAATGGCTGTGAAAGGGAAAAACTGCAGATGGATCAACAACATCGCTGTTTTAGGATGGCTAGTTCAGAACTGCTGAAACTGGATTTTAAAGAATTGTTTCTAGCTCTGAAAGACTCCAAAAAGTGGCAGATTTATTTCAGGCCCTGTACCATCGCTGGGCCACAGCTGTGAAAGATTCAGCAGGCTACTGGCATTACACAGCTGACTAAAAGACTACTGTAGCTCCGTTGCCATAACTTCTATAGATGGCTTTTACACCTTTTGTAAACAGAAGATGCTCTACAGGAATGACAGTCCATCCAAATCATCTTGGTGCTTGGACCTTGTCCGCACATTTCAAGGCCCCGTTGAGACAATGACTCAATCCCTGCCATTGTGTCGCTGAGTTGTCTTAGTGCTGCTGCAACTGTACATTGTCCCATGGGTGTTGGAAGTCATAATATAAGTAACCTAATTTACAGTGGCTTGCGAAAGTATTCACCCCCCTTTTCCTATTTTGTTGCCTTTCAACCTGGAATTAAAATGGATTTGGGGGGGGGTTGTATCATTTTGATTTACACAACATGCCTACCACTTTGAAGATGCAAAATATTTTTTATTGTGAAACAAACAAGAACTTGAGCGTGCATAACTATTCACCCCCCATTCTTCAAGGTAAAACTGCTCCAGCTCCTTCAAGTTGGATGGGTTCCGCTGGTGTACAGCAATCTTTAAGTTATACCACAGATTCTCAATTGGATTGAGGTCTGGGCTTTGACTAGGCCATTCCAAGACATTTAAATGTTTCCCCTTAAACCACTCGAGTGTTGCTTTAGCAGTATGCTTAGGGTCATTGTCCTGCTGGAAGGTGAACCTCCATCCCAGTCTCAAATCTCTGGAAGACTGAAACAGGTTTCCCTCAAGAATTGTATTTATTTAGCGCCATCCATCATTCCTTCAATTCTGACCAGTTTCCCAGTCTCTGCGGATGGAAAAACATCCCCACAGCATGATGCTGCCACCACCATGCTTCACTGTGGGGAGGGTGTTCTCGGGGTGATGAGGTGTTGGGTTTGCACCAGACATAGTGTTTTCCTTGATGGCCAAAAAGTTGCTATAGACCACCAAGTATCTGGATAATGTGTGTGAAATGCTTGATAATGTATGTGATATCAAGAGGTTTTTATATTTTCTGGGTGACCTAAATATTGACTGGCTTTCATCAGGCTGTCCACTCAAGAAAAAGCTTCAAACTGTAACCAGTGCCTTTCAACCTGGTTCAGGTTCAGACAACCTACCAGGGTATTTACGAACAGCACAGGAATGAAATCATCCACATGTATTGATCACATATTTACAAATGCTGCAGAAATCTGCTCTAATGCAGTATCCGCATCCATCGGATGTAGGGATCATAATATGGTAGCCATATCTAGGAAAGACAGAGTTCCAAAGGCTGGCCTAATATAGTGTATAACAGATCATACAAGAGGTTTTGTAGAGATTCCTATGTTGCAGATGTAAATAATATTTTCTGGTCTGTTGTGTGTAATGAGGAGCAACCAGACGCTGCACTTGACGCATTTATGAAATTGCTTTTTCCAGGTACTAATAAGCATGCACCCATTTAAGAAAATTACTGTTAAATCCCTGTGGATTGATGATGAATTGAAAAATGGTATGCTTGAGAGGGACGAGGCGAAAATAAGTCTGGCTACACAGCTGATCGTCAAACGTACTGTAAATTGAGAAATAATGTGACTAAACAAAAAGAAGACGCTGTACTATGAAACAATGATATAAAGAATGATCGTAAAAAGCTTTGGAACACCTTCAATGAAATTTGGGCAAAAAGGCGAACTCTGCTCCGTCCTTCATTGAATCAGCAGACTCATTCGTCACAAAACCCACTGATATTGCCAACTACTTGAATTATTTTTTGATTGGCAAGATTAGGAAACTTAGGCATGACATGCCAACAACAACACTCTAAACCTACCCTGTCAATTGTTATCTGAGGATGATAATGGACTATATTGCCACTCCTATTTGCCATCTCTTCAATCTAAGCCTACAGGAAAAATGTTTTTCTATGTCTCACAGCAAGATATTTACGAGCAATTTAGAGCAGACCGAAATGGCTTGTCAACTTGAGCTAGCTAAGTAGCTAGCTAACATTAGCCAGCTAGCTAGCTAGGTTAACTAAGAAAACATGCAGTAATTCAACATTGACAAGCAGTAAAGATACTTATACTGAACAAAAATATAAACGCAATGTAAAGTGAAATAAGATTGCCAAAATTTTCCATATGCACAAAACAAGTATTTCTCAACTTTTGTGCACGTCGCTGTTAGTGAGCATTACTCCTTTGCCTAGCTAATCCCTCCATCTGACAGGTGTGGCATATCAAGAAGCTGATTAAACAGCTTGATCATTACACGGGTGTGCCTTGTGCTGGGGTCAATAAAATGCCACTCTGAAATGTGCAGTTTTGTCACACAACACAATGCCACATACAGTGCATTCGGAAAGTATTCAGACATCTTTACTTTTTCCACATTTTGTTACATTACAGCCTTATTCTAAAATTGATGAGGAAAAAAATTAATGTAATACATTTTAGACTAAGGCTGTAACGTAACAATGTGGAAAAGTCAAGGGGTCTGAATACTTATGTAAATAAGGTATTTCTGTTTATTTTTAATACATTTGCAAAAAATTCTAAACCTGTTTTTGCTTTGTCATTATTTGTCACTATACACAATACCCCATAATGACAAAGCAAAAACAGGTTTTTAGAAATGTTTGCAAATGTATTAAAAATAAACAAATACCTTATTTACATAAGTATTCAGACCCTTTGCTATGGGACTCGAAATTGAGCTCAGGTGCATCCTGTTTCCATTGATCATCCTTGAGATGTTTCTACAACTTAATAATAATAATATGCCATTTAGCAGACGCTTTTATCCAAAGCGACTTACAGTCGTGTGTGCATACATTTTTGTGTATGGGTGGTCCCGGGGATCGAACCCACTACCTTGGCGTTACAAGCGCCGTGCTCTACCAGCTGAGCTACAGAGGACCACAACTTGATTGGAGTCCACCTGTGGTAAATTCAATTGATTGGACATGATTTGGAAAGGCACACACCTGTCTATATAAGGTCCCACAATTGACAGCGCATGTCAGGGCAAAAACCAAGTCATGAGGTTGAAGGAACTGTCTGTAGAGTGCAGAGACAGGATTGTGTCGAGGCACAGATCTGCAGCATTGAAGGTCCCAAAGAATTGAAGGTCCCCCACATTGAAGGTCCCCCACAGTGGCCTCCATCATTCTTAAATGGAAGAAGTTTGGAACCACCAAGACTCGTCCTAGAGCTGCCGCCCGGCCAAACTGGACAATCTGGGGAGAAGGGCCTTGGTCAGGGAGGTAACCAAGAACCCAATGGTCACTCTGATCGACCTCCAGAGTTCCTCTGTGGAGATGGGAGAACCTTCCAGAAGGATAACCATCTCTGCAACGCTCCACCAATCAGGCCTTTATGGTAGAGTGGCCAGACGGAATCCACTCCACAGTAAAAGGCACATGACAGCCCGCTTGGAGTTTGCCAAAAGGCACCTAAAGGACTCTCAGACCATGAGAAACAAGGTTTTCTGGTCTGATGAAATCAAGATTGAACTCTTTGGCCTAAATGCCAAGCGTCACGTCTGGAGGAAACCTGGCACCATCCCTACGGTGAAGCATGGTGGTGGCAGCATCATGCTGTGGGGATGTTTTTCAGTGGCAGGGAATGGGAGACTAGGCAGGATCGAGGGAAAGATGAATGGAGCAAAGTACAAAGAGATCCTTGATGAAAATCTGCTTGAGAGTGCTCAGGACCTCAGACTGGGGAGAAGGTTCACCTTCCAACAGGACAACGACCCTAAGCAGACAGCCAACACAATGCAGGAGTGGCTTCGGAACGAGTCTCTGAATGTCCCTGAGTGGCCCAGCCAGAGCCAGGACTTGAACCTGATCTAACATCTCTGGAGAGACCTGAAAATAGCTGTGCAACGACGCTCCCCATCCATCCTGAGCTTGAGAGAATCTGCAGAGAAGAATTGGAGAAACTCCCCAAATACAGGTGTGCCAAGCTTGTAGCGTCATACCCAAGAAGACGCGAGGCTGTAATTGCTGCCAAAGGTTCTTCAACAAAGTACTAAGTAAAGGTTCTGAATACTTATGTAAATGTTATATTTCTGTTTTTTTATAAACGTGCAAAAATGTCTAAACCTGTTTTTGCTTTGTCATTATGGGGTATTGTGTGTTTATTGATGAGGAGGAAAAAACTATTTAATCAATTGTAGAATAAGTCTGTTACAAAATGTGGAAAAAGTCTGAATACTTTCTGAATGCACTGCATGTTTTGAGGGAGCGTGCAATTGGCATGCTGACTGCAGGAATGTCCTCCAGAGAATATAATGTTCATTTCTCTACCATTCATTTTAGAGAATTTAGCAGTACGTCCAACCGGCCTCACAACCGCAGACAACGTGTAACCACGCCAACCCACCACATCTGGCTTTTTCACCTGCGGGATCGTCTGAGACCAGCCACCCGGACAGCTGATGAAACTGAGTTTGCACAACCGAAGAATTTCTGCACAAAGTGTCAGAAACCGTATCAGTTAAGCTCATCTATGTGCTTGACGGCTTCACAAGGGTCTTTACCTGACTGCGGTTCGGCATCGTAACCGACTTCAGTGGGAAAATGCTCACCTTTGGTGGCCACTGGCACGCTGGAGAAGTGTGGTTTTTACGGATGAATCCCGGTTTCAACTGTACCGAGCAGATTGCAGTGGGCATTGTGTGGGCGAGCGGTTTGCTGATGTCAACGTTGTGAACAGTATGCAACATGGTGGTGCTGGTGTTATGGTATGGGCAGGCATAAGCTACGGACAATGAATGCAAATAGATTGTCGAGCCATTCATCCGCTGTCATCACCTCATGTTTCAGCATGATAATGCACAGCCCCATGTCGCAAGGATCTGTAAACAATTCCTGGAGGCTGAAAAATGTCCCAGTTCTTCCTTGGCCTGCATACTCAGATATGTCACCCATTGAGCATGTTTGGGATGCTCGGGATCGAGATGTATGACAGCGTGTTCCAGTTCCCGCCAATATCCAGCAACTTCGCACAGCCATTGAAGAGGAGTGGGACAACATTCCACAGGCCACAATCAACAGCCTGAGCAACTCTATGCGAAGGAGATGTCACACTGCATGAGACAAATGGTGGTCACACCAGATAATGACTGGTTTTCTGATCCACGCCCCTACCTCTTTTTTTAAGGTATCTGTGACCAACAAATGCTTATCTGTATTCCCAGTCATGTGAAATCCATAGATTAGGGCCTAATGAATTTATTCCAATTGACTGATTTCCTTATATGAACTGTAACTCAGTAAAGTCTTTGAAATTGTTGCATGTTGCGTTTTATATTTTTGTTCAGTGTATAAACCAATCAAGGTAGCCGCTGAAAATATTCTTCCACTTCAAGAAGTAATTTACTAAAATAGTCTGAGCGTCATGTGTCTCACCCGACAGCATGAGGTTGGCGCCTGAAACGGATTATTTGAATCTACAGTAGGCATAAGCTGTAACTGTAAAGAAATACAGTATGTTAGGTACATTTTTACAGCAGGCTTCCAATTAGTTTACAGTATTTTTTTCAGCTTTTTACCCATAATACAGTGCAATCTACAGCATTCATGCTGTGAAACAGTTACTGTTGAAATTACAGGAAAGTCTTAGTGTAGGTGAGTTACTAAACTTTCTAGAGCAGCTAGGTTAGCTACTGAACATACTAGGACAGCTAGGTGAGTTACTGAACCTACCAAGACAATTAGGTGAGTTACTGAACCTACTAGGACAGCTAGGTGAGTTACTGAACCTACCAAGACAATTAGGTGAGTTACTGAACCTACTAGGACAGCTAGGTGAGAGAGACTTGTTAAAGGCTAAAGGACGAAAAATACCGGAGTTTGGACGCAAGTACAGCCTACTACCGCTTGCTAACACTACCTAGCAATCAAATATCTATATAATACCCCGATACGTTACTGTATCAATTTTATTCCCCATCACTATCTAGCAGATGAGGGATGAGGACCCATACGGCCAGTTGCAGTTACGTTGGGCTCTGAAAACTGGCCTATGGCGGGACTGTGGGAGAGGGAGGGAGGGAGGGAGAGAAAAGTTATTAAGTGTTTTTGTCCATCTCCCTTTCAAACAGGTGGCTGTGTCCTTATCCTCAGTAGGAATTTTGTCCAGTATGCTTGCTTTGCATTATTTGGAATCCTTGCTTTACAGGTAAGTCTAAACTTGTTTTTCTTAATCGTATATGGCCTGAATACAGTGGAAGATTAAGCATAAAGAAACCATGCGTGATACTATATTCTGTTTATAATAATCTTCATAGCTAATTAAATACCTAAGGGAAACCAGAGTCTCACTAAATCTTCTTACCATTTCAGACTATTGCCTACAGCATTTTATGGGATCTTAAATTCTTGATGAGGTGAGTCCTTTGTTTGTCTTTTTCATTTGAACCAATGAGAGCCAAGTTAGTGATCATAAGTCTTTAAACATTCCTTCCGTGAAGCACAGATCAGAGGCACACCCCTCAGCGAATGATAAATCTCTCAGTGCAAAACTGCAAATACACTGATGAACTATTTCTCTCTCTCTGCCTCATCCTTTCCCTCTCCAGGAACCTGGCCCTGGGCGGGGGGCTCCTGCTGTTGCTAGCCGAGTCGCGCGGGGAGGGGAAGAGCATGTTTGCTGGGGTGCCGTCCATGGGAGAGCACTCGCCCAAGCAGTACATGCAGCTGGGAGGACGGGTTCTCCTGGTGCTCATGTTCATGACCCTGCTGCACTTTGACCCCAGCTTAATCTCTGTGAGTTCTGAGCTCTAGCAGACTTGGGTTCAAATCGCATTTGTTCTCTACTTTTGATTAAGCATTTGATCGAGCCTGCCCGGATAAGGGTGTTTTTTTGTTCTTTTGGGACTATTCCATTGGTTTCATTGCGAGCTCAATCAACCACCTCATGTATTTGAAAAAACATTTGATACTATTTGAACCCAGGTCTAACCTGTCTGTCAGGCAGTCAGCTTGCGGCTGGCTGCACAGATGCATACCATTTAGTGTAGTTGAGGTGTATTGGCGCTGAAATGCATCTTTACATCATAATTCAAGAGATGGGTACAGGGGATGTAGTGTAGGTACATATTGTCACATAGTACTACAACTGTTATACATGAAAAACATTTGGAGAGTGTTATCATATCCAGTGCATTTTACAAAAGTCAATAGGGATTCAGGCACATAGTCTTTGTCCCAAATGGCACCGCATTCCCTATATATTGAAATACTTTTGACTAGGGGGGCCCTGGTCAATAGTAGTGCACTATATAAGGTAAAGGGTGCCATTTGGGACGCAGCCATATCAACACGCTTCTGTAATCCTAGCACGAGTTGGAATGAACACTGACTGCTGTCCTTACTGTATACCTACCCCTCATTTTAGATTCTGCAGAACCTGGTGGGCACAGCTCTGATTGTGCTGGTGGCAATCGGCTTCAAGACCAAGCTGGCTGCCCTCACCCTGGTGCTGTGGCTGTTTGCAGTCAACGTATACTTCAATGCCTTCTGGACGGTGCCCACCTACAAGCCCATGCACGACTTCCTCAAGTATGATTTCTTCCAGACCATGTCGGTGATCGGTGGGCTGCTGCTGATTGTTGCACTGGGGCCTGGCGGGGTGTCCATGGACGAGAAGAAGAAGTTGTGGTGAGACTCGACCCAAGTTACCAGGAACGGGACCCCCCCCCCCATGGCCTAAGCAGTACGCACCTCCTCCCTCCCCTCAGCACTGTTTCATTCTCCATCTGTCGCACTCCCTCTCACTAACTTCTCCGGGACTGTCCTCCACAGGCACTTTTACAAATGTTTTGCAGTCTTTATTTTGCTACTGTAGCTCGTCGTGACATGGCCATCGCTCGATTTGGGGATATCCAAGACATCGCTTTTTTTATATATCTTTTTGTTTAGTGACCAATTTTCTAGGTATTGTCTTTTAACGGTGTATTTGTACCATTTATATACTGTAATTGTTTCATGCTTCATTTGCTATTTTTTTTGTGCATCTTTTGTCTATGCTTTCGATAATGCCAGCCCCTAACCAAAGACACAAGCCACTGTTTTAGAGGACACGTTTTACACTATTGTGTATAAATTATGGTGATTTGCTTTTGTGCTGATTTGAGAATAGATACATTACTATATTTATGGTCAGGTTTTTTCTATGAGGGGGCAAATACAGTACTTTCTATCAAATATTTTAGGTTAGGAAGGGATAAAAAAGAGTACTATTGGCAAGTCACAATTTGAAAGTTAAATGAAAAAGCATGATAGCTGCTTTTTTTTGTATTTGTCTTAGTTATTCTATTTGTGTGCCTATTCAAATGCCTTGTAGACTCCCATGAACACCTCAGGCCTATCCATCTCATGTACAGACATTTTCACATGAGGGGATTTCTATTCTGTTCTTTATTTTGTTACAAGTATAATGATTCCTCATTGCCTGTTAAACTATTCCATATGACAAATGTGAGTGCTGTCAGTTGAGTCCAACGTTTACAATTGGTTAATTATAGTATTCTATGTCATCCAGCACAACAGGGCAATTTAGCTTTATCATTGGTCTCACTGTGTTCTTCCATTTTTAAAAAATAATGATTTTCTATTGTTTTTGTTTATAAATCATAAACAAAAGAATAAACTGTGTTTATTATGGCTAAATGTGTAGATTGGCTGTGTTTCCGTGCAATTCTTTTCCACCATGAATCTCAAGGCTCCCATGATAACAGGAAATAATTGACATTTTGAGGGCAATCTAAAAGTATGATTTTTCACTGCCCTCAAACTCATGACTGCTAGATATTCCACTATTCAGTTTCATGATAGGTGAATTGAACATCTTGTTAGTTGAATCAAATATTTCAAATGCACTATAAAGACCTGAGTTGATAACCGCATACATGTTACATTTTTATTCTAGTTCAAACCATAATCTTTTTTTAAATGTGTAGCTCAACTGTTATAATCTTTTAGTTGTGCCATCTAGTGGATAAATCTGAGAAGTTAGGGCCACAGTGGTTTTATTGGCATAACTGAGTAGCCTGAGTCCTCCCACTGACTCAATACTAGCAATCAGCAGTTCCTGTCAACGCGGACCATGAGGGGGCATCAGTCTAGGTCGGTGACCTCCTCCCAGGCTCAGTCTCTTTGTCATCACCTTTCAAGAAGGAGTCCGTTTTGTGGTCCAGTAGCGTACACAAGGCTGCTTCACCATGATCGACTGACCTGACGACGTCACCTTTTCTGAACTGACAGCTTCTCTTGGCACCAGGCAGTTGAGGCGGGCGTTGTGTGGCCTGTTGAACTCCACTATAGCAATGCCGTGCCATACCAGCCCTTGTGCTGAAACAGAGGGCTAAACAGGTTGACTGCTGGAGCTGAGCGAAAGGGTTTCGGCAGGAGCTCCCATAGGGCCGCATTCCCCACCCAGAAGCTGAGGGGCTGCCTTTCACCCAGGTAATACTACAGCATGTCGTGGAACCTCTCCACCAAGTAGGCCCAGTCCTGGGGCTCACCGCGCACCTGCAGCAGGTGTAACAGTACCGTCTTCAGGTGGTAGGAGCTCAGGAAGATGACCACCCAAGTGGCGAAGGGAGATAAGATAATGTCTTTATTATCCCCATGGGGTCATTATCTTGGTTGCGGCTCTACATAAAAAGACAGACAAAGGACATATACAGGTAGAAAGTGCAGTTCTTGAGCAATCAATACACTTTATACACAACAGAACACTGACAACTACTATGTTCGCTGTAAGTCAGGAGCCTTGCTACTGCTGGGACAAAGGATCGTTCTGCCCTGTAACGTCTCCCCTAGCGGAATAGCTCAAACTTCTGATAAAGAGAATGTCTGAGGTCCATCATTTCTTTGCCAGCTTTTGGGAAGGCTCTTATATCATAAATGACCTCCAGACCTGTCTGCTTGAACCCTAGCACCTTACTAGCAGAGCTAACAATTTTTCTTAACATATTTCTCTGAGACAGTATTTCCGTACCAGCAGATGATACAATATGTTAAGACACTTTCAATGAATGACTTGTAAAACAGTGACAATAGAACACGATCAACATTAAAAAGTATAGTCTTTGCTGTGCTTGCTTATAAATCTGTTCAGTGCATTCTCCCCACTGTAGCTTGTGGTCAAGTACAACACAAGTATTTATACTCCTCCACTACCTCTGTCTTGTCCCTTGTCAGTGGGGAAGGTGTTAAATTTTTCCTGAAGTCTATCCCTCTTTGGTCTTTTTTGTGTTGAGCACTAACTTCAAAAAGTCCTCCAAGACTGGCCCGTGCTTCTCATCCTGGAGGAGACTGACCAGTGCTGAGCCTGTGTCCTCTGCAAACTTTACCAGGTGTCTACCAGGATAGGAGCTTTTACAAGATGTACAACAGTGGAGAAAGCACACAGCCTTGAGGAGATCCCATGCTAGTGGCGCGCTTGTTCGACATCCACTGTCCCACCTTGACCTGCTGTGTCCTATTGCTAAGGAAATCAAGGATCCACAGCACCAAGCCTCCATCCAATGAGAAATTGTCTATCAGCCTCTGGGCCAAGGTGGAGGGCTGGATAGCAGCCGGTATAGAAAGGACAGGATCTCCAGGCACAGTGTGTGACGTTGCACAGGAAGAAGTCCTCGCCAGTACTCCGCTTCGGGCCACCACGCACATGTCTGAGTCGGGCACGCGCACAGCCGGCACTACGTTGATGTGCAGGGCCACTCTCGGCCCCAAAAGCTGAACTTCACTCCCACCCTGAACACCCAGGCCCGTCGGAGTGCCGCCCCCAGCCAGCTGAGCAGCCGCACAGGCTCCATATACTGGTTGAGCATCAGGCACTCCTCCAGCATATAGTAGACCCTCCTTGATCCGCTGCACCTGCATGCGCTCCACGAAGTCTGAGAGCAGGCTCAAGCTGGTCTCGGAGCATTTCATATTATTCAGTACGTAAATCCAAGACACTCAATTTAGGATGATATGTTATGTTTCGTATGGTATGTATTAATTTGTGGATGTCCATCACCTATTTCATATATGTTACGAATGACAATTCGTATTATATGTTACGACTTTTCTAAACGTACAATATGTTACGAATTCTAGCTGACTGGCTAACGTTAGCTAGGCTACGGGTTAGGGTTAAGTTTAGGAATTTGGTTAAAGGGATACGGTTAGGGTTGGGGGAAGGGTTAGCTAAAAGGGTTAGGGTTAGCTAACATGCTAAGTAGATGCAAAGTAGATAAAAAGTAGTAAGTAGTTGAACAATTTCTAAAAGGCTAAAGTTGTCCATGACGAGCTTCGAACTTACAACTTTGGGTTGCTAGACATTTACGTTATATGCCCACCCATCCACCCATGCCTTAAGTAGCTGTCTTAACCATACCAAACATAACACATACTAATTTGAGCGTTGAGAATTTAGGTTTATTATGTTATGTCTAGTCTATGAGACTAGGCTGGGGAGCTGGCCTCGGTCTAGGTGGGTATAATGTCTGCAGAAACCAACAGGGGAGTTCATGATAACGATGACATCATTCACAGGTACCTGGTCCCCCCAGCTGATACCCCAGCCCTCAAACATACCACCCACACCCCTCCCCTGCAGTACTACCTGGCAAAAGCTTCCGAAAGTCTGCACCCTATTGAGCAATGAGTCAATCAACCCAGTGACCATTACATTAGTTATTTGGAGGGTCTCTTCGCCCTTTATACGTCTGGGTTGCAAAGAAATCCTGGATCTCTAAATGAGACAATTCCTCATCTTGCTCTACATCAGTCTCTGACCATCCCACAGGGAGCCCAGCTGCATTTGATTCTTGGAAAAAATGATATTTCACTTTCCGTTTCATCCATTTCTATCTCTTTTTCCTCCTTCTCGTCCATTGCTTTCCACTTCCGCTTTTTTTCTTCTTCTCAGAGCACATGAAATCATACTCTAGAATCCCAATGCCGCATACAAGCAACCACTCCCAAGGTCCCTCATTCACCAGAGCTGCGATCCATCCTCCTATCAGCAAGAGGGAAGACAAGTGGCGAGAACGCATCCTATACGTGCAAGATGAAACTGTCTCTAAATAGTACTGTACATGTTTTATTATTCCATGCCTCACCATTAATTTAATTATTGTCAAATATTAACAAAGGGCTTTCCATTCGGTTATGATATTAACATTAAGTCATCATTATTATTATTGCAACCAACCATTTTTTGGTACAGTTATATTGTTTACAAACAAGCTTATATTTTACATTGCATCCTATTCTAACTCTTTTAATCAATGGCATCAACATATTGCAAAACCAATTAACCGACTAATCAACAGACTTGCAAAACCAAAGAATAAATATGTACAAAAGCCACAGATTTGGAAAAACAGTATCTTCTACTATGTCAAAATTGTGCATGGTATGTACATTTAGTATAGTTTTTTCAACCAATCCTGTGCATTTTTGTTGAAAATTGAAAATATTGAAACTACTGAAAACTGAAACAAACAAATGGATCAATCCCGCTTTTCAAGCCTGCAGAAGGCGTGTGGTGGTGGCATGGTAAACCCGGCTCTACTATGGTCATGCTTGAGGTGGTCTCCCACAGCTCTGCGTATGTCATGTTCTGTGGCCTTGCAGATTTCTTGACTGCCGCAGCAACACAAAAATAAACCCATTTAGTTATATTATATAAAACACTCAAAGTAATGGATATGGAGCATCTATGGCCTCGGATACACCCGGCACTTAAATGAGACTTCTGTCATCCGATCACTCCAAGCTGCATTAGGTCTGGATGCACGAAAGTCACATTGTGCTTGCATTAGGTTCAGATCTGCCAGGATGGGCATTGTGTTCAGAATTTGACATAGTCAGGCCACCGAATATGCATAAACAATGTAAAGAGATGGGTGAATGAGTGGGGAAAAGTAAACTCAGCAAAAAAAGAAACGTCCCTTTTTCAGGACCCTGTCTTTCAAAGATAATTCGTAAAAATCCAAATAACTTCACAGATCTTCATTGTAAAGGGTTTAAACACTGTTTCCCATGCTTATTCAATGAACCATAAACAATTAATGAACATGCACCTGTGGAACGGTCGTTAAGACACTAACAGCTTACAGACGGTAGGCAATTAAGGTCACAGTTATGAAAACTTAGGACACTAAAGAGGCCTTTCTACTGACTCTCAAAAACACCAAAAGAAAGATGCCCAGGGTCCCTGCTCATCTGCGTGAACGTGCCTTAGGCATGCTGCAAGGAGACATGAGGACTGCAGATGTGGCCAGGGCAATAAATAGCAATGTCCGTACTGTCAGACGCCTAAGACAGAGCTACAGGGAGACAGGACGGACAGCTGATCGTCCTCGCAGTGGCAGACCACGTGTAACAACACCTGCACAGGATCGGTACATCCAAACATCACACCTGCGGGACAGGTACAGGATGGCAACAACAACTGCCCGAGTTACACCAGGAACGCACAATCCCTTCATCTCAACGCTGTGTGTTACAGGGAAGACATCCTCCTCCCTCATGTGGTACCCTTCCTGCAGGCTCATCCTGATATGACTCTCCAGTATGACAATGCCACCAGCCATACTGCTCGTTCTGTGCGTGATTTCCTGCAAGACAGGAATGTCAGTGTTCTGCCATTGCCAGTGAAGAGCCCGGATCTCAATCCCATTGAGCACATCTGGGACCTGTTGGATCGGAGGGTGAGGGCTAGGGCCATTCCCCCCAGAAATGTCCGGGAACTTGCAGGTGCCTTAGTGGAAGAGTGGGGTAACATCTCACAGCAAGAACTGGCTAATCTGGTGCAGTCCATGAGGAGGAAATGCACTGCAGTACTTAATGCAGCTGGTGGCCACACCAGATACTGACTGTTACTTTTGATTTTGACCCCCCCTTTGTTCAGGGACACATTATTCCATTTATGTTAGTCACATGTCTGTGGAACCTGTTCAGTTTATGTCTCAGTTGTTGATTCTTGTTATGTTCATACAAATATTTACACGTTAGGTTTGCTGAAAATAAACGCAGTTGACAGTGAGGACGTTTCTTTTTTTGCTGAGTTTACATTCTACACAAATTACTTTCATAATAACAGAACAAATCTGTGTGACTGAGGGGAAATAAACTTTCATACAGCCAAAAGGGTCGAGAAATCACCTGAATATCGGTGGCCAATTTGCACTAAAGTAAATGAACATACACTACATGATCAAAAGTGTGTGGACACCTGCTCGTCGAACACCTCATTCCAAAATCATGGGCATTAATTTGGACTTGGTCCCCCCTTTGCTGCTATAACAGCCTCCACTCTTCTGGGAAGGCTTTCCACTAGATGTTGGAATATTGCTGCGGGGACTTGCTTCCATTCAGCCACAAGAGCATTAGTCAGGTCGGGCACTGATGTCAGGAGATTAGGCCTGGCTCGCAGTCTGCGTTCCAATTCATCCCAAAGGTGTTCAATTGGGTTGAGGTCAGGGCTCTGTGCAGGACAGTCAAGTTCTTCCACACTGATCTCAACAAACCATTTCTGTATGGACCACACTTTGTGCACGGGAGCATTGTCATGCTGAAACAGGAAAGGGCCTACCCCAAACCATTTTTTGGTACAGTTATATTGTTTACAAACAAGCTTATATTTTACATTGCATCCTATTCTAACTCTTTTAATCAATGGCATCAACATATTGCAAAACCAATTAACCGACTAATCAACAGACTTGCAAAACCAAAGAATAAATATGTACAAAAGCCACAGATTTGGAAAAACAGTATCTTCTACTATGTCAAAATTGTGCATGGTATGTACATTTAGTATAGTTTTTCAACCAATCCTGTGCATTTTTGTTGAAAATTGAAAATATTGAAACTACTGAAAACTGAAACAAACAAATGGATCAATCCCGCTTTTCAAGCCTGCAGAAGGCGTGTGGTGGTGGCATGGTAAACCCGGCTCTACTATGGTCATGCTTGAGGTGGTCTCCCACAGCTCTGCGTATGTCATGTTCTGTGGCCTTGCAGATTTCTTGACTGCCGCAGCAACACAAAAATAAACCCATTTAGTTATATTATATAAAACACTCAAAGTAATGGATATGGAGCATCTATGGCCTCGGATACACCCGGCACTTAAATGAGACTTCTGTCATCCGATCACTCCAAGCTGCATTAGGTCTGGATGCACGAAAGTCACATTGTGCTTGCATTAGGTTCAGATCTGCCAGGATGGGCATTGTGTTCAGAATTTGACATAGTCAGGCCACCGAATATGCATAAACAATGTAAAGAGATGGGTGAATGAGTGGGGAAAAGTAAACTCAGCAAAAAAGACGTCCCCTTTTTCAGGACCCTGTCTTTCAAAGATAATTCGTAAAAATCCAAATAACTTCACAGATCTTCATTGTAAAGGGTTTAAACACTGTTTCCCATGCTTATTCAATGAACCATAAACAATTAATGAACATGCACCTGTGGAACGGTCGTTAAGACACTAACAGCTTACAGACGGTAGGCAATTAAGGTCACAGTTATGAAAACTTAGGACACTAAAGAGGCCTTTCTACTGACTCTCAAAAACACCAAAGAAAGATGCCCAGGGTCCCTGCTCATCTGCGTGAACGTGCCTTAGGCATGCTGCAAGGAGACATGAGGACTGCAGATGTGGCCAGGGCAATAAATAGCAATGTCCGTACTGTCAGACGCCTAAGACAGAGCTACAGGGAGACAGGACGGACAGCTGATCGTCCTCGCAGTGGCAGACCACGTGTAACAACACCTGCACAGGATCGGTACATCCGAACATCACACCTGCGGGACAGGTACAGGATGGCAACAACAACTGCCCGAGTTACACCAGGAACGCACAATCCCTTCATCTCAACGCTGTGTGTTACAGGGAAGACATCCTCCTCCCTCATGTGGTACCCTTCCTGCAGGCTCATCCTGATATGACTCTCCAGTATGACAATGCCACCAGCCATACTGCTCGTTCTGTGCGTGATTTCCTGCAAGACAGGAATGTCAGTGTTCTGCCATTGCCAGTGAAGAGCCCGGATCTCAATCCCATTGAGCACATCTGGGACCTGTTGGATCGGAGGGTGAGGGCTAGGGCCATTCCCCCCAGAAATGTCCGGGAACTTGCAGGTGCCTTAGTGGAAGAGTGGGGTAACATCTCACAGCAAGAACTGGCTAATCTGGTGCAGTCCATGAGGAGGAAATGCACTGCAGTACTTAATGCAGCTGGTGGCCACACCAGATACTGACTGTTACTTTTGATTTTGACCCCCCCTTTGTTCAGGGACACATTATTCCATTTATGTTAGTCACATGTCTGTGGAACCTGTTCAGTTTATGTCTCAGTTGTTGATTCTTGTTATGTTCATACAAATATTTACACGTTAGGTTTGCTGAAAATAAACGCAGTTGACAGTGAGGACGTTTCTTTTTTTGCTGAGTTTACATTCTACACAAATTACTTTCATAATAACAGAACAAATCTGTGTGACTGAGGGGAAATAAACTTTCATACAGCCAAAAGGGTCGAGAAATCACCTGAATATCGGTGGCCAATTTGCACTAAAGTAAATGAACATACACTACATGATCAAAAGTGTGTGGACACCTGCTCGTCAAACACCTCATTCCAAAATCATGGGCATTAATTTGGACTTGGTCCCCCCTTTGCTGCTATAACAGCCTCCACTCTTCTGGGAAGGCTTTCCACTAGATGTTGGAATATTGCTGCGGGGACTTGCTTCCATTCAGCCACAAGAGCATTAGTCAGGTCGGGCACTGATGTCAGGAGATTAGGCCTGGCTCGCAGTCTGCGTTCCAATTCATCCCAAAGGTGTTCAATTGGGTTGAGGTCAGGGCTCTGTGCAGGACAGTCAAGTTCTTCCACACTGATCTCAACAAACCATTTCTGTATGGACCACACTTTGTGCACGGGAGCATTGTCATGCTGAAACAGGAAAGGGCCTACCCCAAACTGTTGCCACAAAGTTGGAAACACAGAATTGTCTAGAATGTCATTGTACGCTGTAGTGTTAAGATTTCCCTTCACTGGAACTAAGGAGCCTGAACCATGAAAAACAGCCCCCGACTATTATTCCTCCTCCACCAAACTGTATAGTTGGCACTATGCATTGGGGCAGGTAGCGTTCTCCTGGCATCCGCCAAACTCAGATTAGTCCGTCGGACTTCCAGATGGTGAAGCATGATTCATCATGCCAGAGAACACGTTTCCACCACTCCAGATTCCAATAGCAGCGAACATTACACATCTCCAGCCGACGCTTGGCATTGCGCATGTTGATCTTAGGCTTGTGTGTGGCTGCTTGGCCATGGAAACCCATTTCATGAAGCTCCCGACGAACAGTTATTGTGCTGACGTTGCTTCCAGAGGCAGTTTGGAACTCGGTAGTGAGTGTTGCAACCGAGGACAGACGATTTTTACGCGCTTCAGCACTCGGCGGTCTCGTTCTGTGAGCTTGTGTGGCCTACCACTTCGCGGCTGGGCCGTTTTTGCTCCTAGACGTTTCCACTTCACAATAACAGCACTTACAGTTGACCGGGGCAGCTCTTTGACAAACTGACTTGTTGGAAAGGTGGCATCCTATGACAGTGCCACGTTGAAAGTCACTGAGCTCTTCAGTAAGGCCTTCTACTGCCAATGTTTGTCTATGGAGAGTGCATGGCTGTGTGCTCGATTTTATACACCGGTCAGCAACGGGTGTGGCTGAAATAGAAGAATCCACTAATTTGAAGGGGTGTCCACATACTTTTGTATATATAGTGTAGATGATGGAACATATTCCTTATGTGATGAACCGCTAATGGGATCTAAATATTTAACATCTAAACCATGTGTGATCTCTCACCTCTCTGGCTGTGGAAGTGTTCTTCCTAACCAGTCCCTCAACAGCTCTGAGACTAAGCTCCACCCTCACTGGGTCTCATAGGAGATGAAGGCTGTGGAGAGATGGAGGGATGAAAAGATGAATGGATCAATCATTCAACAAGTCAGTAAAATAAAGACAGTGTTGATAGGTTTAAAATGTCCATCTCCCACCCATGGGGAGACCTACTGTATATACTGTATCTTACGCTCCAGACAGTCTGACGTAGCGAGGCGGGCGGCTCATCTCCTGGTCAGCTGACATGTCGTAGGGGGTGAGCGAATACAGCCATACACACACAGGACAGGAACATAGAGCCTAGTTAAAACAACACTACAATACCATGCCTTCTTAACTGGCCATGGGAAGATTAATTCAGTTGTAATGATTTGAATTCAATATTAAATTTATTGTCACAGACAACATTATGCTCATAAATGTAGTGTATAACAAGAGGTTTTAAAGAGTGTTATGGGTTTGATTATGATAATGCTATCTCTTACATATCCAGCTCTGAGTCTGGGTCAGCTCCTGATTTCTGGGCCACTGAAGCAGCCTGGGATGGTACTGCCTGACAGGGTACAGTCTGCCCTTTGACCTCTTGAGGAAGATCCAATCTGTCATCAAGTGGCTCCGTTTCTTCATCAGACAGTCGAGTCATCAGTGAGAGCAGCTCCTTGGTCTCCTCATCCTGCTCATCCTGAGGGAGAGAAACAACACTGAACACACGCCCTTCCCTGTGTCCTAACACAGGACTCATAACAAGGCAGTCATAGCCTACTGTAGGGGTGCACCTCAAAAGTCTACAGTGGCTTCCTCTAGCTCCTTTCTTTCATTTGCACTGATCTGAACAGCAGATAGGTGAAATAATTATGGTATTTGTTTTCACCCGTCCAGTTCTTTCAGATCAGTATGAGCAGAGAACAGAAAACAGTGACAGTGAGCCACTTCAGACTATTGAGATGCACCCAAAACCTCAAATTTGAGCTTGGCTCCGTTGATGTCCATGCAGGAGCGGAAACACTCCCCCACCACCATGCCCATGTGCCTCACACACACTATGCTGCTGTCCAGGTGGCTCTGCATTCCTCCCAGCATGCACTGCAGCAGCTCTGACAGGGGGGAGGACATCAGGGTCATGATCATTTGGCACCAAACAGAAGAAAAAGGACTTCAACAAGGCGGGACTACATGGACATGTCCAATAACAAAACGCTCATTGTCGTTTTCCGTAGGAAAATGTCTTCCATTTCTCAAATGAACACAACCCAGAGGCGGACAGGTCAGAAAGTAGCGTGAACAGTTCCAATCGTGTGATCAATTCTGTGTCGGAGTGTTGGGGGGTGTACCTGAGCATAGCTCCTGTAGCTCTGCATCACTCAGTAGTCCCACACACAGCAGCCTGGCTCACATAGAGGCCCAGGCCTGGCACGCACAGTCATCAACATTGTCATAAATACGCATACCTGAGAGTACAAAACATTAAGAACACCTGCTCTGTCCATGATAGACTGACCAAGTGATTCCAGGTGAAAGCTATGATCCCTTATTGATGTCACCTGTTAAACCCACTTCAAATCAGGGTAGATCAGGGGTCTCCAAAAGGTCGATCTCAAGCTTCCTACCAGTAGCTTGCAGCCCACCTATGATTAGCTTGCCAAGCAATTCTGAAAGTACATGCAATTTTCTCATGTTCCACCGCAAACTGTCAAACAAATCTCATAAGTATCAGACACCGCAAGCTCCCAGCTACTATCTAATCAACACAACATTGGCATTATCCCACCCCTGGTTAGCCACTATTGGCTTAAAAAGCCAAACCTACCTAACACAATATATGCCAATTCATTTCAAGTAATATTTTCGTCTGTCCGTCTGGTGCGCGCGTTTGTCGATCACTCCGTGTGTAACAGTTGATGTGATAACCAATGTTCCCTCTATGCTGCTCAGGGGCATGGAGCTCCCTGGGACTGCCACATTGAAGAAGAATCAGTGCGCACAGAGAAGCACGAGATTGAACTTCACTCAACTTTCTAGAGTTTTCCCCATTACTGTGGGAATTGTGATCGAATCAACGCCATATTTTAGTCTCTTTCAATGCAACATACCAAAACAAAACATACTATGCAAGACTTAGAATGCAAAACTAACTATACAAGAGATTTTGTTGTAGGCAGAATGCATCGAAGTAGGATTCTATTGCATTGACAGGCAAGACTCAAGGCCCATACTCTACACAGACTGGTGCGCCATAACCAATCAGAGCTGCAGTAGGCCTATATGCAAATAGATCATTGCTATATGTTTTTACAGCGGTCGTGGCGTGAGCTACATGTAGCGACATTTGTACATTTGTTCATATCCTTTGCTAGTTAGTGAGTTATTAGCCCAGTTATAGATAAATTGTAGCCAACAATGGGGGAGTGATTGCTTCTTACAAGAGCACAAAACGTGTGCATTTCTAGACATCTTAGAAAAGCAAGTCAGGGGCCGTGTTGTATTTTGAATAAGCTAAGTAGCCAATAGGCAGAGGGTAGCATAATGTGTCTGATTCTCAGTACTAATTGTATTGGAATAATGATGCATTTTATTTTGTAAAGTGGTTTCTTGCATCAAACAACACAACAACATTTTCAGTCACCTCCTTGTCTGATGGACAAGTGGATAAACAGGTTAATGTCAAGCCCTGCATGTTTTTTTTTTAAAGTCTTATGGAATGTAGGGCTACATTGGGCACCACACATTGGCTGCTACTGTAGGCTGAACGGAACAGCTACAGTATTTCCATGTTAAAATGTTATGGGATGCATTTTCTCCATTGTTTTATATGGTAGGCCACTCTGGTAGGCCTACATTAAGATCAAATAGCCACAGTAGCCTACTTGACCACTGTTAAAACAAACTTAAAGCGGGTACAGCCTCAGTGTTCACAGTAAACGCGTGCCGGAAGTTGCACAGAATTTTCACAACCTTGAAGTTTGCGCTCAGCAGACCTGAAATTTGCTCAGTGATAAAAAACTATGCTGGGAACATTGGTGATAACCATCTTGTGGTTTGACAGAAATACTTTCCCCAAAACCTTCTACATTAAATGTTAACTGCAAAGTAGGCTTACCTGGCAGAAGTATATCATGAGTAAGTATATCATTTGTATCTATTATTTGCAAACTTTGCCATGAAATGAGCAGCATTTCTCTGCCAGCAATCTAACCCATTTTTCAGAATAAATGTTTTAATTTCCCCTCTACCCAGCTGCACCTGTATATCCATAATATTCTCTTTCACTGTCCTTTTTGCTATTATATCTACTATATCATTTCCATAAACACCTGTATGAGCCGGAATCCAACAGAACTGAATTTCAATACCATTCTCAGTCTTCCAATACTGTCAGTGTAGGATGACCTACCTTAATACCCTTCAGTCTTGCCCAGTATGCCAGGGCTAGCTTAACTATTTTAAGGGATAGTGGCATTTCCCCAGTATCTACTTGTAAAGCCTCAACCAATGTCGTTTTAAATGCACCATCGCAGTGCCCTCGCTTCTATCCTATCAAGGCGCAACAGCGATGTAAAAGCCGCAGAACCATATACAAAGCACCCATAATCTATGGAGGATCTCATCAAAGTGCGATAAATATTCAGTAAAGATTGCCTATCTGCCCCCCAATCATGCCCAACTATTGTCCTCATAAGATGTCATACTTTCTTACATTTAGTCTCAATACATGTAATATGATTTCTCCATGTAAGCTTTTCATCAAACCATAGCCCCAAATACTTAAATTCTGTTACCTGTTCCATCTGTTCTCCATATAATTGAACGCTGACATCTTCCTTAATCTTTTTGTTAGCGAACAACATGTGGCAAGATTTAGATAAAGATAACTTGAAACCACACGATAAGGACCATTCCTTTACTACTACAACAGCACCTTGCATTTTTCTCTATTACATAAGGAATATTCCTTCCCTTTTCCAAATGGCACCATCATCTGCATATAACGCCACCCCTATACCTTGTCCGATATCCCCAAAGATATCATCAATCATCATCGTGAATAAGATAGGACTAATAGCACTACCCTGTGGAGTTCCAATTTCCATCTCATATTCTCTTGATAACTCCAATCCCACCCTGACCTGGAAGGTTCGGTCAAACAAGAAATCCATAATCTGGTTATACATTCTCCCACTAATGCCCATTCCATTCAATTTAATCAGTAGACCTTTCCACCACATTGTATCATATGCTTTTTCAATATCAAAAGTATACCATTGACATCACTTCCTTCATTGCCAAAGCTTTGGTCACCTCAGTACTACATTTAACTAATGCATCAAGGGTAGTCCTTCCTTTTGTGAATCAACTCTGGACTTAATAGACCCCTATGTTCCAGATAATACATCAATCTGCCTACAATAACCTTTTCCATTAATTTACAGAGATTTGATGTAAGTGCAATAGGTCTATAACTAGCAGGACTGGCTTCACAAAAGCAAAACCACAGCACATTTCCATCGTGATGGTAGCACTCCTTTCCTCCATATTTTGTTAACTAAACTCAAAATCGTTCCCAAAACTTCTGTAGGCAGATGTTTAAACGTAATGTAGCATAATCGATCCTCACCTGGAGCAGTGCAACCACACCCCTCCAAAGCCCTTGTTATTTTAAACATGGTGAATTCAGCATCCAGTGATTCTCCAGAATCACACTTCTTGCGGTATACATCTTCATGCATTCTTACCTTTTCTTCCTTAAGTCTTTTACATTCATCACTTAGATTGTCAACTTTATGGAATGCTGCAAAAGCTCTTCCTAGAGCGTCTGCTTTTTCTTTGTTTGAAACATCCATAACATCTTCCTCAGCTAACACAGGTACAGTGCCTTGCAAAAGTATTCATCCCTCTTGGCGTTTTTCCTATTTTGTTGCATTACAACCTGTAATTTAAATGGATTTATGTAATGGACATACACAAAATAGTCCAAATTGGTGAAGTGAAATGAAAAAAAGGACAACAAAAAAAATTACGGAAAAGTGGTGTGTGCATATGTATTCACCCCCTTTGCTATGAAGCCCCTAAATAAGATCTGGTGCAACCAATTACCTTCAGAAGTCACATAATTAGTTAAATAAAGTCCACCTGTGTGCAATCTAAGTGTCACATGATCTGTCACATGATCTCAGTATATATACACCTGTTTTGAAAGGCCTCAGGGTCTGCAACACCACTAAGCAAGGGGCACCACCAAGCAAGCGGCACCTTGAAGACCAAGGAGCTCTCCAAACAGGTCAGGGACAAAGTTATGGATCAGGGTTGGGTTATAAAAAAATATCTGACACTTTGAACATCCCATTAAAAAATGGAAAGAATATGGCACCACAACAAACCTGCCAAGAGAGGGCCGCCCACCAAAACTCACGGACCAGGCAAGGAGGGCATTAATCAGAGAGGCAACAAAGAGACCAAAGATAACCCTGAAGGAGCTGCAAAGCTCCACAGCGGAGATTGGAGTATCTGTCCATAGGACCACTTTAAGCCACTTTAAGCCGTACACTCCACAGAGCTGGGCTTTACGGAAGAGTGGCCAGAAAAAAAGCCATTGCTTAAAGAAAATATGGAAGAAGGTACTCTGAGACTAAAATTGAGCTTTTTGGCCATCAAGGAAAATGTCTGGCGCAAACCCAACACCTCATCACCCCGAGAACACCATCCCCACAGTGATGGGGATGTTTTTCATCGGCAGGGACTGGGAAACTGGTCAGAATTCAAGGAATGATGGATGGCGCTAAATACATGAAAATTCTTGAGGGAAACCTGTTTCAGTCTTCCAGAGATTTGAGACTGGGATGGAGGTTCACCTTCCAGCAGGACAATGACCCTAAGCATACTGCTAAAGCAACACTCGAGTGGTTTAAGGGGAAACATTTAAATGTCTTGGAATGGCCGAGTCAAATCCCAGACCTCAATCCAATTGAGAATCTGTGGTATGACTTAAAGAATAGTTATGCACGCTCAAGTAGTTTTTTTGTCTTATTTCTTGTTTGTTTCTCAATTTTTTTTATTTTGCATCTTCAAAGTGGTAGGCATGTTGTGTAAATCAAATTATACAAACCCCCAAAAATTCAATTTTAATTCCAGGTTGTAAGGCAACAAAATAGGAAAAATGCCAAGGGGGGTGAATACTTTCGCATGCCACTGTATCTGTACTGTCTTTCCTTTCCCTATCATCCTCTAACATTTTCCACACATCCCCCAGTTGTGTTTCCCTTCCTATAAAATAACATAATTCCTCCCATGCACCTACCTTTCTTTGCGTTCTTAATGACTTTCCTTGCCAACGCTCTCTTTCTCTGAAAGACTATCATGCCATCAAATGTCAAATTATTCTTCAAAGTTTTAAAATGATCACCTTTTAGGGAAGACCCAGATGCAGACAGTGTCGAAGTAACAAAAGTGTATTACTAGAACAGGGGGGAAAACGACAGGTCAAGGGCAGGCAGAGGTCAGTAATTCATATCAGAGTCCAAAAGGTACAGAACGGCAAGCAGTCTCAGGGTCAGGGCAGGCAGAGGTCAGTAATCCAGATCAGAGTCCAAAAGGATAAAAAACAATTATCACGATCATTGATGGCCTTATTGCATGCTTCAGTCCACCAAGGAACTATCTTTCGTCTACCCCCCTCTTATTGGAATAGCCAGTAAGGCAGCATCCAATATGACTGAATTCACAGATGCAGCACAGTTTTCTACCGACCTTTCCATTGAAAATGTATTGCTCTCCTTTTCACACAAAGTGTAAAAAAATTCCCAGTTTGCTTTGTCAAAGCACCAATTTGAAACCAGTTCCTTTTTCTGTAAACATACCTCAAGATCTATGTTGCACATGTCTGGGAAAGGATCACTGCCTATTGTGGATTCTATCTTCACATCCCACTCACATATACAATCAATGGAGGAGGACACCAATGTAAGATTTAAACATGACGATGTACCTCTAGTCACATTTACCCGTGTCCCACGACCAGTGGTGACCCGTCAGTCATATCAGTTTGCAAGTTATGTCACGCCTACTCCCGCTCTCCCACTCTGGCGCTCGACGTCGCCTGTCTACTAACCATTGTGGCCAAGAATCACCACCTGCTAAGCTAAAAAAAAACATATTATTTTTTGTAATTGTTGCGTGTTTTGCATGTTATTTTGACATTAATACATATCACATATCAGTTTGCAAACAATGTAAAAAGAAATCATTGAGATATGTCACGCCTACTCCCGCTCTCCCGCTCCGGCGCTCGACGTCGCCCGTCTTATAACCATCGTGGCCAAGAAGGACGGAGGTCTACACCTGTTCCTCAATTCCATCACCACCAAGTACCGCTACCCTTTCCCGTTGGTGCCGGCCGCAATTGAACAGCTCTGCAGGGCCCAGTTTTTTATCAAATTGGACCTGCAGAGTGCCTATAATCTGATCCGCATCTGGTAGGGGGATGAATGGATAACGACATTCAGCATGATGTCTGGCCACTACAAGCCTTTGGTGATGCCTTATGGCTTAGCCAATGCTCCGTCAGTGTTCCAGGCATTCGTTAACTGTTCTGGGACATGCTCGAGCACCAGGTGGTCATGAATATCGACAACATCCTGGTCTACTCGGCCACCTTGGAGGATCACATCGCCCACGTCAGAGTAGTCCTGGAACGCCTCCTGAAGAAACACCTGTATGTGAAAGCGGAGAAGTGGCAGTTCCATCAGGTCGCTGTATTCTTCTTAGGATACCAGATCAGTCCACAGGGAGAGAAGATGGAGGAGAGGAAGGTTGATGCAGTCAGGTCATGGCCAGTCCCAACCACCATAAAGGTGCTACAACAGTTTTTGGGGTTTGTCAACTTCTACCACCGCTTCATTAGGAACTTCAGCTCCATCACCTCTCCTCTCACCTCACTCCTCAAGGGTGGTCCCCGTAAGTTTGTGTGGAGTCCTGCAGCTGATGAGGTCTTTCACCTCCGCCCTGTTGCTGAAACATCCAGATCCTACGCTGCCCTTCGTGGTGGAGGTGGACGCTTCAGAAGTGTCCCAACGTCAAGGTAACCCATAGAAATTGTATAACATGTGCATACTACTCAAAATAACTGTCTCCTGCAGAGAGGAACTCTGACGTTGACGACCGGGCGGTGAAGTTGGCATTAGAGGAGTGGAGACACTGGCTGGAGGGCGCCAAGGACCCATTTCTCATCCTTACCGACCATTGGAATCTGGAGAACATACGGACAGCGAGGCGGCTGAACCCTTTCCAAGCAAGGTGGGCCCTTTTCTTCACTAGATTCGACTTCACCTTGTCATATCGCCCAGGTTCAAAGAACATCAAAGCCGATGCCCTGTCCCATCTCTACGCTTCGGGAGAGGTTCCTGTCCTGAGTGCACCCATCATTACGCCCTCCCGAGTTGTTGCCCCCGTGCTTTGGGACGTAGACGTGGACATCCGCCAGGCTCTGGAGAGGGAACCCGCGCCTGCTACCTGTCCTCCAGAGCGCACTTACGTTCCCATGGGGATAAGGGATCAGCTGTTGACCGCACAAATCTCTCGTCGCTGGACACCCAGGTATCACCCGCACTATTCAATCTATCTCCGGAAAGTACTGGTGGCCCACCTTGGCTCAAGGTCATTGGCCACAGATAAAATGACGTCAAATCACGTTATATCTACCGTAGCTTTGATTGGACTAATCCTGTCAACGTCATACTTTCAAAGTCTTAGCTATCAAGCTAGACAAGCAGTCATCATCATGAATCATCATGAATCAAGTCGACAATCTACTGGCAAATCCTTTTCAATCCTTGTCATATGAAGAGAAATTATAGATAAAACATATCGGCGCTGATCGGCCATTAGACATAAACATTACACAATAAGTTGGGAACAAGTTGGGAAATCGCAAATTCAATAATGAGTGGTTTGGAAGGAATCAGTGGCTAACTGCAAGCATTGCAAAGCAATCACTAGCCTGCTATTCAGTGGAGTGGGTGCGTCACGTCTGGGTTTAAGGGTCTCTTTTCTAAGCTTAAAAGGATAAACATTCACATGCCAAGGGCCAGAAAAGGTTGAATACATTGGCCATGCTGTCAATCCAGCATGACTTCTGTCGTGTTCAAAACAACTGGAAACTCGGAACTGGGAAATCTCAGACTTCAGTGAGTTCAAGACAACTGAAACTCTGGATAAAAATGAGCTCCGACTGGGAAAATACGTTTTGAACTATCATCCAACTCTGAATTCCAAGTTGGGAACTCAGGCCTCTTTCTAGAGCTCCGACCTGAAGATCACTGTTGTCATGATTCGACCTTGAGTTCCCAGTTGTCTTGAAAGCACCATAAATCCAGAGAATGCCAGACTTTGATGACAGAGTTTTATGACAAAATCTGCCCACAAGTAGGACTGCCGCGCCATCTTCCTGTTCAAGTAAGCGCAGCACAACAAGGTGAGTCCAAAAATGTCTTGTATGCTGCTGCATAAATGATGTAATATGCCAGGGAGATATGTATACTGTAGCTAAGAAAGTAATGCTAAGTGTATGTTATGTAGTAAGCTGTTAGTAGCCCCTGTGCATCACCCTAATAATGTGGTCCCTTTCCCCCTCATAACTTAGCCTACTGCTCTGACTTGGTGGTGCACATGTAGCCTATAGGCTGTTTTAGAGAAATGTAATCATCGAATATTGTAAGAGCTTTCATTATCTGCTTATATGCCCCCTTTATTTATTCTACGGTTCTGACTTGGTGTACATGGAGAATACTGTAAGAACGGCCCATGTTCTGAATTTTGTAGCTGTACATTTCAAAAGTGCTGAACAAATAGTTACGTATATTGACTACATCCTCCTAGCTCGCACATGAATGTCTTAATCAAAGTTATGGATTGCCTCTTATGTATTGTTTAGTGTTGTGTTGTGGCTTTGCTGGCAAGCATCTAAAAAGAAATGTGGAACTTTTCTCCACCAAGATTGACATGCTAAAATCGCCACTGCCCCCGACCATCATTTTTACAAATTAGTCCCCTCCAATCCATAAAATCTTAAATCACTAAACCATTGGCATCTGTGGTATTGCTGCCCCACAAGCTGTTAATGAAATCTCCACACCATACAGTGGCTTGCGAAAGTATTCACCCCCCTTGGCATTTTTCCTATTTTGTTGCCTTACAATTCTGTTGCCTTTGTGAAACAAACAAGAAATAAGACAAAAAAACAGAAAACTTGAGCGTGCATAACTATTCACCCCCCCCAAAGTCAATACTTTGTAGAGCCACCTTTTGCACCAATTACAGCTGCAAGTCTCTTGGGGTATGTCTCTATAAGCTTGGCATATCTAGCCACTGGGATTTTTGCCCACTCTTTAGGCAAAACTGCTCCAGCTCCTTCAAGTTGGATGGGTTCCGCTGGTGTACAGCAATGTATAAGTCATACCACAGATTCTCAATTGGATTGAGGTCTGGGCTTTGACTAGGCCATTCCAAGACATTTAAATGTTTCCCCTTAAACCACTCAAGTGTTGCTTTAGCAGTATGCTTAGGGTCATTGTCCTGTTGGAAGGTGAACCTCCGTCCCAGTCTCAAATCTCTGGAAGACTGAAACAGGTTTCCATCAAGAATTTCCCTGTATTTAGCGCCATATATCATTCCTTCAATTCTGACCAGTTTCCCAGTCCCTGCCGAGGTGTTGGGTTTGCGCCAGACATAGTGTTTTCCTTGATGGCCAAAAAGCTCAATTTTAGTCTCATCTGACCAGAGTACCTTCTTCCATATGTTTGGGGAGTCTCCCACATGCCTTTTGGTGAACACCAAACGTGTTTGCTTATTTTGTTCTTCAAGCAATGGCTTTTTTTCTGGCCACTCTTCTGTAAAGCCCAGCTCTGTGGAGTGTACGGCTTAAAGTGGTCCTATGGACAGATCCTCCAATCTCCGCTGTGGAGCTTTGCAGCTCCTTCAGGGTTATCTTTGGTCTCTTTGTTGCCTCTCTGATTAATGCCCTCCTTGCCTGGTCCGTGAGTTTTGGTGGGCGGCCCTCTCTTGGCAGGTTTGTTGTGATGCCATATTCATTCCATTTTTTAATAATGGATTTAATGGTGCTCCGTGGGATGTTCAAAGTGTCTGATATGTTTTTATAACCCAACCCTGATCTGTACTTCTCCACAACTTTGTCCCTGACCTGTTTGTAGAGCTCCTTGGTCTTCATGGTGCCGCTTGCTTGGTGGTGCCCCTTGCTTAGTGGTGTTGCAGACTCTGGGGCCTTTCAGAACAGGTGTATATGTACTGAGATCATGTGACAGATCATGTGACACTTAGATTGCACACATGTGGACTTTATTTAACTAATTATGTAACTTCTGAAGGTAATTGGTTGCACCAGATCTTATTTTGGGGTTTCTTAGCAAAGGGGGTGAATACATATGCACGCACCACTTTTCCGTTATTTACTTTTTGAATTTTTGGAACCAAGTTATTTTTTTCATTTCATTTTACCAATTTGGACTATTTTGTGTATGTCCATTACATGAAATCCAAATAAAAATCTATTTAAATTACAGGTTGTAATGCAACAAAATAGGAAAAACACCAAGGGGGATGAATGCTTTTGCAAGGCACTGTATCTCCTTATCACCTGAACTGGATTTCGCAACTATGTCTAATTCAGATATAGAGATGGGTTTACAAGGATTATAGTAATTAAACAACGTGATATTATCCCCTTCTCTACAAATCTCCACTGCCACACATTCATGTTCTTTGAAACCATTAATCGCTCTATGTGCTACACCTTTTTTGATAAATGTAGCACACCCACCACCCGAACTCTCTATTCTATCACTTCACACAGAGATAAACACATGTATAATATAATCCAATTGAGGTTGAAGCCATGTTTCTTGTATACACACCACGTCTAAATCATGTATAAACTTCTTAAATGATTGTCCATTGGCTATCACACTCCTAGCATTCATTTGAACAACAAGGAACACCATAATTAAGTGATAATGCCAGAGAAGCCGGTGTTTGGAGGATATAATGGCACGGGTGTTGTTAGGCCCGAGACTAAGTTTTCTAGTGACATTTATTTGGATACATCCATAACAATGAGCTAATGAGCCGCGATTTTGCCTGGTATAGAAAATGTGCTCACTCGTCAGGACACTGTTGTTCAGAGGAGCTAGCCAACAACACAGCTAACACAATCACTTCAAACTGAAGCTGGAAAGACTGCAAACTAGCTGCACTTCGTTTTGTTTGACCTTTTTTCAGATGACATTTCTTTGTATATATCCATAAAAATTATGCCAGCTAATTCATGATTTCGACTGGCTGAGAAACGCTGCCTGTCTGTCTCGTCCTGACTCCCAACGCATTCATTACTATGGGACAGCTGGAGATCTAATTTGAATATTGAAACAATGTTGCATATGTCAGAGAGACAGACAGCAAGGTTTAAACAAATCTCCACTGTTGAAAACTAAATGTTAGTCTAAAAGAAATGTGAGATAATGTCTAGATGCTTTTTATAGTGGAGATCCAGTTTATAAATTGCCTGGCTGGGCTGATGAGACAGTGGATTGCGCAGTCAGATGGAACAGAGTAAATAGGCATTTTAATGTCATAGATTTAGCCGGTGGTAACTTGTGGAATAGACACCGGCTGGAATGAAGTTTTAACCAATCAGCATTCAGGATTAGGATCCACCCATTTAAAAATTTGGTGATAATGCCCGAGAAGCTGGTGTTTGGAGGATATATTGGCACGGGTGTTGCAAACCAATATATCCTCCAAACACCGGCTTCGAGGGCATTATCACTTTTATACAACGGGTTAACAACATATTAAAATAATGATTGACATATTTTCAATAAAAACCTTATTTTTATTAATTTATTCATACTATTTATCCTTCCACAAGATATAGTCCGGACACAAATCTAGGGTTGTTACCCAAGCCGGCTGGTCGTTCGTTCTATCGGTTCGGTTGCTAGAGACATGACCTAGTCGTTCAGTCTTTTAGTTCGTTCTAAATGTTCCATTGCCATGCTGGCTGGCAACGTCCTTATCCCTTGCTTGCTAGATTGCCAACTACGGCTAACTTACAGTCAGCCAGAATAACAGCAAAGTAGCTGCATTTGCATTTGTATAAGCTGTTTACTAGTGGATACATCCATTACAATTAGCTAATTATACTATTTATTATCCTGATCATCATTAGAATCTTGGTTCAGTATCCAATGTGTCAGTTCTACCGTAACTTCAGAAATCCCCAGAATGTCTTTGGCTGCCTTCACTACTTATTTTATTTGTGCAGTCAAAGAAAAAACAAAGTAATGAAGGTAAGCAATGTACTGTAGTCCACATTATCATTGACAGAAATTACAATGTGGGGCAGGATGTTGGGTTCACAGGAGGTTGGAGGCACCTTAATTGGGGAGGACGGGCTTGTGGTAATGGCTGGAGTGGAATCAGTGGAATGGTATCAAATACATAAAACACATGGTTGCCATGTGTTTGATGCCATTCCATATACGCCGTTCCAGACATTATTATGAGCCATCCTCCCCTCAGCAGCCCCCTGTGGTTGGGTTTATGTTGGCTAGCTAGAAAGCTAGCTAACATTTTATTTTATTTATGGAAAACTTAGGTATGTTAGCTTAGCTATATGCTAGATAACTAGCATAGTGCTAGGCTGGACACATGACATTTTTAACAACGCTTTTTTCTGATAAAAACTAGTTCATGGCAACTGCCATGGAGCCCAGTTTCATAATATTACATTATGTCCCAGCTGCTTGCCGTAATTTTGAAGTAATTGCGAAAAAACAGAGCTTTTTTTACGGAATTTTTCACCCTGCGAGCTCCTATCAGTCACCAACTCACCTTCCAAAAGTTCTATTCCCAGCCCATTCTGTGTCACAATGTCAGCTTCGCTATTGTTGGCAATGAGACCAGCTCGCTTTAAACTTTTAGGCTTACCTCAGGTAACTTCTTCTTATTATTATTATTAACAACAAGGTTACGGCTACTTGGTGCGTGCACTCACTGTTCGCCTGGGTACACGTTGTGGTGACCAACAGTGCTAGAGATGGCTGGCGCATAGCCATCAAACGTTAAACATTTTCTGGTTATGGCTAACCATATTTCTTTCAGAAAAAATGTGTAAAACCTAAACAAAATGCATGTCCCTGTCCTCTTTTTCAAGATGTGGCCGATTTAAACAGCCAGAATACATTTTTTAATTAGGAAATAACTTTTATTTTTGACGATTTGTTGTTTCTAAATGGCTGCTAGGAAATTTGATAAACGTCTAAATCAGTTCGTTCGTTCATAGGCATTGAATTGAGCGAATGCTGCGCAGGTTCACTGAGTTGCAAACCAAATGGATAGGTCTATCTTATTGATTTGTAGATCTGACCCAGTTGCTACCTCTGATTATGAACCTAGCAAGCAAATTATGTATGTAGTACCCGCAGAAGGCCACAGGGAGGCGCAAGAGAGCTATAAACCCATACAGTTTTCTGCCTTAAAAACCTGATACCTAACACTATGTATAACCTATTTTAACCTTAACCTTAGCCATAACCCTAGTTATAACCTATTTTAGTCCTAACACCAGGTATAACCTATTTCAGCCTTATCTCTAACCCTAACCCTAATTCTAGGTTAGGGTAGCCTAGAACACTTTTAGAAACTATTTTAGTAATAATATTATGTTAGTAAATACCATTACATTACTTAATAGCCTTTTTATTGTGATTTTTTTAATTCAAAACCTATGTAAGCATTTTGCTTGTTTTTGTTTTGTTATTTTATGATATGTATTATTGCAAGGCAGAACACTTTTAATTTTTAATTTTTTCTAAATGTGGTTTGAACTGGGTGTGACCTAGTAACCTCTATGTGAAAGTCAAAAAATTGGCAGTGGGGTAGGTTTGAGACTGATCTCAGGAATTAATAAGAAAAATACACTTTATTTCTCAGCTCAACAATGTATTATGTGAATTAATTACTTTGAATTGCTCAATAATTCCAATAGATGGCGGCATAAGACCACGAAGCATCAGTTATAGGCTACAAGCAGCAAAGACTATATGTCCCATGATTTTCTAAAATGGTCACTCATTACTTTAGTTAGCTATATAGAGTGTGTGTATATATATATATAAATTTTTTGAACACTTAGTCATTCAAGGGTTTTTCTTTATTTTGACTATTTTCTACATTGTAGAATAATAGTGAAGAAATAAAAACTATAAAATAACACATATGGAATCATGTACAGTGAGATAAAAAAGTATTTGATCCCCTGCTGATTTTGTATGTTTGCCCACTGACAAAGAAATGATCAGTCTATACTTTTAATGGTAGGTTTATTTGAACAGTGAGAGAGACAGAATAAAAACAAAAAAATCCAGAAAAACTCATGTCAAAAATGTTATAAATTGATTTGCATTTTAATGAGGGAAATAAGTATTTGACTCCTCTGCAAAACATGACTTAGTACTTGGTGGCAAAACCCTTGTTGGCAATCACAGAGGTCAGATGTTTCTTGTAGTTGGCCACCAGGTTTGCACACATCTCAGGAGGGATTTTGTCCCACTCCTCTTTGCAGATCTTCTCCAAGTCATTAAGGTTTTGAGGCTGAAGTTTGGCAACTCGAACCTTCAGCTCCATCCACAGATTTTCTATGGGATTAAGGTCTGGAGACTGGCTAGGCCATTCCAGGACCTTAATGTGCTGCTTCTTGAGCCACTCCTTTGTTGCCTTGGCCGTGTGTTTTGGGTCATTGTCATGCTGGAATACCCATCCACGACCCATTTTCAATGCCCTGGCTGAGGGAACGTTCTCACCCAAGATTTGACGGTACATGGCCCCGTCCATCGTCCCTTTGATGCGGTGAAGTTGTCCTGTCCCCTTAGCAGAAAAACACCCCCAAAGCATAATGTTTCCACCTCCATGTTTGACGGTGGGGATGGTGTTCTTGGGGTCATAGGCAGCATTCCTCCTCCTCCAAACACGACAAGTTGAGTTGATGCCAAAGAGCTCCATTTTGGTCTCATCTGACCACAACACTTTCACCCAGTTCTCCTCTGAATCATTAAGATGTTCATTGGCAAACTTCAGACGGGCATGTATATGTGCTTTCTTGAGCAGGGGGACCTTGCGGGCGCTGCAGGATTTCAGTCCTTCACGGCGTAGTGTGTTACCAATTGTTTTCTTGGTGACTATGGTCCCAGCTGCCTTGAGATCATTGACAAGATCCCCCCGTGTATTTCTGGGATGATTCCTCACCGTTCTCATGATCATTGCAACTCCACGAGGTGAGATCTTGCATGGAGCCCCAGGCCGAGGGAGATTGACAGTTATTTTGTGTTTCTTCCATTTGCGAATAATCACACCAACTGTTGTCACCTTCTCACCAAGCTGCTTGGCGATGGTCTTGTAGCCCATTCCAGCCTTGTGTAGGTCTACAATCTTGTCCCTGACATCCTTGGAGAGCTCTTTGGTCTTGGCCATGGTGGAGAGTTTGGAATCTGATTGATTGATTGCTTCTGTGGACAGGTGTCTTTTATACAGGTAACAAGCTGAGATTGGGAGCACTCCCTTTAAGAGTGTGCTCCTAATCTCAGCTCGTTACCTGTATAAAAGACACCTGGGAGCCAGAAATCTTTCTGATTGAGAGAGGGTCAAATACTTATTTCCCTCATTAAAATGCAAATCAATTTATAACATTTTTGACATGCGTTTTTCTGGATTTTTGTTGTTGTTATTCTGTCTCTCACTGTTCAAATAAACCTACCATTAAAATTATAGACTGATCATTTCTTTGTCAGTGGGCAAACGTACAAAATCAGCAGGGGATCAAATACTTTTTTCCCTCACTGTTTATCGACATACCCTGAAAGGCCGCTCAGCAAGGAAGAAGCCACTGCTCCAAAACCGCCATAAAAAAGCCAGACTACGGTTTGCAACTGCACATGGGGACAAAGATCGTATTTTTTTGAGAAATTTCCTCTGGTCTGATGAAACAAAAATAGAACTGTTTGGCCATAATGACCATCGAAAAAGGGAATGGCTTGCAAGCCGAAGAACACCATCCCAACCATGAATAATGGGGGTGGCAGCATCATGCTGTGGGGGTGCTTTGCTGCAGGAGGGCTGGTGCACTTCACAAGATAGATGGCACCCATTTGCAAGCTTGGTTGCAAATGGGTCTTCCAAATGGACAATGACCCCAAGCATACTTCCAAAGTTGTGGCAAAATGGCTTAAGGACAACAAAGTCAAGGTATTGGAGTGGCCATCACAAAGCCCTGACCTCAATCCTATAGAACATTTATTTTTCAGTGTGCAAACGTACAAAATCAGCAGGGGATCAAATATATTTTTCCCTCACTGTACATATGAGATGGGTAATGCAAGATATGTAAACATAAACAAAAATATGTTAAAAAATCAGTGCCTTGCAAAAGTATTCATCCCCCTTGGTGTTTTTCCTATTTTGTTGCATTACAACCTGTAATTTAAATGGATTTTTTTGTATTTCATGAAATGGACATACACAAAATAGTCCAAATTGGTGAAGTGAAATGAAAAAAATAACTTGTTTCAAAAAATTCTAAAAGAAATAAAATAACGGAAAAGTGGTGCGTGCATATGTATTCACCCCTTTTTCTATGAAGCCCCTAAATAATATCTGGTGCAACCAATTACCTTCAGAAGTCACATAATTAGTTAAATAAACTCCACCTGTGTGCAATCTAAGTGTCACATGATCTCAGTATATATACACCTGTTCTGAAAGGCCCCAGAGTCTGCAACACCACTAAGCAAGGGGCACCACCAAGCAAGCGGCACCATGAAGACCAAGGAGCTCTACAAACAGGTCAGGGACAAAGTTGTGGAGAAGTACAGATCAGGGTTGGGTTATAAAAAACATCAGACACTTTGATCATCCCACGGAGCACCATTAAATCCATGATTAGAACATTTAAAGAATATGGCACCACAACAAACCAACCAAGAGAGGGCCGCCCACCAAAACTCATGGACCAGGCAAGGAGGGCATTAATCAGAGAGGCAACAAAGAGACCAAAGATAACCCTGAAGGAGCTGCAAAGTTCCACAGCGGAGATTGGAGTATCTGTCCACTATCTGGTGAATAGTTATGCATGCTCAAGTTTTCAGTTTTTTTGTCTCATTTCTTGTTTGTTTCACAAACAAGAAATCTTCAGAGTGCATCTTCAGAGTGGTAGGCATATTGTGTAAATCAAATTATACAACTCCCCAAAAATCCATTTTAATTTGAGGTTTTAAGGCAACAAAATAGGAAAAATGTCAAGGGGGGTGAATACTTTCGCAAGTCACTGTATGTTATATTTGAGATTCTTCAAATAGCCACCCTTTGCCTTGATGACAGCTTTGCACACTCTTGGCATTCTCTCAACCAGCTTCACCTGGAATGCTTTTCCAACAGTCTTGAAGGCGTTCCCACATATGCTGACCATTTGTTGGCTTCTTTTCCTTCACTCTGCGTTCCGACTCATCCCAAACCATCTCAATTTGTTTGAGGTCAGGGGATTGTGGAGGCCAGGTCATCTGATGCAGCACTCCATCACTCTCATTCTTGGTAAAATAGCCCTTACACAGCCTGGAGGTGTGTTGGGTCATTGTCCTTTTGAAAAACAAATGATAGTCCCACTAAGCCTAAACCAGATGGGATGGCATATTGCTGCAGAATGCTGTGGTAGCCACGCTGGTTAAGTGTGCCTTGAATTCTAAATAAATCAAAGACAGTGTCACCAGCAAAGCACCCCCACACCATAACACCTCCTCCTCCATGCTTTACGGTGGGAAATACACATGCGGAGATAATCCGTTCACCCTCAACGTGTCTCAGAAAGGCTGGTAACTCTAATGAACTGCAGCAGAGGTAACTCTGGGTCTTCCATTCCTGTGGCGGTCCTCATGAGAGCCAATTTCATCATAGCGCTTGATGGTTTTTGCGACTGCACTTGAAGACATTTTAGAGTTCTTGAAATGTTTCGTATTGACTAACCTTCATGTCTTAAAGTAATGATGGACTGCTGTTTCTTTTTGCTTATTTGAGCTGTTCTTGCTATAATATGGACTTGGTCTTTTACCAAATAGGGCTATCTTCTGTATAACTTATCACAACACAACTGATCGTCTCAAATGCCTCAAGAAGGAAAGAAATTCCACAAATTAACTTTTAAAAAGGCACACCTGTTAATTGAAATGCATTCCAGGTGACTACCTCATGAAGCTGGTTGAGAGAATGCTAAGAGTGTGCAAAGCTGTCATCAAGGCAAAGGGTGGCTATTTGAAGAATCTCAAGTATAAAATATATACTGACTTGTTTAACACTTTTTTGGTTACTACATGATTCCATATGTGTTATTTCATAGTTTTGATGGCTTCACTATTATTCTACAATGTAGAAAATTGTAAAAAATTAAGAAAGCCCTTGAATGAGTAAGTGTTCTAAAACTTGACCTGTAGAGTATATATATATATATATATATATATATATATATATATATATATATATATATATATATATATATATATATATTTTACATTTACGTCATTTAGTAGACGCTCTTATCCAGAGCGACTCACAAATTGGTGCATTCACCCTATAGCTAGTGGGATAACCACTTTACAAAAACAATTTTTTTTTTTTTGGGGGGGGTAGAAGGATTACTTTATCCTAAACCAGGTATTCCTTAAAGAGGTGGGGTTTCAAATGTCTCCGGAAGGTGGTGAGTGACTCCGCTGTCCTGGCGTCGTGAGGGAGCTTGTTCCACCATTGGGGTGCCAGAGCAGCGAACAGTTTTGACTGGGCTGAGCGGGAACTATGCTTCCGCAGAGGAAGGGGAGCCAGCAGGCCAGAGGTGGATGAACGCAATGCCCTCGTTTGGGTGTAGGGACTGATCAGAGCCTGAAGGTACGGAAGTGCCGTTCCCCTCACAGCTCCGTAGGCAAGCACCATGGTCTTGTAACAGATGCGAGCTTCAACTGGAAGCCAGTGGAGTGTGCGGAGGAGCGGGGTGACGTGAGAGAACTTGGGAAGGTTGAACACCAGATGGGCTGCGGCATTCTGGATGAGTTGTAGGGGTTTAATGGCACAGGCAGGGAGCCTGCAGTAATCCAGACGGGAGATGACAAGTGCCTGGATTAGGACCTGTGCCGCTTCCTGTGTAAAGCAAGGGTCGTACTCTCCGAATGTTGTAGAGCATGAACCTGCAGGATCGGGTCACCGCCTTGATGTTAGCGGAGAACGACAGGGTGTTGTCCAGGGTCACGCCAAGGCTCTTCGCACTCTGGGAGGAGGACACAACGGAGTTGTCAACCGTGATGGCGAGATCATGGAACGGGCAGTCCTTCCCCGGGAGGAAGAGCAGCTCCGTCTTGCCAAGGTTCAGCTTGAGGTGGTGATCCGTCATCCATACTGATATGTCTGCCAGATATGCAGAGATGCGATTCGCCACCTGGTTATCAGAAGGGGGAAAGGAGAAGATTAGTTGTGTGTCGTCAGCGTAGCAATGATAGGAGAGGCCATGTGAGGATATGACAGAGCCAAGTGACTTGGTGTATAGCGAGAATAGGAGAGGGCCTAGAACTGAGCCCTGGGGACACCAGTGGTGAGAGCACGTGGTGCGGAGACAGCTTCTCGCCACGCCACTTGGTAGGAGCGACCGGTCAGGTAGGACGCAATCCAAGAGTGAGCCGCGCCGGAGATGCCCAGCTCGGAGAGGGTGGAGAGGAGGATCTGATGGTTCACAGTATCAAAGGCAGCAGACAGGTCTAGAAGGACAAGAGCAGAGGAGAGAGAGTTAGCTTTAGCAGTGCGGAGAGCCTCCGTGACACAGAGAAGAGCAGTCTCAGTTGAATGACCAGTCCTGAAACCTGACTGGTTATATATATATATATATATATATATATGTATATGTAGATACAGTGCATTTGGAAAGTGTTCAGACCCCTTTACTTTTTCCACATTTTGTTACGTTACAGCCTTATTCTAAAATTGATGACATCATTTTTACCCCTCATTAATCTACACACAATACCCCATAATGACAAAGCAAAAACAGGTTTTTAGACATTTATGAAGAAAAAAAAAAAAAATATATATATATATATATATATATAACAATAGTGAAATATCACATTTACATAAGTATTCAGGCACTTTACTCAGTACTTTGTTGAAGCACCTTTGCCAGCGATTACAGCCTTGTGTCTTCTTGGGTATGACGCTACAAGCTTGGCACACCTGTATTTGGGGAGTTTCTCCCTTTCTTCTCTACAGATCCTCTCAAGCTCTGTCAGGTTGGATGGGGAGCATCGCTGCACAGATATTTTCAGGTCTCTCCAGAGATGTTTGATCGGGTTCAAGTCCGGGCTCTGGCTGGGCACCTCGAGGACATTCAGAGACTTGTCCCGAAGCCACTCCTGCGTTGTCTTGGCTGTGTGCTTAGGGTCGTTGTCCTGTTGGAAGGTGAACCTTCGCCCCAGTCTGAGGTCCTGAGCGCTCTGGAGCAGGTTTTCATCAAGGATCTCTCTGTACTTTGCTCCGTTCATCTTTCCCTCGAACCTGACTAGTCTCCCAGTCCCTTCTGCTGAAAAACATCCCCACAGCATGATGCTGCCACCCCCATTCATCACCATAGGGATGGTGCCAGGTTTCTTCCAGACGTGACGCTTGGCATTCAGGCCCAATATTTCAATCTTGGTTTCATCAGACCATGGTCTGAGAGTCTTTAGGTGCCTTTTGGCAAACTCCAAGCAGGCTTCCATGTGCACTTTACTGAGGAGTGGCTTCCGTCTGGCCACTCTACCATAAAGGCCTGATTGGTGGAGTGCTGCAGAGATCGTTGTCCTTCTGGAAGGTTCTCCCATCTCCACAGAGGAACTCTGACCATCGGGTTCTTGGTCACATACCTGACCTACTATAAGCACTGAGCTGGTGTGCCCGAGGAGGAAGTCCACTGTGTGCAGCTCACCCCGCATTAACATAAAGAACATGAGCACATCTACTGTTGCTAAGCTTCCCAGTAAAGCAATAACAACAAGTAAACATCCCAGAAGAAAAATGCTCAAAATAGCCCACATTAACATATGTAGCTTAATAAACAAGGTTCATGAAATCAATAATTTGCTAGTAACAGATGACAAACATATTCTGACTATCTCTGAAACTCACTTAGATAATACATTTGATGATACAGTGGTAGCAATACAAGGTTATAACATTTACAGAAAAGATAGAAATGCCAATGGTGGAGGTGTTGCTGTTTATATTCAGAACCACATTCCTGTGAAGATTAGAGAGGATCCCATGTTAAATACTATTTAAGTAATATGGCTACAGGTTCATCTGCCTCACCTAAAGCCCATTCTGGTGGGAAGCTGCTATAGACCACCAAGTGCTAACAGTCAGTATCTGGATAACAAGTGTGAAATGCTTGATAATGTATGTGATATCAATGGAGAAGTATACTTTCTGGGTGATATAATATTGACTGGCTTTCATCAGGCTGCCCACTCAAGAGAAAGCTTCAAACTGTAACCAGTGCCTGCAACCTGGTTCATGTTGTCAGTCAACCTACCAGGGTAGTTACAAACAGTACAGGAATTAAATCATCAACATGTATTGATCATATCTTTACTAATGCTGCAGAGATTTGTTTGAAAGCAGTATCCAAATCCATTGGATGTAGTGATCACAATATAGTAGCCATATCTAGGAAAACCAAAGTTCCAAAGGCTGGGCCTAATATTGTGTATAAGAGGTCATGCAATAAGTTTTGTAGTGATTCCTATGTTGTTGATGTAAAGAATATATGTTGGTCCGTGGTGTGAAATGAGGAGCAAACAGACACTGCACTTGACCCATTTATGAAATTGCTTATTTCAGTTACTAATAAGCATGCACCCATTAAGAAAATGACTGTAAAAACGTTTAAATCCCAGTGGATTGATGAGGAATTGAAAAATTGTATGGTTGAGAGGGATGAGGCAAGAGGAATGACAAATAAGTCTGGCTGCACAACCGATTGGCAAACGTATTGCAAATTGAGAAATCATATGACTAAACTGAATAAAAAGAAGAAGAAACTACACTATGAAACAAAGATAAATGACATAAAGAATGATAGTAAAAATCTTTGGAGCACCTTAAATGACATTTTGGGAAAAAAGGCAAACTCAGCTCCATCATTCATTGAATTAGATGGCTCATTCATCACAAAACCAACTGATATTGCCAACTACTTTAATGATTTTTTCATTGGCAAGATTAGCAAACTTAGGCATGACATGCCAGCAACAATTGCTGACACTACACATCCAAGTATATCTGACCAAATTATGAAAGACAAGCATTATAATTTTGAATTCCGTAAAGTGAGTGTGGAAGAGGTGAAAATATTATTGTTGTCTATCAACAATGACAAGCCACCGGACATTCAATAAGCACAGCACTTACACAAATGACTGATGATTGGCTGAGAGAAATTGATGATAAAAAGATTGTGGGGGCTGTTTTGGTAGACTTCAGTGCGGCTTTTGACATTATCGATCATAGTCTGCTGCTGGAAAAACGTATGTGTTATGGCTTTACTCCACCTGCTATATTATGGATACAGAGTTACCTGTCTAACAGAACACAGAGCGTGTTCTTTAATGGAAGCCTCTCCAACATAATCCAGGTAGAATCACGAATCCCCCAGGGCAGCTGTCTAGGCCACTTACTTTTTTCAATCTTTACTAATGACATGCCACTGGCTTTGAGTAAAGCCAGAGTGTCTATGTATGCGGATGACTCAACACTATACAGGTCAGTTACTACAGCGACTGAAATGACTGCAACACCTAACAAAGAGTTGCAGTTAGTTTCAGAGATTTCTAAAACTAAGAGCATTGTATTTGGGACAAATCATTCACTAATCCCTAAACCTCAACTAAATCTTGTAATAATTAATGTGGAAATTGAGCAAGTTGAGGTGACTAAACTGCTTGGAGTAACCCTGGATTGTTAACTGTCATGGTCAAAATATATTGATACAACAGTAGCTAGGATGGGGAGAAGTATGTCCATAATAAAGCGCTGCTCTAACTTCTTAACAGCACTATCAACAAGGCAGGTCCTACAGGCCCTAGTTTTGTCACACCTGGACTGCTGTTCAGTCGTGTGGTTAGGTGCCACAAAAAAGGTCTTATGAAAATTGCAATTGGCTCAGAACAGGGCAGCACGGTTGGCCCTTGGATGTACATAGAGAGCTAATATTAATAATATGCATGTCGATCTCTCCTGGCTCAAAGTGGAGGAGAGATTAACTTCATCACTACTTGTGTTTATGAGAGGTGTTGACATGTTGGGTGCACCGAGCTGTCTGTTTGAGCTACTGGCGCACAGCTCGGTCACCCATGCATACCCCACAAAACATGCCACCAGAGGTCTCTTCACAGTCCCCAAGTCCAGAACAGACTATGGGAGGCGCACAGTACTAGATAGAGCCATGACTACATGGAACTCAATTCCACATCAAGTAACTGATGTAAGCAGTAAAATTAGATTTAAAATACAGATAAAAAAAACACCTTATGGAACAGCAGGGTCTGTGAAGCAACACAAACATAGGCGCAGACGCATGCATACTCACACACCATAACATACGCACTATACACACACGTACACATGGATTTTTGTACTGTAGATATTTGGTAGTGGTGGAGTAGGGGCCTGAGTGCACACTGTGTGTTGTGAAATCTGTGAATGTATTGTAATGTTTTTTAAATTGTATGAACTGCCTTAATTTTGCTGGACCCCAGGAAAATTAAGTGGATGCATGATAAATAAAAAATAGAAAAAAGACATTCAGACATTTTTTGGTACCCTTCCCCAGATCTGTGCCTCGACACAATCCTGTCTAAAATTTTGACCAAAACGGATGTACTAAACATAGCCCAATTTGGGACAGGTATTTTTGAGTGAAATAACGGCCACGACAGAGGTACCTGATATCGTCCATATCGTTCATAATTCGACATCCATGGACGTCGCGTGCTTTACATTTCATTTACATTTGCGTGCTGAGTGGGTATGATCATTCTACAGTGGTCCTTGCAGCATACACTCAAACTGGTGTGATTAGAACATTTCTTTAGAACGTCTAGTTACGATTTACGCAAAATCAGTGTTTGAGCTGGCCACACTGTTTTTTCACAGTAGCATTTTGCACAAACACAGTCTTTACAACTTTATGTCCTCAATGTGAGCAGTTTATTTTTGGATGCAATGTTCAGACATTCACAGAAGTAGCTCTGGGGGCCCCCAACCCCCCAAAAAAGAAAACATGGAGGTCGTGTAGAATAGCAAAATCGCAAAATGCGTATGATAACATGAGATTAGCTATAAAACTGCACATTTTTCTCTTTGCACCATGGGGTTGGGGAAAGTTATCCTACAATTAAAGCTGGAAGCTACCGGTATCATCTTCAATCAATCAATCAAATGTATTTATAAAGCACTTTTTACATCAGCAGATGTCACAAAGTGCTATGCAGAAACCCAGCCTAAAACCCCAAACAGCAGGCAATGCAGATGTAGAAGCACGGTGGCAAGGAAAAACTCCCTAGAAAGGCAGAAACCTAGGAAGAAACCTAGAGAAGAACCAGGCTCTGAGGGGTGGCCAGTCCCCTTCTGGCTGTGCCGGGTGGAGATTATAACAGTACATGGACATTAAGACCAGATATTTCTCCAAGATGTTCAAACGTTCATAGATGAGCAGCAGGGTCAAATAATAATCACAGTGGTTGTAGAGGTTGCAACAGGACAGTACATCAGGAGTGCATGTCACTTGGCTTTTTATAGCTGGGCATTTAGAGGTTGAAATAGCAGGTGCGTTAGAGAGAGATGAAAACAGCAGGTCTGGGACAAGTAGCACGTCCGGTGAACAGGTCAGGGTTCCATAGCCGCAGGCAGAAGAGTGGATACTGGAGCAGCAGCACGACCAGGTGGACTGGGGACAGCAAGGAGTCATCAGGCCAGGTAGTCCTGAGGCATGATCCTAGGGCTCAGGTCCTTCGGGAGGGGAGGGAGAGAGAGAGAATTAGAGGGAGAATACTTAAATTCACACAGGACACCGGATAAGACAGGAGAATAACACCAGAGATAACAGACTGACCCTAGCCCCCTGGCACATAGACTATTGCAGCATAGATACTGGAGGCTGAGACGGGGGGGTCGGGAGACACTGTGGCCCCGTCCGACGATACCCCCGGACAGGGGCAACCAGGCAGGATATAACCCCACCCACTTTGCCAAAGCACAGCCCCCACACCACCAGAGGGATATCAACAGACCACCAACCTACTACCCTGAGACAAGGCTGAGTATAGCCCACAAAGATCTCCTCCACTGCCCGAGGGGGCGACAAACCGGACAGGAAGATCACGTCAGTGACTCAACCCGCTCAAGTAACGCACCCCTCCTAGGGACGACATGGACGGCACGAGTAAGCCAGTGACTCAGCCCCCGTAATAGGGTCAGAGGCAGAGAATCCCAATGGAGAGACAGGAACCGGCCAGGCAGAGACAGCAAGGGCGGTTTGTCGCTCCAGTGCCTTTCCGTTCACCTTCACATGCCTGGGCCAGACTACACTCAATCATAGGACCTACTGAAGAGATGAGTCTTCAGTAAAGACTTAAAGGTCGAGACCGAGTCAGCGTCTCTCACATGGATAGGCAGACCATTCCATAAAAAATGGAGCTCTATAGGAGAAAGCGCTTGCCTCCAGCTGTTTGCTTAGAAATTCTAGGGACAATAAGGAGGCCTGCGTCTTGTGACCGTAGCGTTTGTGTAGGTATGTACTGCAGGACCAAATCAGAGAGAAAAGTAGGAGCAAGCCCATGTAATACTTTGTAGGTTAGCAGTAAAACCTTGAAATCAGCCCTAGCCTTAACAGGAAGCCAGATGCTAGCACTGGAGTAATATGATCAAATTGTTTGGTTGTAGTCAAGATTCTAGCAGCTGTGTTTAGCTCTAACTGAAGTTTATTTAGTGCTTTATCCGGGTAGCCGGAGAGTAGAGCATTGCAGTAGTCTAATCTAGAAGTGACATAATGTGAAGTGATTTTTGCAATGTTACGGAAAAAAAAAACGCTGCCCTTGAAATATTCTTGATATGTTTGTCAAAAGAGAGATCAGGTCCAGAGTAATGCCGAGGTCCTTCAAAAAAATTTTGAGACGACTGTACAACCATCAAGATTAATTGGCGGATCCAACAAAATATCTCTTTGTTTCTTGGGACCTAGAACTAGCATCTCTGTTTTGTCCGAGTTTAAAAGAAAACATTTGCCGCCATCCACTTCCTTATGTCTGAAACACATGCTTCCAGGGTTTCATCGAAATGTTAACATTGTGTTTCCAAATGACATCACCAAGAGGTAAAATATATAGTGAAAACAATAGTGGTCCTAAAACGGAACCTTGAGGAACACCGAAACGTACAATTGATTTGTCAGAACACAAACCATCCACAGAGACGAACTGATATCTTTCCGACAGATAAGATCTAAACCAGGTGTAAGGGTTGGTGTGAGGTGTGACCCAGGTGCGGTGCAGTATAGACAGTAGGCAGTAGGCAGAGATGGTGAAACAAGGATCATTACTGGTGGTCCCGAAGCCAGGATACAAAATAACGGACTTATCACTATAAAAGAAAGGCCGAGCAAATAAGTCTCCAAAACCAGGCTGACAACCAAAATATGAAATACTAACTGTGACTGAAACAAATAAACAGGGAGAACACTTCTCAAGTACCTCTACATACGTCTCCAATCAGACACTGATTAGTACTGCTGGGCATAGAGAATCTAGCAGAGAAAACTGAGCAAGGGAACACAGGGAAGTGAGGGCATAAATACACAGGTGAACAGGTAGACACAGGTGACACCTATAGGATCATGATTAGTCCAGACTGTGAGTGAGGAGGTGCCTACGGTTGTCGGAGGAGGACACCTAGTGGATCGCTCCGGAACTGCGGCCCCCTCCTGTAACACCAGGCAAGAACTTGTCCGTGTAAACCAATTAAGGTTTCCAATCTCTCCAAAATAATGTGGTGATCGATGGTGTCAAAAGCAGCACTAAGGTCTAGGAGCATGAGGACAGATGTAGAGCCTTGGTCTGATGCCATTAAAAGGTAATTTACCACCTTCATGAGTGCGGTCTCAGTGCTGTGATGGGGTCTAAAACTAGACTGAAGCATTTCATATAAAAAAATGTGTCTGCAGGAAGGCAGTGAGTTGCTGCACAACAGGTTTTTCCCCAAAAAAATGAGAGAAATGGGAGATTCGATATGAGCCGATTAGTTTTAAAAAAAACATTTTTTGGGTCAAGGTTTGGCTTTTTCAAGAGAGGCTTTATTACTGCCACTTTCAGTGAGTTTGGTACACATCCAGTGGATAGGGAGCCATTTATTATGTTCAACATAGGAGGGTCAAGCACAGGAAGTAGCTCTTTCAGTAGTTTGGTTGGAATAGGGTCCAGTATGCAGCTTGAAGGTTTAGAGGCCATGACTATTTTCATGAATGTGTCAAGAGATATAGGATTAAAAACCTGAGTGTCTCCATTGATCCTAGGTCCTGGCAGTTTTGTGCAGACTCAGGACAGCTGAGCTTTGGAGAAATACGCAAATTCAAAGAGGAGTCCGTAATTTGCTTTCTAGTGATCATGATCTTTTCGTCGAAGAAGTTCATGAATTCATCACTACTGAAGTGAAAGGCATCCTCTCTTGGGGAATGCTGCTTTTTAGTTTGCTTTGTGACAGTATAAAATATTTTTTTGGGATTGTTCTTATTCTCCTCAATTAGGTCGGAAAAATAGGATGATCAAGCAGCAGTGAGGGCTCTTCGATATTGCTCTGTACTTTCTTTCCAAGCTAGTAGGAAGACTTCCAGTTTGGTGGAGCGCCATTTCCGTTCCAATTTTCTGGAGGCTTGCTTCAGGGCTCGGGTATTTTCTGTATACCAGGGAGCTAGTTTCTTGTGACAAATGTTTTTTGTTTTTAGGGGTGCGACTGCATCTAGGGTATTATGCAAGGTTAAATTTAGATCCTCAATTAGGTTGTTAACTGATTTTTGTACTCTGACGTCCTTGAGTAGGTGGAGGGAGTCTGGAAGGGCCTCTAGGAATCTTTGGGTTGTCCGAGAATTTGTAGCACAGCTTTTGATGGTCCTTGGTTGGGGTCTGAGCAGATTATTTGTTGCAATTGCGAACGTAATAAGATGGTGGTCCGATAGTCCAGGATTATGAGGAAAAATATTTAGATCCACAATATTTATTCCACAGGACAAAACTAGATCCAAGGTATGACTGTGGCAATGAGTAGGTCCGGAGACATGTTGGACAAAACCCACTGAGTCGATGATGGCTCCGAAAGTCTTTTGGAGTGTGTCTGTGGACTTTTCCATGTGAATATTAAAGTCACCAAAAATGTGAGAATTATCTGCCATGACTACAAGGTTCGATAGGAATTCAGGGAACTCAGTGAGGAACTCTGTGTACGGCCCAGGAGGCCTGTAAACAGTAGCTTTAAAAAGTGATTGAGTAGGCTGCATATATTTCATGACTATAATAATAAATATAAATATAATATGCCATTTAGCAGACGCTTTTATCCAAAGCGACTTACAGTCATGCGTGCATACATTTTTTTTTTTTGTGTATGGGTGGTCCTGGGGATCGAACCCACTACCTTGGCGTTACAAGCGCCGTGCTCTACCAGCTGAGCTACAGAGGACCACCTAGAAGCTCAAAAGACAAAAAAGCAGTCATTTTTTGCTATCGTAAATGTTAGCAACACCTCCACCTTTGCGGGATGCGTAGTGTAACCAGGAGGAGAGGCCTCATTTAACACAGTAAATTCATTAGGCTTAAGCCATGTTTCAGTCAGGCAAATCACATCAAGATTATGATCAGTGATTAGTTCATTGACCATAACTGCCTTGGAAGTGAGGGATCTAACATCAAGTAGCCCTATTTTGAGATGTGAGATATCACAATCTCTTTCAATAATGACAGGAATGGAGGAGGTCTTTATTCCAGTGAGATTGCTAAGGCGAACCGCCATGTTTAGTTTTGCTCAACCTAGATCGAGGCACAGACATGGTCTCAATGGGGATAGCTGAGCTGACTACACTGACAGTGCTAGTGACAGACTCCACTGAGCTGGCAGGCTGGCTAACAGCCTGCTGCCTGGCCTGCACTCTATCTCATTGTGGAGCTAGAGGAATTAGAGCCCTGTCTATGTTGGTAGATAAGATGAGAGCACCCCTCCAGCTAGGATGGAGTCCGTCACTCCTCAGCAGGCCAGGCTTGGTTCTGTTTGTGGGTGAGTCCCAGAAAGAGGGCCAATTATCTACAAATTCTATCTTTTGGTGCCGAGGTGGATAACAATATCCCTATACTCTCCACACTCGCCAGTTTTTGCCTTGGCCAGCCCCCTGGTAAACAGTGTATGATCGCTGGATGATTCTTTTTAAGTCTAATATTGCGGGTAATGGAGTCGCCAATGACTAGGGTTTTCAATTTGTCAGAGCTAATGGTGGGAGGCTTCGGTGGGTCAGACCCCGTAACGGGTGGAGGAGAGACCTGAGAAGGCTGGGCTCTGAGTGGGGAAAGAAAACGGGTGAAAGTTTCTATCGGCTGAATGAGCAACACCGGCTGAGCATGCCGAAAGCATTTCTGTCCAGAAGCAATGAGAAAATTGGCCAGCTGCGGGGACTGTGCGAGGGGATTTATACTCCTATCTGTACTTACTGGTGGCACAGACGCTGTTTCATCCTTTCCTACACTTACATTGCACTTGCCTAAAGATTGCATCTGAAGCTGGGCTTGCAGCACGGCTATCCTCACCATAAGGCGATAGTTTTCCTGTATATTATGAGTACAGCGACTGCAATTAGATGGCATAGTGTTAATGTTACTACTTAGCTTCGGCTGGTGGAGGTCCTGTAGAACCATGTCCAGATAAAGTGTTTGGGGAGAAAAAGTTGAATGAAAAAAGTTGAGTGAGGAAAATAAAGATATATAAAAATAACTAAGACGTTGGTAAAATGTGTTAAATTAAGACTGATTAAACTTCTTTTAAAAAGTAAAAACCGTCAAGTTTGGCAGGTAGCCAACTCTTGCATTGTAAAAGTGTTCTAGCCTGTATGTATATTGTTTTGGGAACAGTAATGAACAGTATCAACATCTCTACATGCCGTCTTGCATTATTCAAGTGGGTTAACTTCTGTGCAGCATAAGTGGGGAGCAGCACAGAGCTTTACTAATGAATGAGTAAGTGGAGCAGGCACGGCGCTAAAAAGGGGCTGCGCTGATAAGACAGACCTCTCAATATTTTGAGACGCATTAGACAGATGTACCGAACGTAACAAAAATTCTAGGAACAAACCGTTTAATACGAACCGTTTAAAAGAAATTGGATCGGAAAAAGTACTGAAGTTTCGGTATACCGTGAAACACTATTTTACACACATCATATGTGTCCATTACAATCTATGCAAGAATCGGAATGCATGATTTGTCGCCAGTACTTGAAAACAGGTAAATAAAACATTAAATAAATAAATAATTACCACACAAACCATTTTCTGATAATGATTTATTGATACATGTGGCGCGTCTCAGTAGTCAATCACGTAACCTCTGACACTCACTTGGAGCCATTCAGTGTTGTTGTTTATGTATGTAGCTAGTGGGCTAAGATGTAGAATTAGCAATGTCGTTCAAAAGGAGCCAACTCACAAATGTGGAAATTCAGGAGATTTTTGTAAATTCTGACATTGAGTCTGAGTATAAAAGTGAAGAATCAGATTCTGACAGTGACAGTGAGGAGCTGCCCCACAAACCTTGTGGCCATTGAGAACCCTGAATCTCAGGACCCCTTGCCCACCGACGAAGTCCCAGGAGGTCTGCGGTAGCTGGAAGGCCGCCAGCTATTTCACCCCTCCTGGCCCTTCTGTTGGCTTTGATGAGTCCCTGCCTGGATGGAGTGCAAAGCCCCTTGCCGTCTCTCTCTGAGGCAGAGTGCTTCAAGCTGTTTCTGACAGGAGCTGGTGGGAGACATAGTAGAGGAGATCAATCGCTATGCCTTGGAGCTACAGGAGAAGACAGAGCCAGGAGTGAGGGGGAAGCTCGCTAAATGGGTGACCACCAAGATTAGTGAAATGCATACCTTCCTGGTGACAGTTCTTCTCATGGGAACAGTGAAGAACTCCCTAAGGGAATACTGAAGCACGGATCCTATGTTTGCAACTACCTTCTTTGCCACTCTTTTCCCAAGACCGCTTCCTAGTTCTGCTGCGATGACTGCATTTCGTCAACAATGTTACTGCCAACCTAAATGACCCCTTACACAAAATAAGAAATGTTCTTACCAGCCTGACATCAGCATTTGGTCGATTTCATTGCAAGTTAAAGTGTACTATTAGCTAGCTAGCTAACGTTAGCCCGCTAGCTCACTAGCTAACGTTACGTGTATGATCTGTGTATTAATATTATTCATATCTCAGAAACCCATTTGCATTGCTAGTTATAGCCTAATGTTAGCTAGCTAGCTAACATTGAACGTAGTAGGTTAGCTTTAGCTACCTTCAGATTTATGCATGGTAGTAATGTTATGAGTTGGGATTATGGTTAATTGTTTAACCATTTCACTGTACCGTTTACACCTTCTGTATCCTGTGCATGTGACAAATAAACTTAGATTTTATTTGATATAGTGTGTGTTTATCAGAGATGGTAATGTGAAGAACAACATGACCTGCACCAAAGTCAAATTAGGATACAACGTTAGGCAAGTGTCCAAGTTCAAAAATTATCCGGTAGAAAGCCCTGCTTTTATTTCGTCACACTCAATAACTCACACAACCATAAGCTATTATCTGTAATTAGCTTGCCATTAACTTGTAAATAATCATCTTGTTGTGAGTTTATTTTCCTGTAATTTCCTGTAATTTTTTATTTTCCTGTAATAATGAATACAAATTAGCTAAAGTTAAGACGTTGTCAACTATGATATGGTCATTATTTGAACTGGCTAGCCAGCTAACTTAATGTTAACTTAACGAACCAAAATATTGTTTAGAAAGTTGCTTTTAGTTGCCTGGTTTGCTAGATTGACATATACTAAATACATTTTTTAACGGATAGGTTTATTGGTATTAAAATACACCAGTTATGCTATTTTGGACAACCAGGCTGCTGATGTCATGGAGCTGATGTCATGGAGCCTATCTGTGGTATAAATCAGCCTTTAGTCTTGAAATGTTTGTTTATTACACTACTGTACTCACTTTGTTTAGCACATGGCCTCACATGTGAATCCTTAAAGAGATGTGTGGGGCTTAAGATGGTGTGAACGATGCTGAAAGGGTGTAAACAAAGAGCTCTCCAGTAGGTATAACAAAACATTCAAGGCCATTTTTTCAAAAGTGGGGTTACAAGTTTATCAACTTTCAAAGCAGAATTACTTTCCCATTGTTCCTCAACTGTAGTGTATGATATACAATTTTCTAGATCTGAGTCTCTACTTTTATCCAATGTATAAAACAACATTTCAAATGTTGCTGCATAAGACCGAATCGAGCCGGTTGGTCACAAATGTGGCACTGACTCGCCCTATGGATTGACATTTCAGCGTTTTTTTTCAATTAAGTGTTCGGGCTTCGACTAGCCATTTGCGACATGCACCCGCAGTTACAAGCCTGCTAGAGTTAGCGGCAGGCGGACGAGCAATATCCTCCGTAGTAGTACAGATGAAGCCTGAGCTGGAATGTGAAGCTGGTAAGCTTTAGAAAACCCTGAGTAGATCTAGCGTGCTTCCTAGGATACCCCTCTGGGCAGCTTCAAAGGATAAAACACACGCTAATACTTCTCTGACGTCATTAGCATTGTTTTACAGAGCCAATAGAAAAATGTAGCTAGCTACATAAGCACAATTGAGTATAACACCATAAAGGTTATTAAATTAATACCTCGCGTGTCTGCGGTTATAAAGGAATACACACAGAATCTATTATGCTCCATACACTGGCGTAACGCAGACTCTCTTGACCCCGCCACAAGGGCGGAAATCGAATGTGTCAGCCAGACAGCCACTCACAAAGTATAGACCACTGATTGCTGTCCATGGTGCTGAAATTGTGACGTCTATGCAGCTACATGCCTATTGATTCGATGATAGGCTTTCTGTGATGCCAGGGCATGTATAGCTTTGCTTTAGCTAATGGATAAACGTTTATTGGCCTATTTGGTCATACTTTTTTCATGTTAAGCCTAACATTTCACGAAGCTATACATTGTGTTGCAATGCTGCCAATTTTAGACTGCTGGCTGGTGGCAATAATGTAATTACTTGTTCAGTAATTCAAGTTGGAAATAAAAACTGCAGATAGTAAAATAAATGTTTTATTCAACAGGATACTAATCAGCTACCAATTATTTCTTTTGAAATATCAACTGTTCTGCATAGCCTACCTGAGCCTGCATGACATGAGCCGTCCTCGCGCTCTCTCCCAGCTTGGATGGAAAGTTGTGTGTAAAACCAGTCTATTAATGCCAAATAATACAGTCAGTCCACCCTCAAAACACTATCTTACTAGGGATTGTTTCATTATGCAGTGCACTATCCATAGATATATACCATATTAAGCTAAACCTTTTATAAAACTTACACATCAAATAGCCTAACAATGAGGAAATAAGTAGTCGGCTTGAGGATAAATTCAGCCACTATTTATTGTTGAACTCAGCTGGTTTTGTCCGGCTAATAGACAATATTCAAGGTAAATTCAATGAAATCAAATTAAATCCAACTTGAGAGACACCCCTTGTCTCCTGAAGTCCTCCTTTTTTGTGTACAAATGTTTTCACCACGGCCTGTAGGTCCAGGTTACGAGCCCGACTGTTTTCTATACTGAGTTGCCAACCGAGACAGTCTTTCCTGAGAAATTGTGAATTATATGTCCATTACGCTGCACACAATTTAAACTTAGTCTTAAATGATGCATGCCAAGATATACCAGATATAAGGGACTGTTGATATTGCAACCACACAGTCAAACGCTGGTTCACCAGTATGAACGAAATCACAAACCCTCAAGAACTGTTGTCCGCTTATTGGCTGTCCAGTATCCAGATGACCTGTCCCCAGAGCTTCCTTTAATCTCTTTCTGTAATGTATTGAGGCCGGCAATGTATTGAGGCCGGCAATTAAGGAGAATGAGATGTTCAATTAAAGATGTTGCAGAACTGCTGTATTTAAAGCACAACTCCCTTCTGCCCAGTTTCCCTGATGTTACTACGGCAATCAAGCTGTTTTTACCATCCATGTCACTGTCGCTTCTGCGGAGAGATGGTTTTCTAAACTAAAACTCATAAAGAACTACCTAAGAAGCATTAAGCTCTCGGTCTGATATGTGCTTTTGAATACTTGAGTAAGCTCCACTCATTGCACTGGCGCTGTCGTAGTCTCATTTGTTCACCGATATCTCCTTCTACTTTCAATCAGTAAAATGTTTTGTTTTTCAATGCCTGAGGCACTTTTTCAGTCACATTCCTGAAGCCCAAGAAACAAACACTTGGCTTCATAGTACATATTTAAATCAAAAAGGTTTATGAATGACTTTTTGGAGGATTACAGTAATTATTTAAAAATAATAATAGACAAGTTGAAACATAGCCTATAGATAATTTGCAGTCAGTGAGTGTCCTTTGGTTAACAATAAAAGGTTAGAACAACAAGCACATTCTGACATCACACACATAAAAAAACTGGGGGGGCCATTAGAGATATGTGGAACTCACACATGAAAACATTAAGGAGCTCATACAAAAACTGTCAGTGGTCAAGCCTAACAATACAACAGAACAGATTAAGCGGAATGACATTTATGCTCACGGGAGGCCAAAAATTGCTATCTAAAAGCCACGCCCCTACCAAGCCACACCTCCAGTCTTCTCATCTGACCCGCTGGTTCATATCGCAATAGCCTAGCATCAATAACCCAGCATCAACAACCCAACCTTGCTCTTTTTAAAGAAAACAACCCAACTAAGTGACCCAATCCCTGCAACCCAGCAGTAAGTACGTTTCACTAGGCTATATTGGTGAAGAGTGTACCTTTTTATTCTGGGGTAATCTGTCTTGCCATGTTCTGGGGTAGCCTTATTAATAAAAAGTGCACGTCCTTGTCTTATGCTACATCCTTCATAATTGTTTTCCTCCTCTACCCTATAGGCTGAGTCTGTTCCCAGAAGAGCCTCAATCGTCCCTGCCCAAAAACAGCCTGCAACTATTTTTAAGATACCATCATCTGTGGCCGGCCAAAAGCAACACAGCAATAAGAATGACCCCCAGCCCCAGCAGGTGTGTAGGCCTTCCTTATGAAAACACCTTACACGAACTGATCACATGCTGACCACGTTCCAGGCCATCTACATAGATGCGCGTCATACACTGTAAAATCAGAACAAGTTTATTCGCTGTAACACTTTTTAAACACATAAACACGTTTATTCAGCACAAGGCGTTTTAGGTTTTAAACACTAAACACTGGGGGTGTTTTAACACTGTAGGGTGTAAAGCTGTATTTGCATATTTCCCAGCATGCCTTTGGAGTGAATGTGAGAGATACCCACCCATGACTATGTTTATTAGTGACCGAGACATGGTTGTTGCATTCAATTATATATGTTACTAGAGCCTTCACCAAGTGACTGACTAGGTGAATGTATTTAAATTTAAGGTAAATAATTTATGATCGCATATTATACATTTCATAAGAGCTCTAGTTATGGTCGATTTATCCTCAACATTGTGGTCTGAAAATCCTGGCTCATAGGCCACATCAGACTTGCAAGTCACAGTACAATGGTTTGTGTAGTGATTAGAATTTCATATTGGTATTGATACGTTTGATACCGGAGCTCCAAGGCATGCGTAAAAATTGCTAAGCAGTTTACTTCAAAGCAGTGTGCTGATGCCTGTATCACTTAATCAGAAGCACATGATCAATGACGTCCGAAGCTTCGTTCCGTTGAACAACCACCTGATTGGTTTGGTAGAATACAAAAAGGGTACCCTGCGCACGGGTTAAGGCATGTGGGATGTCATCTATAATAATTTGGCTGCTCTAAATTCTTTTGACCAGCAGGTGCCGCTAGCGTACACTGTGTTGATCAAAGCCTTGAGTAATGAACATATTTTCAATACAATTAGCTGGAAAGCCTCAATGCTACAGGAAGCTATGTCTCCCCATCACTATATATCAGAATTCAGACAGAGAGAAGATATCCACATTTTAAAATATTTTATCACCCACAATCTACAATCAGAATAACTTCAATGGGACATTAAATTAATCAGACTACCTAAAGCAAATAAACTGGAATAACTATCTCAGTAACGGGTGCAATAAATCCAACCCCTTACAGATTGGATTAGTTTAGAAAAATGTCAGTTATTTATCTTTGTATAGTATAAGCTCAATTAATCAATCAATGTGCATGAGGACACATAGATATTAAAACAAAGTATTCTAAAGAGCAACCTGCAACAAAGCATGCTGGGAAATATGATAATGAAGAAGTGTGTGTGTGTGTGTGTGTGTGTGTGTGTGTGTGTGTGTGTGTGTGTGTGTGTGTGTCCGTGTCCGTGTGTATGCACGTGTGTGCGTTTGAATGCGAGTGTGTGTATGCATGTGTAGGCACGTACAAGCGCTTGCGTGGCATCAGCCTCAGGCAAACAGGCATTGGATGTAACAACGTTCCTTTCTAGTGTCAGTTAAACTTATTTTTTCTTGTTGTTTATTTTTACTTTATTTTTTACTTTTATCTTTGACCGTCATTCTACCCCCCGCCCAGCAACTCCACTCCCACTTGTCTCCAGTTCCACATCCCAACTCTCAGTTTCCCTCAGCCCATCCCATCTACCTCTTCAGATTTCTACACACCATATATCTTTCAGCTATGCTGTGATGTTAAACATATCATTTGAATCTATCTAATCGAATAGAATCCACAGATTGCGAGTTGAAGATAAATACTTTTACTAAGATTATTAGTATATTAGTAATTGACTGACCAGGTCTCTCCAAATCTCTCAACAATGCTATTTCTAGGGTCAATTTTGGATTGTTATGCTTTTTCAGCCATTCCTGAATCTGACACCAGAAATGGGCTACCTGAGGGCAATACCAGAACAAATGGTCTATTGACTGTGTATCCTCGCAACACATTCTGCAGAACTAAGATGGTTGTATGCCCCAAATATTCAACATTTTGTTGGTATCAACAATTCTGTACAATAATTTCAGTCTTGAATCTTGCGTTGTTTTATATATCAACTCATACACCTTGTGCCGTGGAATGGGTACATCAAAAATCTCTTCCCAACTATTTTGCAATCTGTATGGCAGATCTGTCAAAATCCTGGTCCTCAAATGAAACTGGTCTATTTTTCTATTTATGCAATTTTTGTTCCTCCACCAATTTAATCCTTTATTTTGACATTGTTCCCTACCTCCTCCCACTACCACCTGCCTCCTCCATTTTGGGGGTAATGCTGTAATCAATTGGTTATAATCTTGGCTTGAGCAGACCTTCCCATACAATTCCGATAGCTCCATGGAAGACATAACTCTACCATTCCAATTTACAATATAATTTAAAAACAAAATACCCTTCTCAAACGTATTTTCCATAAATACAGGCACATTTGAGTTCAAACATAATATTTGTTGTAATATTTGTTCTATCTTTTCTGGGGGGTGAAATTGAAATCGTAACTAGCTCTGCATTGCTTGTTTGAAAAAGAGAGATACTTTGTACAAGGTTTCATTTTCAAATGAGAAATAGCTATCTGCACAAAGGCAAAAGGGCCATTTTTAAATAAGGGATGAGCTTTTCGTAGTAATCTAACGTTTGTATAAATGAAGCTTTTAGAGAGAGGTTTAGTGTTTTTATATTTAGTAATCTCAGCCAACCCAGTTCATATTCATTAGATAGATAGGCACGCTGTATCTTGTCTGGTTTAGCGTCCCAGATAAACGAAGTACACTACATGACCAAAAGGATGTGGACACTTGCTCGTCGAACATCTCATTCCAAAATCATGGGCATTAATATGGAGTTGGTCCCACCTTTGCTGCTATAACAGCCTCCACTCTTCTGGGAAGGATTTCCACTAGATGTTGGAACATTGCTGCGGGGACTTGCTTCCATTCAGCCACAAGAGCATTTGTGAGGTTGGGCACTGATGTTGGGTGATTAGGCCTGGCTCGCAGTCTGCGTTCCCTATTCATCCCAAAGATGTTTGATGGGGTTGAGGTCAGGCCTCTGTGCAGGCCAGTCAAGCTCTTCCACACCGATCTCGACAAACCATTTCTGTATGGACCTCGCTTTGTGCACAAGGGAATTGTCGTGCTGAAACAGGAAAGGGCCTTTCCCAAACTGTTAACACAAGGTTTGAAGCACAGAATTGTCTAGAATGTCATTGTATGCTGTACCGTTAAGATTTCCGTTCACTGGAACTAAGGGGCCTAGCCCGAACCATGAAAAACAGTATTCCTCCTCCACCAAACTTTACAGTTGGCACTATGCATTTGGGCAGGCAGCGTTCTCCTGGCATCCGCCATACCCAGATTCGCCAGATGGTGAAGCGTGATTCAACACTCCAGAGAACGTGTTTCCACTGCTCCAGAGTCCAGTGGTGGCGAGCTTTACACCACTCCTGCGGACACTTGGCATTGCGCATGGTGATCTTAGGCTTGTGTGCGCTGCTCGGCCATGAAAATCCATTTCATTAAGCTCACAACGAACAGTTCTTGTGCAAACGTTGCTTCCAGAGGAAGTTTAGAACTCGGTATTGAGTGTTGCAACCGAGGACAGACGATTTTTTCAGCACTCGGTGGTCCCATTCTGTGAGTTTGTGCAATACGTAATACAGTACACTTAGAATAATTAGGTTTTAGTCCAGAGAGGCCAGAAAAGTGATCTTCAATAAGACATTGCAGGGATCTAGCTTGTGGACTTAATATAAAACTTGAGTCATCAGCATACATGGACACATTTTCCAGGTAGCACGAACATCTGGCCCACATCTGGCCTGATTCTGGCATGCCAGATCTAAAACTGCTGGCCCAGGTCTGGCAGCCGGATCCGGCCCAAGTCCGAAATGAAAGACGGTACAAACTAGGCCCGAGTCATTCGGCCCAGATCTGGCAGCCTGAACTGAGTCAAAGCTGACATTACATTTTCTCATTTTAATTTTTTTATTTAAATAGATGAAATGTACTTTGTGTGGGTGTCATCCCTCAACAGGCACTACGTATGTACAGTAGCATGGATGTATCAAAATAAATGTCACTAGAAAACAGCTTAAACAAACGCAAATGCAGCTACTTTGACGTTATTCTATCTGCAGAGTTGACACGACTGTGTTAGTGTCACGGTTTCGGCCGAGGCTGCCTCTCTTCCTTGTTCGGGCAGGCTTCGGCGTTCGTTGTCTCCGGAATACTAGCTGCCACCGTTGCATGTTTCTATGTTCGTTTGCTTTTGTCTGTTTGTTGTGACACCTGTTCTCGTTTAGTGTAATTAGTGTCCTATAAGTTTCTCGTTGTGTTTGTCTAGTGTTGTGTGTGATTGATTTATTTCTGTCGTGTGTTGTGCTTGTAGAATTACTTATTCGCTCGGTTGAGCTTTACTCCACTGTGTTGGAGCGTTTTACGCACCTGTGTAGTGCGCCTTTTGTTTTGTCGCCTTCGTGCGTAGTTTCGCCTTCGGGCAAGTTTGTTCGATTTTTCCTTGTTGGAAATTGCACTAAAGTCTTTTGGACTATACTTAGGTGTCCTGCGCTTGATTCCACCACTACACCCACCTACAGCATTACTGACAATCCCACTCACCCAGAGCTCTCTGTTGCACATTTCTGTATACCTGTGCGTTTTCCACAGGTAGCACCTCATTCCCAGCATAAGGCGCTGGTAGATTCAGGCGCGGCTGGGAATTTTGTTGATAAGAAGTTTTGTTTAGCCTTAGGGATTCCCCTTCTCCCTGTTGATGTCCCTTTCCCCGTTCATGCCCTAGATAGCCGTCCGTTGGGTGCGGGCTTGATCAGGGAGGTCACTGCGCCACTTAGGATGTGTGCGCAGGGGGGTCATCAGGAGATGATTCAGCTATTTCTGATCGACTCGCCTGCGTATCCGGTGGTGCTGGGCATGCCCTGGTTGAGTACCCATAACCCATCTATTTCGTGGCAGGAGAGGGCTCTGATGGAGTGGTCTGCCCAGTGTGTGGGTCGATGTTTGGGCGTTTCCGTAGGGGGCTACCTCGGTGGAGAGTCCAAACCAGGTGCCCGCATTGCACGTTCCCCCTGAGTATGGGGATTTGGCTATTGCGTTTAGTAAGTCGAGGGCGACGCAGTTGCCGCCCCATAGGCAGGAGATTGTGCGATAGACCTCCAGGCAGGAGCTGCGCTCCCACGGAGCCATGTGTATCCTCTGTCTCAGGAGGAAAAGAAAGCTATGGAGACTTACATAGACGAATCTCTGAGACAAGGATACATACGGCCTTCCACTTCCCCTGCGTCCTCGAGTTTCTTTTTTGTGAAGAAAAAGGATGGTGGTTTACGCCCGTGCATTGATTACTGTGGTCTCAATCAGATCACGGTGAAGTACAGTTATCCACTCCCGCTGATTGCGACCATGACTGAGTCATTGCATGGGGCGCGTTTCTTCACTAAATTAGATCTCAGGAGCGCGTACAACTTGGTGCGCATCAGGGAGGGCGATGAATGGAAGACAGCCTTTAGTACCACCTCGGGCCATTACGAGTATCTTGTCATGCCATACGGGTTGATGAACGCTCCGTCAGTTTTCCAATCATTCGTGGATGAGATCTTCAGGGACATGCAGGGGCAGGGGGTGGTTGTGTACATAGATGACATTCTCGTGTACTCGCCTACCCGAGTCGAGCATGTGGCCCTGGTGCGCAGAGTGTTGCGGAGGCTGGTGGAGCACGACCTGTATGTTAAGGCAGAGAAGTGTCTGTTTTTCCAGGAGTCGGTCTCCTTTTTGGGGTATCAGTTGTCTGCGTCAGGGGTGAAGATGGAGGTAGACCGGGTGTCAGCCGTGCGTAATTGGCAAACACCAACCACTGTGAAGGAGGTGCAGCAGTTTTTGGGGTTTGTGAATTACTACCGGAGGTTTATCCGGGGTTTTGGACAGGTGGCAGCTCCCATCACGTCTCTTTTGAAGGGGGGTCCGGTGCGTCTGCAGTGGTCTGCTGAGGCGGACAGGGCGTTTGGGAGGCTGAAGGACCTGTTTACCTCGGCCCCGGTGCTGGCGCATCCGGATCCCTCTTTGCCATTTCAGGTAGAGGTGGACGCGTCAGAGGCCGGTATAGGAGCCGTGCTTTCACAACGGTCAGGCGCGCCACCTAAACTCCGCCCCTGTGCTTTTTATTCCAAGAAGCTCAGTCCGGCGGAGCGAAACTATGACGTAGGGGACAGGGAGCTGTTAGCCGTGGTACAGGCCCTAAAGGTGTGGAGGCACTGGCTTGAGGGGGCTCAACACCCTTTCCTCATTTTGACAGACCACCGTAACCTGGAGTACATCCGGGCAGCGAGGAGGCTGAACCCTCGCCAGGCAAGATGGAATATGTTTTTGACCCGGTTTACATTTAAGATCACGTACATCCCTGGGTCACAGAACGGTAAGGCAGATGCACTGTCTCGGCGGTATGACACGGAGGAGAGGTCCGTGGAGCCCACTCCCATACTGCCGGAGTCATGTCTGGTGGCACCGGTAGTGTGGGAGGTCGATGCTGAGCTCGAGCGGGCGTTACGCACCGACCCTAGTCCACCGCAATGCCCGGAGGGTTGGAAGTACGTTCCGCTCGAGGTTCGGGATCGATTGATCTATTGGGCTCACACATCACCCTCCTCTGGACACCCTGGTATCGGCCGGACAGTGCACTGTCTTAGTGCCAAGTACTGGTGGCCCACGTTGGCAAGGGATGTGAGGGTTTATGTTTCCTGCTGCTCGGTGTGCGCCCAGTGTAAGGCACCTAGACATCTGCCTAGGGGTAAGTTACTACCCCTGCCCGTTCCACAACGACCATGGTCTCACCTCTCGGTGGATTTCCTAACTGACCTTCCTCCTTCACAGGGGAATACCACTATTGTGGACCGGTTTTCTAAGGCCTGTCGTTTGCTCCCCATGCCGGGCCTTCCTACTGCCCTGCAAACCGCCAAAGCACTATTCACCCATGTGTTCCGGCACTACGGGGTACCCGAGGATATTGTGTCTGATCGAGGTCCCCAATTTACCTCCAGAGTCTGGAGAGCTTTTATGGAGCGATTGGGGGTCTCGGTGAGCCTCACCTCGGGTTACCACCCGGAGAGTAATGGGCAGGTGGAACGCGTGAACCAGGATGTGGGTAGGTTTCTTAGAACATACTGCCAGGACCGGCCGGAGGAGTGGGCAGGTACGTTCCCTGGGCCGAGATGGCCCAGAATTCCCTACGCCATTCCTCCACTAACCTAACCCCCTTTCCAATGTGTGTTAGGTTACCAGCCGGTTCTGGCACCTTGGCAGCAGAGCCAGATCGAGGCTCCTGCGGTGGATGAGTGGGCGCGGCGCTCGGAGGAGACATGGAACGCTGCACACGTCCACCTGCAGCGGGCCCTCCGTCGTCATAATGCGAGCGCCGATCTCCACCGCAGTGAGGGACCGGTGTACGCACCTGGTGATCGAGTCTGGCTCTCTACCAGAAACCTGCCCCTCCGCCTGCCCTGTCGGAAACTGGGTCGGCGGTTTGTAGGGCCATTTAAAGTCCTGAGAAGGTTGAACGAGGTGTGTTACAAATTACAACTACCTGTTGAATATAAAAGTATTAACCCCTCGTTCCATGTGTCTCTTCTCAGGCCGGTGGTAGCTGGCCCACTCCAAGAAAGTGAGATCAGGAGACTCCTCCGCCCCCATTGGACATCGAGGGGGCACCGGCGTACTCCGTGAGGTCCATCTTGGATTCGAGACGTCGGATGGGGGTCTCCAATATCTAGTGGAGTGGGAGGGGTACGGTCCGGAGGAACGGTGCTGGGTGCCGAGGAGAGACATTTTGGACCCGTCTCTCCTGACGGAATTCCATCGTGGGCACCCGACGCACCCTGCTCCGCGTCCTCCTGGTCGTCCCCGAGGCCGGAGTCGGCGCACGTCTGGAGCCGCGTCAAGGGGGGGGTACTGTCACGGTTTCGGCCGAGGCTGCCTCTCTTCCTTGTTCGGGCAGGCTTCGGCGTTCGTTGTCTCCGGAATACTAGCTGCCACCGTTGCATGTTTCTATGTTCGTTTGCTTTTGTCTGTTTGTTGTGACACCTGTTCTCGTTTAGTGTAATTAGTGTCCTATAAGTTTCTCGTTGTGTTTGTCTAGTGTTGTGTGTGATTGATTTATTTCTGTCGTGTGTTGTGCTTGTAGAATTACTTATTCGCTCGGTTGAGCTTTACTCCACTGTGTTGGAGCGTTTTACGCACCTGTGTAGTGCGCCTTTTGTTTTGTCGCCTTCGTGCGTAGTTTCGCCTTCGGGCAAGTTTGTTCGATTTTTCCTTGTTGGAAATTGCACTAAAGTCTTTTGGACTATACTTCGGTGTCCTGCGCTTGATTCCACCACTACACCCACCTACAGCATTACTGACAGTTAGCCATAGTTGGCTAGCTAGCAAGCAAGGGATACAAACATTTCTAGCCTGCATAGCAATCAAACAAATATAATGAACAACTAGACTGCTTCTCTAGCAACCTAACCAATAGAACTAATAACCAGGTTTAGTGGAAGGGTGAAATAGTATGAATTTACTTATCAAAATGTTAATCTCAATGGAAAAATTTCCTTTTTACCAGTAAATGTGTGCTCATTTTCTTTGGCTACCGTGGTAAGCGAGTTAAACGCCTCTGCTCTGTACATTATCTTGAACTAATCACCTTGGGCTGTACCAAGTCGTCCATTATTTCCAGATAATGTACAAAGGGTCAATGTTTATCCCTTACATGTATGTACAGTGGCTTGTGAAAGTATTCACCCCTCTTGGCATTTTTCCTATTTTATTGCCTTACAACCTGGAATTCAAATAGATTTTGGGGGGGTTTGTATCATTTGATTTACACAACATGCCTACCACTTTGAAGATGCAAAATATTTTTAATTGTGAAACAAACAAGAAATAAGACAAAAAAACAGAAAACTTGAGCGTGCTTAACTAGTCCCTGCCGATGAAAAACATCCCCACAGCATGATGCTGCCACCACCACGCTTCACTGTGGGGATGGTGTTCTCGGGGTGATGAGGTGTTGGGTTTGCGCCAGACATAGCGTTTTCCTTGATTGCCAAAAAGCTCAATTTTAGTCTCATCTGACCAGACTACCTTCTTCCATATGTTTGGAGAGTCTCCCACATGCCTTTTGGCGAACACCAAACGTGTTTGCTTATTTTTTTCTTTAGGCAATGCCTTTTTTCTGGCCACTCTTCAGTAAAGCCCAGCTCTGTGGAGTGTACGGCTTAAAGTGGTCCTATGGACTGATACTCCAATCTCCGCTGTGGAGCTTTGCAGCTCCTTCAGGGTTATCTTTGGTCTCTTTGTTGCCTCTCTGATTAATGCCCTCCTTGCCTGGTCCGTGAGTTTTGGTGGGCAGGTTTGTTGTGGTGACAAATTCTTTCCATTTTTGTATAACCTCTCCAATGTGAGCAAGACAAAGGAGCTGATCGTGGACACCTTTTCCCCCTCAGGAGACTGAAAAGATTTGGCATGGGTCCCCAGATCCTCAAAACATTCTCCAACTGCACCATCGAGAGCATCCTGACCAGTTGCATCACCGCCTGGTATGGCATCCGACCATAAGGCGCTACAGAAGGGCCAAGCTTCCTGCCATCCAGGACATATAGACTAGGCGGTGGCAGAGGAAGGCCCAAAAAATTGTCAAAGACTCCAGTCACCCAAGTTATAAACTGTTCTCTCTGCTACCGCACGGCAAGCGGTACCGGAGCGCCAAGTCTAGGTCCAAATGGCTCCTTAACAGCTTCTGAACAATTAATAAAATGTCCACCTGGACTATTTACATTGAAGAAGAGGGAACTATGCACAGAATTTCAGGACTCTAGGTCAGGGATGGTCAACTGGCGGCCCGTGGTCCGCAAATGCCTCGGATCAATTTCCCTCTGAAAATAACTATTTTCTGTGATCTATTGTCAGGCTATGTCATAATAGTATTCTAATTCCTAATTCTATGTTTAGGCCACTGTCTGTCTCACACCAGTCTCTCTTATCTTGTGTCCCCTGCCAGCTCTCAGATGATAAACATATGGTCCATGCTATGAAGGATCCTTTGGACGTCCCTACCCCATTGAAGTTGAAATTTAAAATGGTTAAGGTTAGGTAAGGGATTTGGTTATGTGTAAGGTTAGGGTAAGGGTTAAGGTTAGGGTTATGGTTTAGGGTAGAGACGTCCCAAGGATCCAAGTTAGCACTGACCAGGAACTATGGATGCAAGGACTGGTCATACATGATATAAAGAAAGATGGTTTTAACCATGTTTTGAGGCTATACAGTGTTTGTTTTCAGTTAAACAGGCCTATGTTCGGTTCTGATGGGGAAGAACAGTTCAACTAAGCTGAACAAGCATTTATAACTTATTTTCTTCAAGAATAAATGGGTATACAGTGCCTAATGAAAGTCTACACACCATTGAACAGTTTTCACATTTGAGATTGACTCTTTTACTGTCCAGCCACACCAGCTCAGGCTCAGGGTGCCAGCCTTCAGATTGGCGCACGGTGGTGGAAGGTGGAGACAGTCCATCAGAGAGGCTGAGGGTGGAGAGACTGAGTCTGCTTTACATGGGGTTCAAGTGAGGAAATGGGTCAGCTGGAAACACTCATCATTCAACCTATAGAATGTTGTTTTACATTATACTTCTAGTTATTATTAGTTGAAATGTAAAATGTATTGTAAACCAGAATGGATGGACTGTAATTGTTGTTCAACAAATAATACATTGTTATGAGTAATAACTGTTGTGTAACACATACGTTTCTGGCTGTAAACAGTCTGAGTATTTGGCGCATGGTAGTGGAAGGTGGAGACAGTTCGTCAGACAGGCTGAGGGTGGAGTGACAGTCTGCTGGCAGGAAGACAAACAAGATTACATGTTTTGTCGAGCACATCACTTTACATGGGGTTCAAATGAGCAATGGGTTCAGTTGAAAACACTAATCATTCAACCTATAGAATGTTGTTTTACATTATACTTACAGTTTATTTTCTTTTTTTATAGATGTGCTTTTCAATCAAAAAAGAGAGCAGAAGATTGACCCATTGACTGTATAGGTGACCGACTGGCTCGATTCAGTTTAGTAGCAACATTTGAAATTGTGTTTTTTACATTGGATAAAAGTAGAGATTCAGAGCTAGAAAATTGTATATCATACACTACAGTTGAGGAACAATGGGAAAGCAATTCTGCTTTGAAAGTTGATAAACTTGTAACACCACTTTTCAGAAAATGCCCCTTGAATGTTTTGGTACACACACTGGAGAGCTCTTCTTTCTCTACACCCATTCAGCATCGTTCACACCCTCTTAAGCTTTAACCCCAACCATCTCTTTAAGGATTCACATGAGGCCATGTGCTATACTGAGTGAGTACGGTAGTATATTAAACAACCAAAGATTTCAAGACTAAAGGCTGGTTTATGTCTGTAGAAATGTCTGTAGACAGTTGTCACAGTGACATCATGAACATTGTATTGTCATCCAACATCAAACTCGTCGTTGTCGTTATGAAAAAGTATGAACATGAAAACGTATTTTAACACCAATAAACCCATCCATTTAAAATTAATTTAGTATATGTAAAGCTTGCAAACCAGGCAACTAAAAGCAAATTTCTAAACAGTGTTTTGGTTCATTTCTAGCTTGTTAGCTAGCTAGCTAACGTTAAGTTAGCTGGCTAGACAGTTCAAATGTCTTAACTATAGCTAATTTGTATTCGTAATTACAGGAAAATAAACTCACAACAAGATCATTATTTACAAGTTAATGGCAAGCTAATTACAGAAAATAGCTTACGGTTGTGAGTGTGACTAAATAAAAGCAGGGCATTGTACCGGAGAATTTTAGAACTTGGAGACTGTCTCGTTGGCTTAACGTTATATCCTAATTTGACTTTGGTGCAGGTCATGTTGTTCTTCACATTACTGTCTCTGGTAAACACACACTATATCAAATAAAATCAATGTTTATTTGTCACATGCACAGGAGATGTAAACAGTACAGTGAAATGTTTACTTGCATAGTGTCAGTAGCTGAGTGTAGATGCGGTGAGGAATCAAGCGCAGTAAACACGGGCGTTCGTCAACAGACTTTAGTCACAAAAATAACAGCACCAAACAGGCGAACAGCCAACCCAACCGGGAGGCAAAATACAAAGTACGCACAACACACACAGTGCGTAAAAATGACGATAGCGCACACAGTGCGGACTCTCGGAAAAACAACAATCCTGAGAGTAATATCAAAGAGCAACAGCTTGACAAATAACAATACCACATAACACCTGCCCCCACACACGAAAACGAAATAGGCATCCAAATCAAACACTAACAAGGGACAGGTGTACAAACAGACAAAACCAAACAAACATGAAACATCGAACGGTGGCAGCTAGTACTCCGGGGACGACGACCGCCGAAGCCTGCCCGAACAAGGAGGAGGAGCAGCCTCGGCCGAAACCGTGACACATAGTGGAGTCTTTTGTTTAGACACGTAGCTAGCTAGCTAAACAATGAACCATAATCCCAACTCATAACGTTACTACCCTGCATGAATCTGCTGGTTGCTAAAGCTAACCAATTTAAAAACTTGGTCCTCCAGAAAGTGGAGAGGATTAGCAACACTTATGCAGTTCTTCATCTGTAACGATTCCGGCAGTCTGAGTCGGTTCCTGTCTGTGTATTAGTTTTTCTGCTCGGGATCTCCAGTTTCCCGAGGGTTCTGGAACGCTCCCTGCCTGGTTGCCGGGCTACGTTGCTAGGCGGGAGCTCTCCTGATTTCCACACCTGCATTCCATCAGCAATCTGCACACCTGGCCCTGATCATCACCTTCATAAGCTCTGACCTGACATCCATTCCCTGCCGGATCGTTAGCCATGAACATCACTCATCCGGAACCTTCACCCAACCTCTGCCTGATGGTCGGCGGCTGCCGAGCCATTACTGGACCTACCACTGCACCCTCAACAACCCATCCACGCCACCCGCTCTGTTCCCTGGATTATTCAGCCTCACTCGTGGATCTATTAAATAAACACTCACCTTTGTTTCAACCTACCTTGTCCTGGTCTGCTTCTGGGTTCTGGCTTAGTAAACCGTGACAGAACGATCCGGCCAGTAATGAACCCAGCGGACCTGGACTCTGTTCGCCATGCCATTACCCATCAGGAGAAGATGTTGGGCCATCATAGCACGGTACTACAGGAGATCGCGTTGTCAGTTCGGAACCTTTCTACCGGTCTGACGGAGGTCCAGAACCAGCGCAAGTTTCCGGTGGAGGATCCACTACCGGTTTCACCCATCTCGCCTGCCGCTTCTGGAGCTGTGTCCTTCCGTGAGCCCAAGGTTCCGACGCCGGATAAATATGAGGGGGAGCTGGGAAGATGCCGTTCCTTCCTTATGCAGTGTGGGTTAGTGTTCGATCTACAGCCCTACTCTTATGCCACAGACAAGGCTAGGATAGCCTTTGTGATTGAGTTGCTGCGTGGTCGAGCGCTGGAGTGGGCTTCAGCCGTTTGGGAACGACAGGATCCCTGCATGGCTTCATACCAGGGGTTCACGGCCGAGATGAGGAAGCTCTTTGACCATTCCGTCCGAGGGAGGGACGCAGCTAGGCGCCTGTTTTCGCTTCGCCAAGGAACTCGCAGCGTGGCCGACTTCGTGATCGAGTTCAAGACGTTGGCTGTGGAGAGTGGGTGGAATGAGGAGTCTCTGCAAGCGGCCTTTACCAGGGTCTGTCGGAGCAGCTCAAGGATGAGTTGATCTCCTATCCGGAGCCTAGTGACCTGGACAGCTTGGTAGCCTTGTCTATTCGGGTGGATAATCGAGTCCGAGAGCGAAGGAGGGAGAAGCAATGGGTCCCGTCCCAACCGATCAGCTTCTCAGGTTCCAGTCGGGTCGGGATTGGACCAGAATACGTCGATCATCGTCCACCACACAGGATTAGTGGAGAGGTCCTGTCTCCCGATTCTGAACCCATGCAAGTGGGGCGGCACGGGTTAACCAAGGAGGAGCGCCAACACAGACGTAGGACTAACTGTTGCCTCTACTGTGGTGGTTCGGGACATTACCTCGCCACTTGTTCCCGGCGGTCGTCAAACTGCGCGGCTCGCTAAAGTTGGGAGGACTTTTAGCGAGCCAGTTTCGACCTCTCAATACCTCTGTCAGACCCCGTTTCCCGGCTACCCTTATGAACAGGAATCAGAGCTTAGCGATTAACGCTTTTATCGATTCAGGTGCCGATGGAAGCTTTCTTGATGCCGAGTTGGTGGAACAGCTGGGGCTTTCCAAGGAGCAATTGCCGGAAGCCATTGAAGCTACCACTCTGGACGGCAGTAGTCTGGCACGTATCACGATGAGGACTGAACCGGTTAAGATGCTGTTGTCGGGAATCATTCTGAGATGATTTCATTCTTCATTCTGCCGTCTTCCCATGTTCCTCTGGTCCTTGGATACCCCTGGCTGAAGGAACACAATCCCACGTTCGATTGGGTGACGGGCAAGGTAACGAGTTGGAGCCTTGATTGTCATGCTAACTGTCTCAAGACTGCCTGTCCCCATTCGGTTCCCAGTCAGGTGATTGAGGCTAAACCCCCAGATTTGTCCCTGGTTCCCGAGACATATCACGATTTGGGGGAAGTGTTCAGTAAGCAGAAGGCTCTGTCACTCCCTCCCCACCGACCATATGATTGTGCCATCAACCTGTTCCCTGGAGCTGTCTACCCCAAGGGAAGGTTATACAGTATCTCCCGACCTGAACGTGAGGCTTTGGAGACCTACATCAAGGAGTCCCTAGCTGCTGGTCTCGTTCGTCCCTCGTCATCACCCCTGGGGGCAGGATTCTTCTTTGTGGGTAAGAAGGATGGCTCTCTTCGACCGTGTATTGATTATCGGGGGTTTGAATGACATCACGGTCAAGAACAAGTATCCCCTGCCCTTGATGAGTTCTGCCTTCGACTCCTTACAGGGTGCTACGGTGTTCACCAAGCTAGACCTACGCAATGCGTATCACATGGTCCGGATCAGAGAGGGGGACGAGTGGTTGACGGGTTTCAATACACCGATGGGTCACTTCGAGTATCAGGTGATGCCGTTTGGACTGACCAATGCTCCAGCGGTATTCCAGAGTATGGTGAACGACGTCCTGAGAGATATGATCGGTCTCTTTGTGTTTGTTTACCTGGATGACATTCTGATCTTCTCGAAGGAACCTTCCGACCACGTCCAGCATGTCCGGCAGGTTCTGCAGCGATTGTTGGAGAATCGCCTGTTCGTGAAGGCCGAGAAGTGCGAGTTTCACGCCCACACGACATCCTTCCTCGGGTACATCATCTCCAGGGGAGAGATTAGGATGGACCAGGAGAAGGTTAGAGCGGTTCTGGAATGGGCCCAGCCCGGTACGAGATTGCAGCTCCAGAGATTTTTGGGGTTTGCGAATTTCTACCGCAGATTCATCCGGGATTACAGCCGTGTGGCCGCTCCGTTAACTGCCTTGACTTCCAGTATCAGGACCTTCAAGTGGAATCCGGAGGCGGATCGAGCGTTTCTGGATTTGAAGAGGCGATTCACCAACGCACCGATTCTCTCTCAACCGGACACGGCCCGTCAGTTCGTCGTTGAAGTGGACGCGTCTGATGTGGGAGTTGGCGCCATCCTGTCGCAGCGATGCTCCACGGACAGTAAACTCCATCCCTGCGCCTACTACTCTCGTCGCCTTTCGCCTGCGGAGAGGAACTACGATGTGGGTAACCGGGAGCTTCTCGCGGTGAAACTTGCCTTGGAGGAGTGGCGCCACTGGTTGGAGGGGGCGGAGCAACCGTTTATTGTCTGGACTGACCACAAGAATCTTGCTTACGTGCAATCGGCTAGACGTCTCAACTCCCGTCCAGGCCAGGTGGGCGTTGTTTTTCGGACGATTCAATTTTTTCCCTGACGTTCCGACCTGGATCTAAGAACGGCAAGGCGGACGCCTTGTCCCGGATGTTCTCCAAGACGGAAGAGAGTGGGTCCAAGACCGAGACAATTCTCCCCGGAACTGCGTCGTGGGGAGCAGTTATGTGGAAGATTGAGGAGGAGGTGATGGCGGCCCCTTCGGACGCAGCCCGGTCCCGGTAACGGTCCACCCGGTCGGTTGTTTGTGCCTGAGTCGGTTCGTCCTGCTGTCCTCAAATGGTCCCACGCCAGCAAGATGGCTTGTCACCCTGGCGTGGCTCGGACGATGGCGTTTCTTCGCAGACGTTTTTGGTGGCCTGCCATGGCCGAGGATACTCGGGGTTTTGTTGCTGCCTGTCCAGTGTGTGCGCAGAATAAGAGTACCAATCGGCCCAGCTCTGGACTACTTCACCCCCTTCCTATTCCCCGGCAACCATGGTCGCATCTGGCCCTGGACTTTGTCACTGGGTTGCCCTCTTCTGAGGGGAACACGGTCGTTCTGACTATCGTGGACAGATTCAGCAAGTTCGCCCACTTTGTGCCAATTGCCAAGCTTCCCTCTACCTCGGAGACGTCCGAGATCCTGGTTAGGGAGGTTTTCAGGGTCCACGGTTTGCCCAGTGATATCGTTTCCGACCGTGGCCCTCAGTTTACCTCTGCTGTCTGGAAGTCCTTCTGTTTGGCCATTGGAGCTACAGTCAGTCTCACATCTGGTTTTCACCCCCAATCTAATGGTCAGGCGGAGAGAGCCAACCAGAAGATGGAATCCACGCTACGCTGCCTTGTCTCCTCCAACCCCACCTCCTGGGTCTCTCAGTTGCCTTGGGTTGAGTATGCCCACAATACTCTCCCTACTTCTGCCACTGGGATGTCTCCCTTCCAGTGCCTGTATGGCTACCAACCTCCCTTGTTCCCTTCTCAGGAGAAGGAGCTCTCAGTGCCCTCTGTTCAGGCCCATATTCGTCGTTGCCACCGGACCTGGCATCGGGCCAGAAAGGCACTCCTTAGAGTTTCGGACCGGTATCAGCTCCAGGCGAATCGTCGCCGGATCCCCGCTCCCACCTATACCATCGGAGATAGGGTCTGGTTGGCCACACGGGATCTTCCTTTACGGACTGAGTCTAGGAAGTTGTTACCGAAGTTCATTGGTCCGTTTGTGGTGGAGAAGGTGATCAATCCGGTGGCAGTTCGACTCAAACTACCGAGGACGCTCAGAGTCCATCCCACCTTTCATGTCTCCTGCCTCAAGCCTGTTTTCCTCAGTCCTCTGTTGCCTCCTCCGCCTCCTCCTCCTCCTCCTCGGATGATCGGAGGTGGTCCTGCCTATACGGTGCGACGCATCATGGATTCCAGACGGCGGGGCCGGGGTTTCCAGTATCTCGTGGACTGGGAGGGGTATGGTCCTGAAGAGAGGAGTTGGATTCCGCGGCGACAGATCCTAGATGCTGACCTCATTCGTGACTTCTACCGCCTCCATCCTGGCGCTCCGGGAGTCCGCCCGGTGGCGTTCGTCGGAGGGGGGTACTGTAACGATTCCGGCAGTCTGAGTCGGTTCCTGTCTGTGTATTAGTTTTTCTGCTCGGGATCTCCAGTTTCCCGAGGGTTCTGGAAACGCTCCTGCCTGGTTGCCGGGCTACGTTGCTAGGCGGGAGCTCTCCTGATTTCCACACCTGCATTCCATCAGCAATCTGCACACCTGGCCCTGATCATCACCTTCATAAGCTCTGACCTGACATCCATTCCCTGCCGGATCGTTAGCCATGAACATCACTCATCCGGAACCTTCACCCAACCTCTGCCTGATGGTCGGCGGCTGCCGAGCCATTACTGGACCTACCACTGCACCCTCAACAACCCATCCACGCCACCCGCTCTGTTCCCTGGATTATTCAGCCTCACTCGTGGATCTATTAAATAAACACTCACCTTTGTTTCAACCTACCTTGTCCTGGTCTGCTTCTGGGTTCTGGCTTAGTAAACCGTGACATCATCATATATTTCAAAATAGTCACGTTAGAAAGGATTACCTACACATACTGACCAGCTCATGTTATAGACAAACTCATCTTTTGGCATGTCCAGCCCATCCATTATCTCAGCCAATCATGGCTAGAGGGACGGTTCCTGACTTTTTCAAAATTGTATTCGTATTTACAGATGGCATACAAGTTTGTTATTAAGGCACATGAAAGTTCACATGTTCCAGAAGGCATTTCTGCCAAAAAAAAAAAGCATTTTGATAAAAAATAAATGTTTACGTTCAAATGCCTCTCCTGTAAAGTAGTGAAGCGCGACAAACGCCTAGTTTCCTGAAAATAGTCACTTATTGTCTATTAGGGTGAACCATGAATAGTTTCGCAAAACAATTTATTATTTTGTGGTTGACCACTAATTAGATAATTCAGGTAGCTAACGTTACACAGAACCACCGGGACTATATATAAAAATATACTGGATGTCGGAAGTTTACATACACCATAGCCAAATACATTTAAACTCAGTTTTTCACAATTCCTGACATTTAATCCTAGTAAAAATTCCCTGTCTTAGGTCAGTTAGGATCACCACTTTATTTTAAGAATGTGAAATGTCAAAATAATAGTAGAGAGAATGATTTATTTCAGCTTTTATTTCTTTCATCACATTCCCAGTGGGTCAGAAGTTTACATACACTCAATTAGTCTTTGGTAGTATTGCCTTTGCTGTTGTTCTGGGATTGATTTGCACTTTTCGCACCAAAGTATGTTCATTTCTAGGTGACAGAACGCGTCTCCTTCCTGAGCGGTATGACGGCTGCGTGGTCTCATGGAGTTTATACTTGCGTACTATTGTTTGTACAGATGAACGTGGTACCTTCAGGCATTTGGAAATTCCTCCCAAGGATAAACCAGACTTTTGGAGGTCTATAATTTTTTTCTGAGGTCTTGGCTGATTTCTTTTGATTTTACCATGATGTCCAGCAAAGAGGCACTTCAAGAGTTTGAAGGTAGGCCTTGAAATACATCCACAGGTACACCTCCAATTGACTCAAATGATGTCAATTAGCCTATCAGAAGCTTCTAAAGCCATGACATCATTTTCTGGAATTTTCCAAGCTGTTTAAAGGCACAGTCAACTTAGTGTATGTAAACTTCTGACCCACTGGAATTGTGATACAGTGAATTATAAGTGAAATAATCTCTCTGTAAACAATTGTTGGAAAAATTACTTGTGTCAGGCACAAAGTAGATGTCCTAACTGACTTTCCAAAACTATAGTTTATTAACAAGAAATGTGTGGAGTGGTTGAAAAGTGAGTTTTAATGACTCCAACCTAAGTGTATGTAAACTTCAACTGTATGTGTTACTGTAATTCAGCGTTTAGCTTCCATAGTACACATAAAACAAAATAAACCATTATCATCATCATCATTGAATCTTGGAGTGCTCTTTGCCATCTCTGCTCTAGACCAGTTGGGGTCGCGCGAGTCCTTTATGACTCACTGGACATAGCTAGCTAAAGTTAGGTAGCTAGCATAGCTAACTGTGACTGTTAGCTACCTAGCTATGTTAACCGGGTGCTTTCTTGCCTAGTCTTAGCTAGACTACCAATGTTTTACAAACAAAAACACTAGCTAGCTCAGTTAGCTACCTAATATAACATAGGCTAGACCCTAAACGTATTGACGTAGCTAGCTACCTCTGCTCTAACAGTTTTTACAGGGATGTAGCTCAGTTGGTAGAGCATGGCGTTTGCAACGCCAGGGTTGTGGGTTCGATTCCCATGGGGGGCCAGTATGAAAAAAAATAAAAAAATTATGTGTGCACTCACTAACTGTAAGTCGCTCTGGATAAGAGCGTCTGCTAAATGACAAAAAATGTAAAATTTATTTATTTTATTTTTTATTTTTTAGGGGGTAGATCAGCTTTAATATTGCAGCTAGATTGTAACTTCCATCAATGTAATTGTCTGCATCACTTCCAATCCACCATATGTTTTTTTCCCCGCAAATATATATATATATATATATATATATATATATATATATATATATGTTAACATTTACATTTTACATTTTAGTCATTTAGCAGACGCTCTTATCCAGAGCAACTTACAGTTAGTGAGTGCATACATTATATATATATTTTTTCATACTGGAAAAAAAGTATTTAGTCAGCCACCAATTGTGCAAGTTCTCCCACTTAAAAAGATGAGAGAGGCCTGTAATTTTCATCATAGGTACACGTCAACTATGACAGACCAAATGAGGAAAAAAAATCCAGAAAATCACATTGTAGGATTTTTAATGAATTTATTTGCAAATTATGGTGGAAAATAAGTATTTGGTCAATAACAAAAGTTTCTCAATACTTTGTTATATACCCTTTGTTGGCAATGACACAGGTCAAACGTTTTCTGTAAGTCTTCACAAGGTTTTCACACACTGTTGCTGGTATTTTGGCCCATTCCTCCATGCAGATCTCCTCTAGAGCAGTGATGTTTTGGGGCTGTCGCTGGGCAACACGGACTTTCCACTCCCTCCAAAGATTTTCTATGGGGTTGAGATCTGGAGACTGGCTAGGCCACTCCAGAACCTTGAAATGCTTCTTACGAAGCCACTCCTTCGTTGCCCGGGCGGTGTGTTTGGGATCATTGTCATGCTGAAAGACCCAGCCATGTTTCATCTTCAATGCCCTTGCTGATGGAAGGAGGTTTTCACTCAAAATCTCACGATACATGGCCCCATTCATTCTTTCCTTTACACGGATCAGTCGTCCTGGTCCCTTTGCAGAAAAACAGCCCCAAAGCATGATGTTTCCACCCCCATGCTTCACAGTAGGTATGGTGTTCTTTGGATGCAACTTTGTCCTCCAAACACGACGAGTTGAGTTTTTACCAAAAAGTTCTATTTTGGTTTCATCTGACCATATGACATTCTCCCAATCCTCTTCTGGATCATCCAAATGCACTCTAGCAAACTTCAGACGGGCCTGGACATGTACTGGCTTAAGCAGGGGGATATGTCTTCCACTGCAGGATTTGAGTCCCTGGCGGCGTAGTATGTTACTGATGGTAGGCTTTGTTACTTTGGTCCCAGCTCTCTGCAGGTCATTCACTAGGTCCCCCCGTGTGGTTCTGGGATTTTTGCTCACCGTTCTTGTGATCATTTTGACCCCACGGGGTGAGATCTTGCGTGGAGCCCCAGATCGAGGGAGATTATCAGTGGTCTTGTATGTCTTCCATTTCCTAATAATTGCTCCCACAGTTGATTTCTTCAAACCATGCTGCTTACCTATTGCAGATTCAGTCTTCCCAGCCTGGTGCAGGTCTACAATTTTGTTTCTGGTGTCCTTTGACAGCTCTTTGGTCTTGGCCATAGTGGAGTTTGGAGGGTGACTGTTTGAGGTTGTGGACAGGTGTCTTTTATACTGATAACAAGTTCAAACAGGTGCCATTAATACAGGTAACGAGTGGAGGACAGAGGAGCCTCTTAAAGAAGAAGTTACAGGTCTGTGAGAGCCAGAAATCTTGCTTGTTTGTAGGTGACCAAATACTTATTTTCCACCATAATTTGCAAATAAATTCATTAAAAATCCTACAATGTGATTTTCTGGAATTTCTTTTCTCAATTTGTCTGTCATAGTTGACTGTCACACCCTGGTTCTGGGACTCATTATGTTGAGCCAGGGTGTGTTCATTCATTGGGTGTATTTCTATGTTGGTATTTCTGTTGTGTTCATTTCTATGTGTGACTGAGTGACTCCCAATCAGAGGCAATGAGTGTCAACTGTTTGCTGGTTGTCTCTGATTGGGAGCCATATTTAACTGTCTGTGTTTCACTTTGGGTTTGTGGGTTTTTGTTCCTTTACGGTCATTGTTACTGTGGACTTCACGAGTCGTCTATTGTTTTGGGTTTTTGTGCGTTAGTATAATAAAGTCAATCATGTTCGCTCAACACGCTGCGTATTGGTCTACTCCTTACCCAGACGATCGTGACAGAAAAACCCACCATACAACGACCAAGCAGCGTGTCCAGGAACAAACGCAGGAGGTGACGCTGGTGGATGTCCTCCTCGGTTGGGGGCAGATTACCGAGGAGGAGGCCGTCCGGTACCGGAGGGCTATGAAGGGGGAGACCCAGGCAGGAGAGGAGCAGCGGCGTCAGCAGTGCCATCGTCGGACGGACGGGAGGCACCCCCAATAATTTTTTAGGGGGGGGCACACGGCGTGGGCGACTGGGCAGCAGGAGGCTGCCACAGGGCGAAATAGGAGACGAGGAGAGAAGGCCACCGGGTTACGGGAGCCATTGGCGAGAGGAGGGAAGGAAGTCGTAGAGGCACGGCGAGAGGTACTGAGGTGTATTGCCAGTCCGGTCCGGCCCGTTCCTGATCCCCGTTTAAAGCCAGTGGTGTGTGTTCCCAGTACGGTCCGGCCTGTCCCTGCTCCACGCAACAAGCCTACGGTGTGCGTCGCCAGCCCAGCCCGGCCTGTCCCTGCTCCACGCACCAATCCTACGGTGTGCGTCGCCAGCCCAGTCCGGCCTGTCCCTGCTCCACGCACCAAGCCTACGGTGTGCGTCGCCAGCCCAGCCCGGCCTGTCCCTGCTCCACGCACCAAGCCTACGGTGTGCGTCGCCAGCCCAGTCCGGCCTGTCCCTGCTCCACGCACCAAGCCTACGGTGTGCGTCGCCAGCCCAGTCCGGCCTGTCCCTGCTCCACGCACCAAGCCTACGGTGTGCGTCGCCAGCCCAGCCCGGCCTGTCCCTGCTCCACGCACCAAGCCTACGGTGTGCGTCGCCAGCCCAGTCCGGCCTGTCCCTGCTCCACGCAACAAGCCTACGGTGTGCGTCGACAGCCCAGCCCGGCCTGTTCCCGCTCCACGCACCAAGCCTACGGTGTGCGTCGTCAGCCCAGCCCGGCCTGTCCCCGCTCCACGCACCAAGCCTACGGTGTGCGTCGTCAGCCCAGCCCGGCCTGTCCCTGCTCCACGCACCAAGCCTACGGGGTGCGTCGCCAGCCCTGTCCGGCCTGTCCCTGCTCCACGCACCAAGCCTACGGTGTGCGTCGTCAGCCCAGCCCGGCCTGTCCCTGCTTCACGCACCAAGCCTACGGGGTGCGTCGTCAGCCCGGTCCGGCCTGTTCCTGCCACCCGCACCAAGTCTACGGTGCGCGTCGCCAGCCCGACCCGGCCTGTTCCTGCCACCCGCACCAAGTCTACGGTGCGCGTCGCCAGCCCGACCCGGCCTGTTCCTGCCACTCGCACCAAACCTACGGTGCGCGTCGCCAGCCCGACCCGGCCTGTTCCTGCCACTCGCACCAAACCTACGGTGCGCGTCGCCAGCCTGACCCGGCCTGTTCCTGCCACTCGCACCAAACCTACGGTGCGTGTCGCCAGCCCGGTCCGGCCTGTTCCTGCCACTCGCACTAAGCCAGGGGTGCGAGAAGTCAGCCTGGTAAGGCCCGTTCCTCCTCCACGCACCAAGCCAGGGGTGCGAGTCGACAGACTGGACCAGGGGCACTATGGGGGGTTTATTGGAGGGTGGTGGTCAAGGCCGGAGCCAGAACCGCCGCCGAGGAGTTATGCCCGCCCAGCCCTCCCCTGTTTTGTTTAGTTGAGGCGCGGTCGCAGTCTGCGCCTTTAGGGGGGGGGTACCGTCACACCCTGGTTCTGGGACTCATTATGTTGAGCCAGGGTGTGTTCATTCATTGGGTGTATTTCTATGTTGGTATTTCTGTTGTGTTCATTTCTATGTGTGACTGAGTGACTCCCAATCAGAGGCAACGAGTGTCAGCTGTTTGCTGGTTGTCTCTGATTGGGAGCCATATTTAACTGTCTGTGTTTCACTTTGGGTTTGTGGGTTTTTGTTCCTTTACGGTCATTGTTACTGTGGACTTCACGAGTCGTCTATTGTTTTGGGTTTTTGTGCGTTAGTATAATAAAGTCAATCATGTTCGCTCAACATGCTGCGTATTGGTCTAATCCTTACCCAGACGATCGTGACATTGACGTGTACCTATGATGAAAATTACAGGCCTCTCTCATCTTTTTAAGTGGGAGAACTTGCACAATTGGTGGCTGACTAAATACTTTTTTCCCCCACTGTACGTCTCTTGTCTGAGCCGTTGAATTGCGGCTCCACTTTGTCTCTATACTGACGTTTGCCTGTTTAATTGCCTTGCGGAATGAATAGCTACACTGTTTGTATTCTGCCATATTCCCAGTCACCTTGCCGTGGTTAAATGCTGTGGTTCGCGCTTTCAGTTTTGCGCGAATGCTGCCATATATCCACGGTTTCTAGTTAGGGTAGGTTTTAATAGTCACAGTGGGCACAATATCTCCTATACACTTCCTGATAAACTCAGTCACCTGTTTCAGTGTATTCGTCCAGCTACCCAGAACATAACCCTGTCCGAGTGGTCAAAACAATCTTGAAGCGTGGATTCCAAATGGTCAGACCAGTGTTGAATAGTCCTTAGCACAGGTACTTCCTGTTTGAGTTTCTGTCTATAGGAAGGGAGTAGCAAAATGGAGTCGTGTTCAGATTTGCTGAAAGGAGGGTGGGGGAGAGCCTTGTAAGCATCGAATAACAATGGTTGAGTATTTTAGCAGCTTGAGTACAACAAAAATCTCATTCATTTATAGCATAGATTCTCTAGGGTCCTTCTCCATCTAATAGCCTAATGGGCAGAATTTTAGCTTGCAAATGATCTAGCAAATTTGAGGTGAAATGTTATTCTTCCATCACCTGCCGAATAAAAACCTCATATGGCCCTACGTCTGAAAAAAGTTATTGGGCCAGATATGCTGAAGTGGACTCGGCCCAAGTAACATTATCCAGAACCCAGAGTAATATGATTCTGCCAGACTCGGGAAGTGCTCGGCCAGTATGAAGCCCACTCGAGTCCGAGTCGATGCCGAGTCCCTCGAGTATCAAACGGAATAGGCCCGAACCCACCATGTTGACTGGGTTGTTTTTAAGCCTTGGAGTTCTAAACCTATAATGTTGTTATTTGATCTGATTTTAATAGCTAGCATTTCGATGGCCGTAGCGAATAAATATGGTGACAGCGGACACCCTTGTTTAACTCATGTTGACAGTTCAAAACTCTCTGAGAAGTAGCCTCTATTTACTATTTTACACCTGGGGTTGCTATATATTACTTTTACCGACTAATTAAGAGACTCACTGAAATTGAAAAAAATCCAGGCATTTATATATGAAATCCAGTCTTACTTTATGAAATGCCTTTTCAAAATCCGCTAGGAATACCAGGCCTTGCTTCTTAGATGTTTCATGTTGTTCTATTATTTCTAGTAGTTGTCATATATTGTCTCCAATGTATCAACCACGTAAAAACCCTGCCCAGGTTTCCGGCCCGAGTCCAAAATGAATGATGTTTCAAATGTCTGATGTTTCAAATTCAAGAAACAGGTTTTAGTAATATGCACAAAGCAACTGGTGTTTTCATGTTCTTTTTGTTCACTTTTTGTTTTTTTATTCCATTGCCTATTTGCCTGTTAGCCAATGCCACAGATGTTAGACAATTGAGTCAGGATATTATGTGTGTAGTAAATCTGAGTAGGTTGATGTGTATGATATTGGATTTGATTTAGTGAAAGCGTCTGAACAAGAGTAAGACTATAATGTGTGATGTGTAAATAGATAATAACCCCAGTCAATTTGCATGGTTGAGTGTCTATGTGTGTAACATGAAGTGAGTGTAGCCTTAATATTCAGGATGATAATTGTAATCCATATAGTATCATGTGTTAAACATCATATATATTTTACAGTCCCCATTAGTTATTCCATAACCTGGTATCCCCGTAGAATTTAGTATAGCCATGGTGTTATGGAGCTGTCTCGGAAAAGCTGTCCGCCCATAAAGAGTTTGTCCACAATGAGAAAGGCACACTTACCCCTCTCCCTCTGTTGCCTCTGTACAGGATACAGTCTCTTGCAACATTTGTTTATCTCCCGGGGAAATTGGTAATTGAGACTGAATTTTGTAAAAAAATTAATTTGTTGCTGCAAACTTCCCGCAAGTTTGTGGAAAATTTGCTGCAAACTAAATAGTGTGCCACAAAATGTTGGCAGAAGTTTGCAAACATTTGCCATTAGTGGTGAATCTGCAGCAAACCTTTGGCAACAATAATATTTAATGCCACTAGCGGAAAACAGTTCGCCAGAGGTTTTGTTCTGGCAGACAATTCTCTCAAGATTCTATTTGAATCTGTGGCAAACCTGTGGCAGCAACATTTATTGCCACTAGTGGCAAACAGTTTACCAGAAGCCGTTTCTGCTGAACACATGAGTTCCAAGACCAGTAACCGCTGATGACCAATCAAGGGGATTAGAAACATCTGTTGAAAAATGGAAATTAAGCTATCTAGCTAGCTACAATACCTACCAAAGTTGTCCGGTGAGTGTCTAACTTATTAATTAAATTCCAATTAAACTTGTACATTTTATTAGCGAAATGATGCCTAGTTAGCGATGTCATGTTTTATGGGATAGAGTGAAACACATTTTGTTGATACCAGTTTCAATCTGTCAGCGCCACTGACTGACTGGCTAGCGCTTAGCTAACGTTAGCTATCATATTTTTGCACAATTCATGTGATAGGTAGCTAGCTAGCTAACTAATGGTTTGCCTAAACACTTATGTATTTAGGTGAATACATTTCTGTCTTTTAATACCAATATGCATGTCAATATGCTAGTGTCACGGTTCAGTAGCTAGCACAACAGCTAAGGTAGGTAGGTAGCTAGCTAGCAACAATATGAGTTGATTTGACATCAAAGCAAAACTTCACTTTTGCGGATGGATACCCTTCGCCTACCCATGGTGGTGGAAGAGGCTGTATTGGGAGGAGGATGCATCAACACCCTGGAAATATGTTTGTGGTGCACTCACTAAAAACACATTTTTGGAGCGATAAATGAGTGTACCATCTTCAAGATTGATAAGATAAGTAAATGCATGTGTTATTCTCATAAATGTAGCCCATGCATTAATTCTTTGTAACAATTAGATATTTTATTGCTTTAATTAAACTAGTAGCTAGCTCACCTTGATCATGTGTTGTTCATTCTCTCTTACTAGAAGCAATCAGTTACAAGGCAAAAATACAGATTGAGGTCTTCAATCAAACTGAGGACAGAGAAATATGTATGCACCAGACAGGTCAAGGCTTCTTGCATGCATGGCTTTGAGATGTAAGTTACATTTAGGCCCAATTGCTGGGTTGCAGGCATTAGGTCAATAGTTGGGTTGTTTTCTGTAAATACAGCAAGGTTGAGTTGTTGATGCTGGGTATTCTAGTTCTAGTGGAAAACGGCTAACGTTATTTCGACAGACTAAGGGTGTTTTGGCTGACTGAAAAGGGTAAGTAATAAACGTTACGAATTATGAATTTGATAATCATTCAGGTTAAATAGGTTGTCCTATCATAATTAGGTAGCTAGCTAATGTTAGCTTGTGCTTTAGCTAGCTAACGACCGTTAGCTAGCTAGCCATTTTCTGTGCTAATATCTCTGGCTGTGGTAACATTAGCTAACTAGTTAGCCTCGCGACCTTGCTCGCAACACTAGCTTACTGAAGTGTTGTCGCGGAATATAACTAAATGTAAGGTTTTTGTCAACGTTTAGCTAGCTAGCTAGCTAGCTAGACACTGAAGCTGAAACGACAATCTTCTCTGACAGCCTTTACCAGAAGTTCCCTGTGAGTGAGCAGACAACTCTCAAGAAGTCACGCCTTTGGAATGTGGAGTCGGGGAAAGACATAACTACCATGGGTGGACTGAAAGTTACATTTCAGATCGGCACCAGGAGATTTGAATGGGAGGTGTACGTGGCCCCTATACATGACTCCCTCCTCCTCGGCCTGGACCTGTTGAGAGATGCAAATGTAACTATCCATGCCAGTGGAAGAGTCTTCATCAAGGAGGAACTTTTGCCTGCCAAAATCGTTGGAGGCAACGGACCAGACTATTTCGTAGCTTAGGTGCTCCTGGAGAAAGACACAACCTTGCCACCAGACTGTGAATGTCTAGTCTGGGGTGAAGTTGACCATTTGAAGCCCAGCATCTCTGCTGTACTTGAGCCTCTAAATATTACCAAAGCCGTGTCCTCCAGAAGTGTCGCCACAACCATGCAGCAGAGGGTGCCTGTCATGCTCTGCAACCTTTCGAGCAACAAGGCCGCTCTACCAAGAGGAGCTTGCCTTGGCCTCCTGGTCGAAATGTTCCCTGATGACTCATCCAGTCCATCCAGTCCAGCTGAGTAGGATGAAACATGCAGTCCTAGGGAACAGCCTGAAAGTGCACAGCGGCCAGATATTAGAAGAGTGACTGCTGCCACTGACCTACCTGAACATCTTCGGGCCCTGTTTGCTGCTTCAAGCGAGGCACTCAACGGGGAACAACAACAGTGGTTGATTGAGCTCCTGCTGGAGTACAAGTCCCTTTTTGCAACAACCAACACATACTTAGGCTACATGTCTGCTGTCACCCACTAGATAGACACTGGAGCGGCTAGGCCAGTATGTAAACCGGTATGACGAATACCTCTCGGGTTCCAAGGAGAAGAGGAAAACGCACCTCAAGGCCATGCTGGAAGCAGGTGTTGTCACACCATCATCCTCAGAGTGGGTATCCCCCACCGACAACGGACTCGCTCAAACTGTCGGGACTAACCCACAACGTTAGACACGGACACGTATGATCTGCTTGGCGTGTTGACACACTGGTGGTTTGTTGTGGCCGAGTATTGGTGCTAAACCATGTTGTTGGAGGCTGGAATGCTAGTTGGCTGTGGCGTCATAGGATTCAGTGCCCTGGACGGTTTTCACTGAAGAATACTGTACCAAGTTAGCTAGCTGAATAAACTAAGTTAGTCTATTCCTAGAAAACATTGAACCGCTGTAGTTTACAACAATTATAGTTTCTGAGGTGGAAGTTGGAAGAGTTATATTTGGGTGTTTCAGTGAAACGTAAGTGAGGGAGGCCCCGCTCTCTCGCTTTCCCAGATGTTTAGTTCATTTCATTCCGATTCCCTTTGCATTATTGTAGCCATTTTCTGTAGCCTGTCAACTATGCCTCTGTCTATCCCTGTTCTCTCCTCTCCGCACAGGCTATACAAACGCCTCACACCGTGTGGCTGCTGCCTCTCTAACCTGGTGGTCCCTGCACGCACGACCCACGTGGAGTTCCAGGTCTCTGGCAGCCTCTGGAACTGCCGTTCTGCAGCCAACAAGGCAGAGTTCATCTCAGCCTATGCTACCCTCCAGTCCCTCGACTTCTTGGCGCTGACGGAAACATGGATTACCACTGAAAACACTACTACTCCTACTGCTCTCTCCTCATCTGACCATGTGTTCTCGCATACCCCGAGAGCATCTGGTCAGCGGGGTGGTGGCACAGGAATCCTGATCCCTCCCAAGTGGACATTCTCTATTTTTCCCCTGACCCATCTGTCTATCTCCTCATTTGAATTACATGCTGTCACAGTCACTAGCCCATTCAAGCTTAACATCCTTGTCATTTATCGCCCTCCAGGTTCCCTTGGAGAGTTCATCAATGAGCTTGATGCCTTGATAAGTTCCTTTCCTGAGGATGGCTCACCCCTCACAGTTCTGGGTGACTTTAACCTCCCTACGTCTACCTTTGACTAATTTCTCTCTGCCTCCTTCTTTCCACTCCTCTCCTCTTTTGACCTCACCCTCTCACCGTCCCCCCTACTCACAAGGCAGGCAATACGCTTGACCTCATCTGTACTAGATGCTGTTCTTCTACTAATCTCACTGCAACTCCCCTCCATGTCTCCGACCACTACTTTGTATCCTTTTCTCTCTCGCTCTCCTCCAACACTACTCACTCTGCCCCTACTCAGATGGTAATGCGCCGTCGCAACCTTCACTCTCTCTCTCCCGCTACTCTCTCCTCTTCCATCCTATCATCTCTTCCCTCTGCTCAATCCTTCTCCCTCCAATCTCCTGATTCTGCCTCCTCAACCCTCCTCTCCTCCCTTTCTGCATCCTTTGACTCTCTATGTCCCCTATCCTCCCGGCCGGCTCGGTCCTCCCCTCCTGCTCCGTGGCTTGACGACTCATTGCGAGCTCACAGAACAGGGCTCCGGGCAGCCGAGCGGAAATGGAGGAAAACTAGACTCCCCGCGGACCTGGCATCTTTTCACTCCCTCCTCTCTACAGTTTCTGCTGCTAAAGCCACTTTCTACCACTCTAAATTCCAAGCATCTGCCTCTAACCCTAGGAAGCTCTTTTCCACCTTCTCCTCCCTGCTGAATCCCCCTCCTCCCTCTCTGTGGATGACTTCATCAACCATTTTGAAAAGAAGGTTGACGACATCCGATCCTCGTTTGTTAAGTCAAATGACACTGCTGGTCCTGCTCACACTGCCCTACCCTATGCTTTGACTTCTTTCTCCCCCCTCTCTCCAGATGAAATCTTGCGACTTGTGACAGCCGGCCGCCCAGCAACCTGCCCGCTTGACCCTATCCCCTCCTCTCTTCTCCAGACCATCTCCGGTGACCTTCTCCCTTACCTCACCTCGCTCATCAACTCATCCTTGACCGCTGGCTATGTCCCTTCTGTCTTCAAGAGAGCGAGAGTTGCACCCCTTCTCCAAAAACCTACACTCGATCCCTCCGATGTCAACAACTACAGACCAGTATCCCTTCTTTCTTTTCTCTCCAAAACTCTTGAGCGTGCCGTCTTTAGCCAACTCTCTTGCTATCTCTCTCAGAATGACCTTCTTGATCCAAACCAGTCAGGTTTCAAGACTGGTCATTCAACTGAGACTGCTCTTCTCTGTGTCACGGAGGCTCTCCGCACTGCTAAAGCTAACTCTCTCTCCTCTGCTCTTGTCCTTCTAGACCTGTCTGCTGCCTTTGATACTGTGAACCATTAGATCCTCCTCTCCACCCTCTCCGAGTTGGGTATCTCCGGCGCGGCTCACTCTTGGATTGCGTCCTACCTGACCGGTCGCTCCTACCAAGTGGCGTGGCGAGAATCTGTCTCCGCACCACGTGCTCTCACCACTGGGGTCCCCCAGGGCTCAGTTCTAGGCCCTCTCCTATTCTAGCTATACACCAAGTCACTTGGTTCTGTCATATCCTCACATGGCCTCTCCTATCATTGCTACGCAGACGACACACAACTAATCTTCTCCTTTCCCCCTTCTGATAACCAGGTAGCGAATCGCATCTCTGCATGTCTGGCAGACATATCAGTGTGGATGACGGATCACCACCTCAAGCTGAACCTCGGCAAGACGGAGCTGCTCTTCCTCCCGGGGAAGGACTTCCCGTTCCATGATCTCGCCATCACGGTTGACAACTCCGTTGTGTCCTCCTCCCAGAGTGCAAAGAGCTTTGGCGTGACCCTGGACAACACCGTGTCGTTCTCCGCTAACATCAAGGCAGTGACCCGATCCTGTAGGTTCATGCTCTACAACATTCGGAGAGTACGAACCTGCCTTACACAGGAAGCGGCACAGGTCCTAATCCAGGCACTTGTCATCTCCCATCTGGATTACTGCAACTCACTATTGGCTGGGCTCCCTGCCTGTGCCATTAAACCCTTACAACTCATCCAGAATGCCGCAGCCCGTCTGGTGTTCAACCTTCCCAAGTTCTCTCACGTCACCCCGCTCCTCCGCACACTCCACTGGGTTCCAGTTGAAGCTCGCATCTGCTACAAGACCATGGTGCTTGCTTTCGGAGCTGTGAGGGGAACGGCACCTCCGTACCTTCAGGCTCTCATCAGTCCCTACACCCAAACGAGGGCATTGCGTTCATCCACCTCTGGCCTGCTGGCCCCCCTACCTCTGCGGAAGCACATTTCCCGCTCAGCCCAGTCAAAACTGTTCGCTGCTCTGGCACCCCAATGGTGGAACAAGCTCCCTCACGATGCCAGGACAGCGGAGTCACTCACCACCTTCCGGACACTTGAAACCCCACCTCTTTAAGGAATACCTCGGATAGGATAAAGTCATCCATCTACCTTCCCTTACCCCACCCCAAAGAAAGAAAAAAATAACATATTGTAAAGTGGTTATCCCACTGGCTATAAGGTGAATGCACCAATTTGTAAGTCGCTCTAGATAAAAGCGTCTGCTAAATGACGTAAATGTAAATGTAGTTCGTAAGAAGGATGGTGGAGTACACTGGTGTGCCGATTACCACTGCTTCAACAGCCTGACAGGCAAGGATGCATACCGCTTGCCCAAGATTGAAGAGTGTCTTGATGTCCTTGGGGGAGCCAACGTCTCCATATTAGATCTTCAATCCGGCTACCGGCAGATAGCTGTGGATGAAAAGGACCAGGACAAGACGGTGTTTATCACTAGATATGGGCTCTACGTGTACACCCATATGGCATTCGGCCTTTGCAACGCCCCAAGTACGTTTCAGAGGGCCATGAAGCTCCTCCTCCGTGGATTCCAATGGGAAACATTACTGATCTATCTGGATGACATCATCATCCTGGGGAGAGGAGTTGACGAGAGCGGCTTGCAGATGTTTTACAATGCCTTCACAGCTACGGACTGAAGCTGAAGCTGTACAAGTGCCACCTGCTCAAGAAAGAAGTCCTGTTCTTAGGGCATGTCGTGAGTGGTGAAGGCATACGTCCCAACCCTGCTCTGATCAAGGATGTGCAAACCTGGCAACCTCCTAGTAATGTGAAAGAACTGCAAACATTCATAGGGTTATGCAATTACTATCGCAAGTTCGTTCCAGCCTTTGCAGAACTGGCCAACTCAATATTCTCCTCAAGAAGGAAGCTAAGTTCCTGTGGAGAGAAGAGCACCAGAATGCCTTCACTCAGTTTAAGCAGAAACTGACAACAGCCCCAGTACTAGGGTATCCAGCTGCAGAAGGGAAGTATACTGAACAAAAAAATAAATGCAACATGCAACAATTTAATTGATTTTCACTGAGTTACAGTTCATATGAGGAAATCAGTCAATTGAATGAAATTCATTAGGCCCTAATCTATGGATTTCACATGACTGGGAATACAGATATGTATCTGTTGGTCACAGATACCTTTAAAAATAAATGGGCCTCACAATGGGACTCAGGATCTCGTCATGGTATTTTTCTGTATTCAAATTGCCATCGATAAAATGCAATTGTGTTCATTGTCCGTAGCTTATGCCTGCCCATACCATAACCCCATGGTTCACAACGTTGACATCAGCAAACCGCTCACCCAAAATTTCGCCATATCCGTGGTCTGCGGTTGTGAGGCCAGTTGGACGTCCTGCCAAATTCTCTAAAATGGCGTTGGAAGCGGCTTATGGTAGAGTAAATGAACTTTAATTTCTCTGGCAACAGCTCTGGTGGACAGTCCTGCAGTCAGCATGCCAATTGCACTCTCCCTCAAAACTTGAGACATCTGTGGCATTGTGTTGTGTGACAAAACTGCACATTTTAAAGTGACCTTTTATTGTCCCCAGCACAAGGTGCACCTGTGTAATTATCATGCTGTTTAATCAGTTTATTGATATGCCACACCTGTCAGGTGGATGGATTATCTTGGCAAAAGATAAATTAGCACTAACAGGGATGTAAACACATTTGTGCACAACATTTGAGAGAAATACGTTTTTTGTGTGTATGGAACATTTCTGGGGTCTTTTATTTCAGCTCATGAAACATGGGACCAACACTTTACATGTTGCATTTATATTTTTGTTCAGTGTACATCCTTGACACATATGCCTCCAACCACAGCATTGGAGCAGTGCTGTCGCAACTAGAGTGGAGAGAAGAGAGAGTTATCACCTATGCAAGCACCCACCTCACGCTAGCTCAGCAGAGGTACTGCGTCACTAGGCGCAAGTTACTGGCCATTGTCCGCTACACCCGCCAATTCCGCCACTACCTCCTTGGCCAGAAGTTCCTACTTCGCACCGATCACAGCAGCCTGACTTGTTTTTTTCGGTCCAAGCACCCAGAAGGCCAGCTAGCTCGCTGGTTGGAAGAGCTCAGGCAGCATGAATTTGACATTGAACACCGGGCAGGCAACTGCCACTCCAACTGTGACTGCTATCAAGCAGGCAAGGATGTAACGGACCTACCATGCCAAGGTTGTAAACACTGCCAGAGATTGCATGAAAAGTGGGTGAGGTTTGAGCATAATATAGACAATGTAGTGCTGCTGGTGCTGAAGTGCATTGGACTTGGAGAGAACAAGGAGCCCAACAGTGCCAGTAACGACCCAACACGGGAAGACAGCCAGCCGGATGCTCCAACGCTAGAAGCTCCAACTGTAAACTGGCTGCAGTCACTTAACAGTGAGGATCTAGCCAAAGAGCAAAATAAAGATCCTGTCCTCTCCATCCATCACCAGTGGAAAGAGTCAGGAATCCATCACACAAAGGATCAAGTTGCCCTGGAGAGCCTTTCAGTAAGGAAGTACTGGCTGTGCTGGCCTCAAGTTGAACTACACCAAGGTGTTCTCTACTACCGCTGGGAGAAAGCTGGTGGACTCAGCCCATCTTCACTGTTGCTGGTGCCAGCCTCAATGCAGACTGAAGTGTTGCAAGCTTTCCAAGACCCGCCCCAGTCTGGTCATTTGGGTGAGGGGAAGACCTTGGAGCATCTCCGCCAGAGCTACCACTGGTATGGGATGGGAGGAGATGTCCACCTGTTTATACAGAGATGTCAGCGCTGCAATTCTCAGAAAGCTGCAGGTCCCATTAAAAGAGCCAAGCTTCAAAACGACCAGGCTGGAGCACCTCTGGATCGTCTCCATGTGGATATACTAGGTCCATTTCCAGTATCCAGTTCCAGAAACAAGTACATCCTAATCATCATCGACCAGTTTACTTGGTGGGTTGAAGCTTTTCCTGTTCCTGACCAAGGAGCTAAAACTACTGCCAAGAGACTGTGTATATGACTTCATCGCTCGCTTCGGTGCCCCACTCGAGTTGCACACAGACCAAGGTCGCAATTTTGAACATTTCCTGTTCAAGAGTGTGTGCAGGCAGGCCTCCCGAGTGGCGCAGCGGTCTAAGGCACAGCATCACAGCGCTTGAGGCGTCACTACAGCCCCGGGTTCGATCACAGGCTGTGTCACAGCCGGCCGTGACCGGGAGACCCATGAGGCGGCGCAAAATTGTCCCAGCGTCGTCCGGGTTAGGGGAGGGTTTGGCCGGCCGGGATTTCCTTGTCCCATCGCGCTCTAGCGACTCCTTGTGGCGGGCCGGGCGCCTGCAAGTTGACTTCGGTCGCCAGCTGTACGGTGTTTCCTCCGACACATTGGTGCGGCTGGCTTCCGGGTTAAGCGAGCAGTGTGTCAAGAAGCAGTGCGGCTTGGCAGGGTCGTGTTTCAGAGGACGCATGGCTCTTGACCTTCGCCTCTACCGAGTCCGTACGGGAGTTGCAGCGATGGGACAAGACTGTAACTACCAAATGGATATCACGAAATTGGGGAGAAAAAGTGGTAAAAAGTACCAAAAAATATATAAAAATAAATAATAATCAAAATAAAGTGTGTGCCGGCTCTTGCGGATCTCAAAGACAAGGACAACTCCCTATCATCCGGTTTCCAACGGTCAGGGGGAGAGGTTTATCCGCACGCTACTCCAGATGATCCGCTGCTACATGGACCAGAATCACTGAAACTGGGATGAACACTGGCCACTCCTGACGCCAGCCTACTGCAGCTCCCAACATGCAATCACTGGGTTCACTCCAAATAGGCTGATAATTGGAAGGGAGGTCCATCAACCTCAGGATATCTGATCTGGTGTAGCACAGGTCAAGTCTGATTGATGGAAATTCCAGAGTTCCTCTACAACCTGGAAGAAGGTCTAAAGGAAGCACACAGAACTGCAAGGGAGCATCTCCAAGCAGCTCAGCAGTGTCAAAATAAAATATATACAGATGTGAGAGCTCAAGAGAGGACTTATACTGTCGGAGATCTTGTCTACATCTGGGATAGCACTAAGAAGAAAGCCCTAAACTCCAAGCACCCTGGAAGGGCCCCCACATGGTCTCTGCATGCCGTGGCCCTGTGCTCTATGAGATACAAGGACAACGATACAGAACGATAATGCACCACGACCGCCTCAAGCCCTACGACAGTGAGGTTATCCCGGCCAGGGTCAGGCATCAAAGAGACAAGATCCTACAGCAGAGTAAAGACTCCACAGAGACACCCACACAACTGGAACCTCAGCAACTACCTGAAACACCACCAGATGGCAGCGACACAACCTCAGACTCTCATGAACAGGAGCCAAAAGAGAATCAGGAAAGCAAAGAAAAAAAGTGGCAGCCTGCTGCAGGCTGTAATTGACAAAACACAAAAAGTGGAAACGTCAGACACGGACAAAGACAAAGACAAAGACCCTACATAAAACAAGACCGTGAAGACGACACTCAGTGGATGAAAAGTTCACAAACCTGCGAGATACAACAGTAGTTAAAAAGGGAAAAGAAAGAAAACATGGACTGTGTAGTTTCTTGTTAATTTATAAGTCAGCGAGACTGTGGACTTTGTTTATTATTCTTTATTGTTTAAGCCAGTCTACAGCAAGTTTAGACTGTAGGGACTGTAGTTATGTTATATGTAACTTAGGGTTACCTGTACCGAAGGGACTCGGTACTCCTGGAGAGGGGTAGTGTTGTGCAGATGGCATAGCCCTTGTTCCTTCCTCCCATGTGTTCTACTGTGTATGTTCTGTATGCATGATAGCCGCTCATTGGTTAGTGAGCGTGCCATGTTTAGGTTAGCCAGTTGTCCCACAGTTAGTTGAAGGTTTGCTGGCATGTTCTTCACATGGACGTGGACATCGTTCTGTGCCTGAGCAAGACCACCTAGACATAGCCTGTGTTATCACCATTTGTATAAGAACATCTACTGAATGCCAATATCTTCATGTGAATTGCCATCATCATCATCATCATACCTGTATCATCTGAGAAGATCCTTCAGTAAACGTTCATCAAATGTAAGTCATTCTTGTTGTGGCCATTCTTTATCCACGCATCAGTAGCTAGGAAGAGCTATATCCAGTAAGACGACAATATTTCATTATTTTGAGGCCTAGTTTACCCTTATAAAGTGGCCTGAAACTCATGGTTTAAAGGCCACATCTGGCTGTGGGGTTGTATTACTGTAGTAGCTGACGTGTATAGCGGTTGAGTAATCGTCATGCATAGACACACTGGCTTTACTCAAATTTTCCATCCAAGTTGTCAGACCCTGGTGGCTTGTCATTGTTGATAGACAACAATACTTTTTTGACCTCTTCCACAATCACTTTACAGAATAAAAAAAATACAAGACTTGTGTTTCATAATTTGGTCAGATATACTTCAATGTGTAGTGTCAGCGTTTGTTGCTGGCATGTCATGCCTAAGTTTGCTAATCTTGCCAATGAAAAAATCATTAAAGTAGTTGCCAATATTAGTGGGCTTTATGATGAATGAGCCATCTGATTCAATGAATAATGAAACAGAGTTTGCCTTTTTGCCCAAAATTTCATTTAAGGTGCTACAAAGCTTTTTACTGTCATTCTTTATGTCATTTATCTTTGTTTCATAGTGTAATTTCTTCTTCTTTTTATTCAGTTTAGTCACATGATTTCTCAGTTTGCATTACGTTTGCCAATCGGTTGTGCAGCCAGACTTATTTGCCATTTATTTTGCCTCATCTCTCTCAACCATAGCATTTTTCAATTCCTCATCAATCCACGGGAATTCAACAGTTTTTACAGTCGTTTTCTTAATGGGTGCATGCTTATTAGTAACTGGGATAAGCAATTTCATACATGTGTCAAGTGCAGTGTCTGGTTGCTTCTCATTACACACCACGGAACAACACATATTCTTTACATCAACAACATAGGAATCTCTACAAAACTTATTGTATGACCTATATTAGGCCCAGCCTTTTGATCACTACATCCGATGGATTTGGATACTGCATTCAAACAAATTTCTGCAGTATTAGTAAAGATGTGATAAATACATGTTGAAGATTTCATTCCTGTGCTGTTTGTAACTACCCTGGTTGGTTGATTTGATAACCTGAACCAGGTTGCAGGCACTAGTTACAGTTTGAAGCTTTCTCTTGAGTGGGCAGCCTGATGATAGCCAGTCAATATTTAAATCACCCAGAAAATATACCTCTGTTGATATCACACACATTGTCCCTTAAGGACATTGTCCAGGGGGTCCTGGGACATCTAACGGTTGACGAGTCCCCCTCTACGGAGAGGACTGACAGCCCCCTCCAGCACCCTATGGCCCTGTTCACCGACATCAGGAAAGACTTGCAATGTGAGGTGGGCATTGCAGTCACCTTTGGTCAGGATGTGAGCAATGTTTTCAGCAACGAGGATGTCGTGAACGGTATCATAGACACTGCCACCAACAGACTGTTGCTACGTGTGGAGTCAAACAGGGCCCTTATGCACGGTGCACGTTGCCATAGTGAGTCTGCCATCCACAGCATGGCTCAAGTCATGGCATCTCTGACCATGTTGGCTGCAGGAGCATGCAGGGCCCGACTACCGCATTTGAGGCCCCAGGGCACCGACCTCCATCTGAAATTCTGGGGCTCCAACCTCAAACTGATTTTTGTTTTGTTTTAGGAAAACATAATTTTTTGGGGGAAACAGCTATCTACCTGCATTTCAACACATTTTGTGTAGAATTTTTTTTTGGTTTTATAATGCTATTCTACACATTTTGTGATGAGGCTAAGAGAAAATGTTGCAGTTTTAAAGCTAATTTCCTACAATTCTACACTTTTTGCCATGGGTCAGAGAGGATGAATGTGCTGTGTTATAGCTCATCTCATGCTATTCTACACATTTTGCCATGAGGCTGCCTGAACCACAACCCAAAGGGATAATACAAATAAAGAAATGTTGGTTGGGGGCCCCCTGGAGGTCGGGGGCCCCGGGGCATGTGCCCTGCGTGCCCGTTAGGTAATCCTGCCCTGGGAGCATGTTTGACCATGCTAGGTTGAGGAGCTTTGGAAGCGGAAGCTCTCGCACCGTGGGAAGTGAAGTAGACCCCACTAAGAGGCTCCTGGAACAAATGTTTAGAGTGGACATCACTGAGGTGAACGCTGAAGGCGCCACTGGCTTGGAAAAGGCCTGTGGACGCTCAGCCATCCCTCCCAAGGAGTGTGAGGTGAGCTCTGCTAGATTGGCAAAGGCCAGTGGAACCTCTTGACATTACACAAAGCCTTGCGGTAACTAGGATGGATTCTTAGATACGTTATGATGATGACTCTGTTGGTTTGGTAAAGGTTCAGTAGAAGTTCAGGCACAACTTCGGAGACATCTGAGAACTCTGTGTCAACTCTGTATCGAGCCTCTATTAACCCTTGGACTCACAACCTGGATGAGGAGCCCACCTCTAAGGACGATCCACCCCAAGGACGACAGAATCAACAAACTCTCTCAGCAGCATGAGCTTTAGCTTTAGTCTCACCTCTAGTTATGACTGCTCCATCGATGGTCCTCCAGGCTGGGAGGCTGAATACCTTGCTCTGCTCCATGAGCGCATCACATCTGGCCTCGACAAGATGGGCCAGCAGAACTGCTCACACCCTGTGAGCAAATTCCTGATGATAGTATCTTCTTACAGGTAACCACAGTTAACCAGATAGCCGCAGATGCTACCACCAGCGAGATGAAGGAGAAGCCCAAGAAGCAACATCTCCTCTCTCACATCTCTGCAGCCATAGCAAGGGTCTTCTGCCTCCCGTGCAAGAAGAAGACCTGCAAGCATGGGGAGACAACATCCCATTAACGCCATTTGCATTTATGTGTTACATAGAGTACCAGTCAAAAGTTTGGACACACCTACTCATTCAAGGGTTTTTCTTTATTTTTACTATTTTCTGCACTGTATCTACATATATATATATATATATATATATATATATATATATATATATATATATATAACTCTACCGGTCAAGTTTTAGAACACTTACTCATTCAAGGGCTTTCTTTATTTTTACTATTTTCTACATTGTAGAATAATAGTGAAGACATCAAAACTATGAAATAACACATATGGAATCATGCAGTAACCAAAAAAGTGTTAAACAAATACAAATATATTTTATATTTGAGATTCTTCAAAGTAGCCACCCTTTGCTTTGATGACAGCTTTGCACACTCTTGGCATTCTCTCAACCAGTTTCATGAGGTAGTCACCTGGAATGCATTTCAATTAGCAGTTGTGCCTTGTTAAAAGTTAATTTGTGGAATTTCTTTACTTCTTAATGCGTTTGAGCCAATCAGTTGAGTTGTGACAAGGTAGGGGTGGTATACAGAAGATAGCCCTATTTGGTAAAAGACCAAGTCCATATTATGGCAAGAACAGCTCAAATAAGCAAAGTGAAATGACAGTCCATCATTACTTTAAGACATGTAGGTCAGTCAGTCTGGAACATTTCAAGAACTTTGAAAGTTTCTTCAAGTGCAGTCGCAAAAACATCAAGCGCTATGATGAAACTGGCTCTCATGAGGACCGCCACAGGAAAGGAAGACTGAGTATTACCTCAGCTGCAGAAGATAAGTTCATTAGAGTTAACTGCACCTCAGATTGCAGCCCAAATAAATGCTTCACAGAGTTCAAGTAACAGACACATCTCAACATCAACTGTTCAGAGGAGACTGCATGAATCAGGCCTTCATGGTCGAATTGCTGCAAAGAAACCACTACTAAAGGACACCAATAAGAAGAAGAGACTTGCTTGGGCCAAGAAACACGAGCAATGGACATTAGACCGGTGGAAATCTGTCGTTTGGTCTGATGAGTCCAAATGTGAGATTTTTGGTTCCAACCGCCATGTCTTTGTGAGACGCAGAGTAGGTGAACGGATTATTTCTGCATGTGATGTTCCCACCATGAAGCATGGAGGAGGAGGTGTTATGGTGTGGGGGTGCTTTGCTGGTGACACTGTCAGTGATTAATTTAGAATTCAAGGCACACTTAACCAGCATGTTTACCACAGCATTCTGCAGTGATACGCCATCCCATCTGATTTGCACTTAGTGGGACTAATATTTGTTTTTCAACAGGACAATGACCCAAAACACACCTCCAGGCTGTGTAATGACTATTTTACCAAGAAAGAGAGTGATGGAGTGCTGCATCAGATGACCTGGCCTCCACAATCACCCAACCTCAACCCAATTGAGATGGTTTGGGATGAGTTGGACCGCAGAGTGAAGGAAAAGCAGCCAACAAGTGCTCAGCGTATGTGGGAAATCCTTCAAGACTGTTGAAAAAGCATTCCTCATGAAGCTGGTTGAGAGAATGCCAAGAGTGTGCAAAGCTGTCATCAAGGCAAAGGGTGGCAACTTTGAGAATCTCAAATACAATATATATTTTGATTTGTTTAACACTTTTGTGGTTACTACATGATTCCATATGTGTTACTTCATAGTTTAATGCCTTCACTATTATTCTACAATGTAGAAAATAGTAAAAATAAAGAGAAACCCCTGAATGAGTAGGTGTGTCCAAACTTTTGACTGGTACTGTATGTTTCTAAAATAATAAGTTATTATGTTTCTAATAAAAACTATGATTATCTACTTTGGTTCTCTTCTTGTGTTATTTTAAGCTCCAACCTGTAACTTAAAGATCACGGGCAACATTTTCCTTGTCTTAACGCTGTTGTCTAAATTCACTGCAAAATGCGAAATACATCTGAAAAGTTTATTTGAACGTGCGGTGCCTCCTTCACCGACATACAGCTGCAATGTTGTCTTGGTGGGAGGTGTGTGACCTTAAATTCCTCGCACAACACATGTGCTTTTGTCCCCCACATATTTATGGCATCATTGTCAGTGGCCCTAGAAAGTATTTAAACAAGGTATTTTGTGTTTAACATGAGAGGGGGAAATTTGATTTAACAAATACCATATTTAAACCATTTCCCTTATTATCTGGCAACATGCACCAGACTGACCTCTATTTTTATTTATTCTCATCACTTACAGCAAGTGGATAAAATTATATAAATCATCACCAGTTAATGTAAGAAATTAAGGGAGTTTACTGGTCGTTATACAATATTAGAGTTTGTGTCCCATAATCATGTAAAACAAATTGTACATGTAAATAGCCCACTGTCATTGGGTTTCCATGGTTTCAGGTTGATCAGGTGGAAGAGTATTTCTTTATTGGTAATCTTTGAAGTCATTGGTGAAAACTAGTTGTCCTAATCATGTGTATAACTAACTGTATGGACCTATAGAAGTTTACTACAATCAGACCTGGGTCCAAAACATATTTAAAATATTTGAAATACTTGAGGTGGGCTTTTCTGACATGCACAGTTTGCACTCTGGGGACTATTCCATTGGTTCCAATGTGCCTGATAAGCTAAATCAAGCATGCAACTAGTATTTCAAATATTTGAAATACATAGCCTATTCAGCCCAGTTCTGACTACAATCATCTATGTGAGGACAATATGATCAAATTAAAACACAACAGAATATCTATTTTTAAAATAATAGAAAATACTGGTTTATTTGTCTAATAGTCAAGTTAGTGGATAAACTTGATTAATTACTTTTAAACAATTAGTCTAATGGAGGCTTCCAATAGAGTCTATACCCCATCTTGGTCACCAGAGGGCACTAACGTTTTGTTATTTGGAGCCCAGATTGACTCCTTGGTTAGGCCCACTGTAATTTACTACATAGAAATATAATTGCATTCTAGAATCCTCCTGTAGCTCAGTTGGTAGAGCATGGCACTTTCAATGCCAGGGTTGTGGGTTCAATTCCCACGGGGGGCCAGTATGAAAAATGTATGTACTCACTAACTGTAAGTCGCTCTGGATAAGAGTAACTGTAAGTCGCTCTGGATAAGAGCGTCTGCTAAATGTGAAAATGTAGTTCTGTGGTTTACTACTCCTAGGATTCCCTTTAATTTGCAGTAAGGAACACAAATATTCCAAATAACAAGAAAGTTAATACATGAAGTTTTGAACACAATGTTTTTTGTCAACGGTGCCATAGTCTAAATCTACTACCCCAATCTTACTGATATGAGGATATTTCAAGTGGTCTTTTACTGCACTGTTATCTTTACCTCTTCTCATTCCTCTGCATTTACATCTAATACATCTGTCTTTCCCAATATATCAGTCATGATTATCCTGACTTCAGAGTCTTTCTGATCTAATTCTCATAGTGGATATAAGCACTATTTTTGATTGAAACTTACACCTTTATCATTTATATTCTGAAGACGTAGTATTGATTTTAACCACAATAACATTTTCACCAATATGTTTCTGTGTGGAGCAACCTGTCTCTATTGACCTTACCATTATGGGGTCTAATTAATTTGCTTCTATGATTTGTAAAGAAATTCAAAAGAAATCAATTGGTGAAGAAAATAAACTAAACTATGTCTAATGTATTCTTTAACAAGATGATAGGCTCATTGAATGAAGACCTTTCTTTGTGGGTGAAGATTTAGTTCAATGAGTGCTTTGAGTACAGTCTAAAGTGAGGGATTTCTTTCCCAAGCATCTTCAAATACAAACCACATTCTACAAATGCTTTTTAAATAAATCAAATGTCATTTTACACTTTTAAGGTTTACTTGAAACACTTTCATATTTCACTGGAATCTAACATCACATGTGAGAGCACTGACCCCTCAGCTATTAGCCTGTTTTCTCCTAATGCTAGTATAATGGAGTGGTAATAACAGGATGGCATAGCACTGATATATTCTGTTTGTATCCTTTGCCTGTCCCCCTTTGCTTTCCCCTTTGTTCCCTCCTTCCTGGAACTCAGAAGCACCTCAGGGCATCATGAAGACATATGTCTCTGCAAAGGAAGAATAATTTGTAAACAAACAATGAGGATACTATTTCTCACCGTGGGGACATTGTGGAAAGAAAGCAGGAGTTGTCACGTAATGTGAATGTTCAAGTGTGCCCATGTCAGTACCATATACTTGATGAAGTGAACACTAATATTCAAGACAGGTTTGTCCATCCCTTCCCCTCCCCCTTGAAGATCCAAAACACAGAGCTCAAAGTTGACAGACAGTAGCCTATTTTTCTACTCAACTAATTACCACCTTGCTGAATGCATGCATGCAGGTGGTGTAGTGACACTTAGGGTCTGAGAAAAGTGCTATACAAATCCTATGTAGTATAGTGAAGTGAAGAAAGGTTCCGAAGTTCTACAGCTGCACCATCGAGAGCATCCTGACTGGTTACATCACTGCCTGGTATGGCAACTGCTCGGCCTATGACCGCAAGGCGCTACAGAGGGTAGTGCATACGGCCCAGTACATCACTACGGCCAAGCTTCCTGCCATCCAGGACCTCTATACCAGGCAGTGTCAGAGTAAGGCCCTAAAAATTGTCAAAGACTCCAGCCACCCTAGTCAAAGACTGTTCTCTCTGCTACCGCACAGCAAGCGGTACCGGAGTGCCAAGTCTAGGTCCAAAAGGCTTCTTAACTGCTTCCACCCCCAAGCCATAAGACTCCTGAACAGCTAATCAAATGGCTACCCAGACTATTTGCATTGTCCCACCCCACCCCCTCTTTTACACTGCTGCTACTCTGTTTATTATCTATGCATAGTCACTTTAACTCTACCTACATGTACATATTACCTCAATTACCTCAACTAACCTGTGCCCCCACACATTGACTCTGTACCGGTACAGCCTCGCTAATGTTATTTTACGGCTGCTCTTAATTTTTTACTTATCTATTTTTTACTCAACACTTATTTTTCTTAAAACTGCATTGTTGGTTAAGGGCTTGTAACTAAGCATTTCACTGTAAGGTCTACACCTGTTGTAATCAGCGCATGTGACAAATAAAATTTGATTTGATTTGAAGAGAGAGAAAAGTGAGCACTGCTTGGCTTATATACAATATATCCAAAGGGTGCTAATTGGATTCAAGGGTCTGAATAGACATAGAACAACATTAGTTGTGACTCTTGAAAAAAACATAAACCTGAAAGCCTTCAATCACAAAAACCAAGGTACTCCTTTTGTGATCTACATTTTAAGCACTTATTTATTACACTCATACCCGGATGAAGAAAGTGTCAAAACGTGTCGGTGGTAAGCCAACTGAATAAAGTATCTTTTTAATTTGGATCACAACGAGAGTGCCTTAATTGGGGTTTTGTTGTAGGCTTTCAGTTTGACTGTTTTTCAAGATACAAGCCACAACTTATGTCGTTCTGAATCTGTAGAAAGGTACATCTGTTCAGGACAGACATTCAGAATAACAGGCTACTTAAAAGGCCTTAGATGAAGACCGTTTCCCGCATTGCCGTTGTATGCTTTCCAAATAGGATAGGGGGAAATGGTCTTAGACACACAGTACTGCTTTATAAACAAACAATACAGCAGCACAGGTGTCAGGGGCACAAGCAGAGCAGCGCCACCAGGAACCAGGAAGAGATAGGGCCCTGGTCAAAAGAAGTCCACAATAAAGCGAATAGGGTGCCATTTGGGAAGCATGCAGCCATTGTTTGTGGGGTTTAGCTCCAAGTGCATATGGGCTTTATTCCCCAACTCTTTTCCCAGAGATGGACACACACGCTCTGTCTAGAAGCACAAAGTGGAATCCGGGCACATCAGTCAGTCAATTGGGTCAAAGGTTTTATAAAAGGCTACAGGGTCACCCTTCAAATCCTCATAAGAGGTGGCCTTTCCCTCTGTGGCCCTGCTGGCCCTGCTGTGGCCCTACAGCCCGGGCCTGGGAAGAGCTGAGGACACACAGACACTGACTTGTCATTGGGAACAGCCCTGCTAATTTCCAATTTCATGGGAGCTAGAGTCAGGGCCAGGATGGTCAGCCCCAGCGCAGCCCCTGTGTGTGCCAGCTCTGCAGGATCCATTGTTGTCGGACAGCCCTGCCGCAGGGTGCCATGTGTGGGGGACACTTTTCCCCGTGACACCCAAGTGTCACCACCAATAACTGTAAGCTACAAAGTCAGTATGAGGTCTCCATGGAAGGGTTTAGTAGGGACCTCGATGGGGTTGTCATGAGGTGGTTTTGAATGGGAACGGGGGCAATAAGTACCAAGATGTCTTTGATGGATGTTATTTCACTCGTTCTGTGTCTCAATCAGTTATGTGTCTTCAGAGTTTACATCAAATAGCTGTCTGTCCATTTCATCCCATTATCAGACTTCCAATGTTTGTTCATTTCATTCTTACATTTTTTTCTCCCTTAAATGATACCACGATGGGGTTGCCTCACAAATCTCAACTTCTTTAATTGTGTGATAGGAATAGACCAGAGGGAGGAAGAGGGCTAGGGATAACCATTGTATTTCAGTTGAAAACAATGTGTTTAGTGATCACTTAGCATGGTATTTCAATTTAGTATCAGGCCACTGAGCACAGACGCCAGTTCAACATCTAGTTTAGATTTACATTTGGTTGAGTTATCAACTAATGTGAATTCAACGTGAAATAAAATACCAATTTCACCATGCTATTGGATTTAGGTTAAAAGTTGGGTGAAAAAAAGAGGAAATTCCCTTACGTTGATGACTTTTTGCAAATCCAATCCGTTTTCTTCGTTGATTCAACGTCATCACATAGAAACAGTACTTGGATGGGAAACAACCTAGATTCAACCAGTTTTTGCCCAGTGGGAGGTGACTTCTGTTAAGCAGATTGGAAAACTGAGATAAACTCCACACTTCCTCTCTTACTGTCCATCAGACTGGCCACAGACCAGTGGACCAGTAACACACGTCCAACTAGTCTTAACGACAGCCCAGCACCCAATCCAAAAAGTGACCTTCCCCCTCATTGTTGGTGTTGGATAAACCCAGGGGCTTCTTTGATCATAAGGCCAACCTGTGGTTGTTCTTTAGGAGGAGAGAGGGAGGGCCAGAGTAGGAAGACTAGGTAGCAGAGTTAAGGGAGGAAATCAAACCAAGCTGAATGTAGTTCCATTGTTTTTGTTATGGGCTGATTGACATGTCGCTGCCAGGGAGAGGGACGTGCACATGGCCCTGAGAAATTCTGTAAATGTAAATGCATGATTGTGTGTGTGTATGTTAGTGAGAGAGAGAGAGAGGAGAGAAGAGAGAAAAGAGAGGAGAGAGCGTGTGTATAGATGTGTGTGTGAGAGAGAGCTTTGACTCAACTTACCACTGGACTTCATGCAGACCGCAAGTCGCGGACATTTATAAAATCTGTTAAGGAAGAGAGGACTTATTTAGAGTCTGACAGAAAGAGACTACTGGCTGTGTGTGTGTGTTTGTATGAAGATATGACCAATACCCCAAAAACCAACCATGCCCACACCCCATATAGGCCTCCTCAGATCAGACCTATGGCCCTCCTGCCCACCCCATGCCCCCCACTCACGCAAAGTGGGCCTCAACATGAAAGTCACACATACACCCAGGCCGTGAGCAGGCAAACAGGCCCAACCCCCACTCTTACACTAGCCCAAGTCAATGGCATGTACCAGATGCTCAGCAGGCTTTGCTCACACCTACTGGTCTGAAGCCAAACCACACAACTAACAACCTTGGACACTTTATGGAACACAAAGCCTTCACTATCTCATCCTGAAATATCCAAGGCCTGAGGTCATCTGCCTTTGGGCTAAAGAGCAGGAACCTGGACTTCACCAAAGAAATCAGAAATACAGACATTGTCATCCTACAAGAAACATGGTGTAGAGGAGATGGACCCACTGGTTGCCCTCTAGGTTACAGTGAGCTGGTAGTCCCATCCACCAAACTACCAGGAGTAAAACAGGGAAGGGACTCAGGGGGTTTGCTAATTTGGTATAGAGCAGACCTAACTCACTCTATTAAATTAATCAAAACAGGAACATTTTACATTTGGCTAGAAATTCAAAAGGAAATGATCTCAACAGAGAAAAATGTCCTCCTGTGTGCTACCTACAGTGGGGAGAACAAGTATTTGATACACTGCCGATTTTGCAGGTTTTTCTACTTACAGAGCATGTAGAGGTCTGTAATTTTTATCATAGGTACACTTCAACTGTGAGAGACGGATTCTAAAACAAAAATCCAGAAAATCACATTGTATGATTTTTAAGTAATTAATTTGCATTTTATTGCATGACATAAGTATTTGATCACCTACCAACCAGTAAGAATTCCGGCTCTCACAGACCTGTTAGTTTTTCTTTAAGAACCCCTTCTGTTCTCCACTCATTACCTGTATTAACTGCACCTGTTTGAACTCGTTACCTGTATAAAAGACACCTGTTCACACACTCAATAAAACAGACTCCAACCTCTCCACAATGGCCAAGACCAGAGAGCTGTGTAAGGACATCAGGGATAAAATTGTAGACCTGCACAAGGCTGGGATGAGCTACAGGACAATAGGCAAGCAGCTTGGTGAGAAGGCAACAACTGTTGGCGCAATTATTAGAAAATGGAAGAAGTTCAAGATGACGGTCAATCACCCTCGGTCTGGGGCTCCATGCAAGATCTCACCTCGTGGGGCATCAATGATCATGAGGAAGGTGAGGGATCAGCCCAGAACTACACGGCAGGACCTGGTCAATGACCTGAAGAGAGCTGGGACCACAGTCTCAAAGAAAACCATTAGTAACACACTACGCCGTCATGGATTAAAATCCTGCAGCGCACGCAAGGTCCCCCTGTTCAAGCCAGCGCATATCCAGGCCCGTCTGAATTTTGCCAATGACCATCTGGATGATCCAGAAGAGGAATGGGAGAAGGTCATGTGGTCTGATGAGACAAGAATAGAGCTTTTTGGTCTAAACTCCACTCGCCGTGTTTGGAGGAAGAAGAAGGATGAGTTCAACCCCAAGAACACCATCCCAACCGTGAAGCATGGAGGTGGAAACATCATTCTTTGGGGATGCTTTTCTGCAAAGGGGACAGGACGTCTGCACCGTATTGAGGGGAGGATGGATGGGGCCATGTATCGCGAGATCTTGGCCAACAACCTCCTTCCCTCAGTAAGAGCATTGAAGATGGGTCGTGGCTGGGTCTTCCAGCATGACAACGACCCGTAACACACAGCCAGGGCAACTAAGGAGTGGATCCGTAAGAAGCATCTCAAGGTCCTGGAGTGGCCTAGCCAGTCTCCAGACCTGAACCCAATAGAACATCTTTGGAGGGAGCTGAAAGTCCGTATTGCCCAGCGACAGCCACGAAACCTGAAGGATCTGGAGAAGGTCTGTATGGAGAGGTGGGCCAAAATCCCTGCTGCAGTGTGTGCAAACCTGGTCAAGACCTACAGGAAACGTATGATCTCTGTAATTGCAAACAAAGGTTTCTGTACCAAATATTAAGTTCTGTTTTTCTGATGTATCAAATACTTATGTCATGCAATAAAATGCAAATGAATTACTTAAAAATCATACAATGTGATTTTCTGGATTTTTGTTTTAGATTCTGTCTCTCACAGTTGAAGTGTACCTATGATAAAAATTACAGACCTCTACATGCTTTGTAAGTAGGAAAACCTGCAAAATCGGCAGTGTATCAAATACTTGTTCTCCCCACTGTATATCCCCCCACTAGAATCCCCATGCTTTAATGAAGACAGCTTCTCCATCCTGGAGGGGGAAATCCCAGCAATACGCAATCATGAGGCATCAAAGCCAAAGGAACTGAATAATATTAGGATATGCTATAAGATTGAAGGAAAGTAGTGTGGAAACCTACCAAAACACAATTAGGCACCAACATATTCATTTTAAACAACTTCCTGGATAAAACGTTTCACTGTAATAGTGAAGGTGTAAACTTGGCAGTAGAAAACCTAAACAGTATATTTGACCTCTCAGCTTCAAAAAAAGAAATGTCAAGCAGAAAACCTAAGAAAATTAACAACAATGACAAAAGGTTTGATGAAGAATGCAAAAACCTGAGAAAGAAATTGAGAAACCTATCCAACCAAAAACATAGAGACCCAGAAAACCTGAGCCTACGCCTTCACTATGGTGAATCACTAAAACAATACAGAAATACACTACAGAAAAAGAAGGAACAGCATATCAGATATCAGCTCAATGTAATTGAAGAATCCATAGACTCTAACCACTTCTGGGAAAATTAGAAAACAAACAACAACACGAAGAGTTATCTATCCAAAACGGAGATGTATGGATAAACGACTTCTCCAATCTTTTTGGCCCTATATCAAAGAACAAACAGCAAAAACATATACGATCAAATACATATCTTAGAATCAACTATTAAAGACTACCAGAACCCACTGAATTCTCCAATTACATCGAATGAACTACAGGACAAAATACAAACCCTCCAACCCAAAAAGGCCTGTGGTGTTGATGGTATCCTAAATGAAATTATAAAACATACAGACCACAAATTCCAATTGGCTACACTTAAACTCTTTAACATCATCCTTAGGTCTGGCATCTTCCGCAATATTTGGAACTGTCACGAATACCGCCGAGGCTGCTCCTCCTCCTTGTTCGGGCAGGCTTCGGCGTTCGTCGTCCCCGGAGTACTAGCTGCCACCGTTTGATGTTTTCGATGTTTGTTTTGTCATGTCTAGTTTAGTGCACCTGTTTCGTATTCTGTCATGATTATGTCACCTATAAGTTTCCCTGTGTTATGTTTTGTAGTTGTGTGTTATTGTTCCACATGTCGTGTGTTGATAGGTTCGGTGCCTTGGCTTTGTATAGTATTTTACGCACTACGCGTATTTCTACTCTCGTTGTTGCATTACGCACTGTGCGTGTTTTGTTCGCCTCCAGTGTTTGAGGCCGTTTATTTTGTGTCTATTTACAAGTATTAGTAAAGTCGTCTTGACTTATCCTCTGTGTCCTGCGATTGACTCAACCACTGCATCCACATCAGCACATATCTGACAGGAACCAAGGACTGATCCACAAAAGTGGTGACAAATTTGAACTCAATAACTACCATGGGATATGCGTCAACAGCAACCTTGGGAAAATCCTCTGCATTATCATTAACAGCAGACTCGTACATTTCCTCAATGAAAACAATGTACTGAGCAAATGTCAAATTGGCTTTTAACCAAAATACCGTACAACAGACAACGTCTTCACCCTGCACACCCTAATTAAAAAACAAAAAAAACAAAACAAAGGCTAAGTCTTCTCATGCTTTGTTGATTTAAAAAAAGCTTTTGACTCAATATGGCATGAGGGTCTGCTATGCAAATTGATGGAAAGGGAAAAAATACGACATTATAAAATCCATGTACACAAACAGCAAGTGCGGTTAAATATGGCAAAAAACACACATATTTCTTTCCACAGGGCCGTGGGGTGAGACAGGGATGCAGCTTAAGCCCCACCGTCTTCAACATATATACAGTTGAAGTCTGAAGTTTACATACACTTAGGTTGGAGTCATTAAAACTAATTTTTCAACCACTCCACAAATTTCTTGTTAACAAACTATAGTTTTGGCAAGTCAGTTAGGACACCTACTTTGTGCATGACACAAGTAATTTTCCCAACAATTGTTTACAGACATATTATTTCACTTATAATTCACTGTATCACAATTCCAGTGGGTCAGAAGTTTACATACACTAAGTTGTCTGTGCCTTTAAACAGCTTGGGAAATTCCAGAAAATGATGTCATGGCTTTAGAAGTTTGTGATAGGCTAATTGACATCATTTGAGCAATTGGAGGTGTACCTGTGGATGTATTTCAAGGCTTACCTTCAAACTCAGTGCCTCTTTGCTTGACATCATGGGAAAATCAAAAGAAATCAGCCAATTGTAGACCTCCACAAGTCTGGTTCATCCTTGGGAGCAATTTCCAAATGCCTGAAGGTACCATGTTCATCTGTTCAAACAATAGTACGCAAGTATAAACCCTATGGGACCACGCAGCCGTCATACCGCTCAGGAAGGAGACGCATTCTGTCTCCTAGAGATCAATCCCAGAACAACAGCAAAGGACCTTGTAAAGATGCTGGAGGAAACAGGTACAAAAGTATCTATATCAACAGTAAAACGAGTCCTATATCAACATAACCTGAAAGGCCGCTCAGCAAGGAAGAAGCCACTGCTCCAAAACCTCCATAAAAAAGCAAGACTACGGTTTGCAACTGCACATGGGGATACAGACTTTTTGGAGAAATGTCCTCTGGTCTGATTAAACAAAAATAGAACTGTTTGGCCATAATGACCATCGTTATGTTTGGAGGAAAAAGGGGGTGTCTTGCAAGCCGAAGAACACCATCCCAACCGTGAAGCACGGGGGTGGCATCATCATGCTGTGGGGGTGCTTTGCTGCAGGAGGGACTGGTGCACTTCACAAAATAGATGGCATCATGAGGAAGGAAAATTATGTGGATATATTGAAGAAACATCTCAAGACATCAGTCAGGAAGTTAAAGCTTGGTCGCAAATGTGTCTTCCAAATGGACAATGACCCCAAGCATATTTCCAAAGTTGTGGCAAAATGGTATTGGAATGGGCATCACAAAGCCCTGACCTCAATCGTATAGAACATTTGTGGGCAGAACTGAAAAAGCATGTGCGAGCAAGGAGGCCTACAAACCTGACTCAGTTACACCAGCTCTGTCAGGAGGAATGGGCCAAAATTCACCCAACTTATTGTGGGAAGCTTGTGGAAGGCTACTCGAAACGTTTGACCCAAGTTAAACAATTTAAAGGCAATGCTACCAAATACTAATTGAGTGTAAGTAAACATCTGACCAGGGGCGGCCTGTTCAATAGGGCGATATGGGCGACGCACTGCCAAACGGGAAAAGGAAGGGATTTTTTTTCTAATCAATTATATCACGGCAACAGTAGTTATCAGTGTTGTAATCTATACGTCTGATCTGCCACAGTGCCACACTGCCACTAAATGTCGAATCAGGCTAAAGTCGTGCTTCAAATGGCTCCCCCCCCTTTTGGGGCGATTTCAGTCAGGTTGAAAATCGCCCAGAAGTCTGTCATAGACTCCCATGTAAAATCTATTTTTTTCAAATTTCAGAGCCTTCAATACAATCTCAATGGGTGTCTGTGGGCTTGCACTTACGCGCTTTCAGTCATCGTTACGTAACCATGAACGTAACTGAGAAAAGAGCGGATTGTGTCTTTGAAAGAAGTTCCTTTTTGTCGGCGAACAAATCAAGATAAATTGGCAATGAAACAATTAGGACCTCCCAGACCAAATTTAATAATTCAACAGGTTTCTACTAAAGGCGGAAAGTCCTACACCCGAGGATTTTCCAAAAATTGGTACGAACGAAAAAAGACTGCCACTCACTCAACTGGATGAGGGATACAGGCTAGCTGTCCGCCGCCACAACGATGAGGTTAGTGTTGATAATCACAAGTTTACTGGAGAACTGAGACCAAGTAGAGACTTTGGACAGGGTGGATATGGTATAATAAAGGCAGTTTATTCAGAGGTAAAGATATCTGGAATCGCGTGCACGGACCCGTTCGTCAAACTCTTAGGGAGCTATAAATTAAGCCCCATTACTTACCATATCAGATAAGAGAAATTGCTGCAGCTACATATATTTTACATCCTGGCCCTACATAGTTCACTATTTGCATCACTTACCAAAATATTACATGTGGTCATATATGCTTGGAAAGTGGAGATGCCATAGAACGTCAAAAAAGTAAACATTGCTGGAGACACATTGCCGTTTTGGAGAAGACATCGCGTTTGCTAGCGAAGAGATTTGTTGTGGCAAATGAACTTGGGCTGGGAATTGCCAGGAACCTCACGATAAGATATATGCATCAGCATTGCGAGTCTCATGATTCTATACGTATTGCGATTCGATACTGTGATTTTATTGCGCACCATATGTCTGTTGCAGAGGGATCAGAAAGCCATGAGAACGAGTTTTGATCAGTCATGGAAATAAAAGTGCTGAAAACAAATTGGCTCCCAATGTGAAAAGATTGAGAACAAGCTATGAAGGAACAATAATGGTGTTTTGGTGCAGGTACAGCCAACTAGCGCTAAAATATTGCGATATTGTCAATACAGTATATCGTAAAGTATCACTATGTAACTCGATTTCTTTCACCCCAATCCCTCAAATTAACGGTAAATAACTGAATTGTTTGCCCCACATTTAGCTAAGATGATTAGCTAGCCAGCTAAAATGTTTTATTTAGTTAGCAGTCGCATCTACAATAGTTTACTGTCAATAACATGTCTCCAAAAATGACGTGGTGTCTCCAATTGTGTTGACATTTTACAATTGCGATGCGCATCCATGAGTATCCACTTTCTGTAGCTCAGCTGGTAGAGCATGGTGCTTGTAACGCCAAGGTAGTGGGTTCGATCCCCGGGACCACCCATACACAAAAATGTATGCACGCATGACTGTAAGTCGCTTTGGATAAAAGCGTCTGCTAAATGGCATATTATTATTATTATTATTATTATCTGAAGAGAGCCCCGAAACATTGTGTGCAGAAATTTATGCAATAAATGAAGTAGGTTGAATCTAGTAGTTCTGATCTTCTGATTGGTCCTGATGAGTTGGGCGAGGTCCCCTCCAGGCTACTGTCACTGTTGCATTGGCTCTGAGTCGGGTTCTCTGTCTTCAAATGTTCAGCCTAAGAGAGGGGATTTGTGTGTGTGTGTGTGTGTGTGTGTGTTTAACAGTGATGATGTGTGTGTGTGTGTGTGTGTGTGTGTTTAACAGTGATGATGTGTGTGTGTGTGTGTTTGTGTGTGTGTGTGTCCTCAGAGCAAGAACTCGTGAGTTGGAAGAACTGAGAGGCCTATGGCGTGGGTGTTGTCCTTGGCCACCTGCTGACAAGGCTGACAAGATAGGACCCTTTTGTCCATTGTTATTGGATAGGAACAGAACTTATAACCAGCTCCTGACCTAAATAGATCTTAGCACAACATTTTACTCAACATATCATATTCCATATTCACTATAACAAATATATTTACTACGACATTAGCAAGAACCGCCACATCCTCAGCCGGCTAATCCAGTGTGTGAAGTTTTGCGGCGTGTTTGAGTTAGCTTTGCGAGGCAAAGATGAAACTGAGGGCTCCACCAACCCTGGTAAGCCAACACTTTTGAGATCAGTCAATAAATGCTTCTGGTATTGACTTATATGCTGCCCCTGTCTTCATGTTGTTGCTGGACATATCTTTTTTAAAATGTGTGTAGGTCACCTAAATCATCAGAAAAATTGCCCCTCCTGAGATTTTTTTCAGGAGCCGCCACTGCATCTGACCCACTGGGAATGTGATGAAATAAATAAAAGCTGAAATGAAACATTCTCTCTGCAATTATTCTGACATTTTACTAGGATTAAATGTCAGGAATTGTGAAAAACTGAGTTTAAATGTACTTGGCTAAGGTGTATGTAAACTTCCGACATCAACTGTATCAACGAATTGGCGAGGGCACTAGAACAGTCTGCAGCACCCGGCCTCACCCTATTAGAATCTGAAGTCAAATGTCTACTGTTTGCTGATGATCTGGTCCTTCTGTCCCCAACCAAGGAGGGCCTACACCAGCACCTATATCTTCTGCACAGATTCTGTCAGACCTGGGCCCTGACAGTAAATCTCAGTAAGACAAAACTAATGGTGTTCCAAAAAAGGTCCAGTTGCCAGGACCACAAATACAAATTCCATCTAGACACCGATGCCCTAGAGCACACAAAAACGATACATACCTCAGCCTAAACATCAGCGCCACAGGTAACTTCCACAAAGCTGTGAACGATCTGAGAGACAAGGCAAGAAGGGCTTTCTATGCCATCAAAAGGAACATAAAATTCGACATACCAATTACGATCTGGAAAATTAATACTTGAATCAGTTATAGAACCATTGCCCTATAGGGTTGTGTGGTCTGGGGTCCGCTCACCAACCAAGAATTCACAAAATGGGACAAACACCAGATTGACTCTGCATGCAGAATTCTGCAAAAATATCCTCCGTGTACAACGTAAAACACCAAATGATGCATGCAGAGCAGAATTAGGCCAATACCTGCAAATTATCAAAATCCAGAAACGAGGCGTTAAATTCTACAACCATCTAAAAGGAAGCGATTCCCAAACCTTCCATAACAAAGCCATCACCTACAGAGAGATTAACCTGGAGAAGAGTCCCCTAAGCAAGCTGGTCCTGGGGTTCTGTTCAAAAACACAAACAGACCCCACAGAGCCCCAGGACAGCAACACAATTAGACCCAACCAAATCATGACAAAACAAAAAGATAATTACTAGACACATTGGAAAGAATTAACAAAAAACAGAGCGAACTAGAATGCTATTTGGCCCTAAACAGAGAGTACACGGAGGCAGAATACCTGACCACTGTGACTGACACAAACTTAAGGAAAGCTTTGACTATGTACAGACTCAGTGAGCATAGCCTTGCTATTGAGAAAGGCCGCCATTGGCAGACCTGGCTCTCAAGAGAAGACAGGCTATGTCCACAAAATGAGGTGGAAACTGAGCTGCACTTCCTAACCTCCTGCCAAATGTATGACCATATTAGAGACACAAATTTCCCTCATATTACACAAACCCACAAAGAATTATAAAAACACACCCAATTTTGATAAACTCCCATATCTATTGTGTGAAATACCACAATGTGCCATCACAGCAGCAAGATTTGTGACCTGTTGCCACAAGAAAAGGGAACCAGTGAAGAACAAACACCATTGTAAATACAACCCATATTTATGTTTATTTATTTTCCCTTTTGCACTTTAACTATTTGCACATAATAAGACATTTCAAATGTCTTTATTCTTTTGGAACTTCTGTGAGTGTAATGTTCACTTTTGTTTATTATCTATTTCACTTGCTTTGGCAATGTAAACATATGTTTCCCATGCCAATAAAGCCCCCTTAAATTGAAATTGAAATTAAATTAAAATTGAAATTGAAATTGAGTGTGTGTGTCAAGAAAAAAACTGACATCACACTTGTTAAATTTAACAAATTGTGCATAAGCAGCTTACCCTTCTCTCTATCCCGTCAAATTCAAATTCCCTGTGTGTGTGTGTGTGTGTGTGTGTGTGTGTGTGTGCACGTGCGCGCGCGTGTCTTTTGTGTATTTGTGTGGACGTGTTTAACTATACTTGTGGGGACCAGAGTAAACCAGAGTAAACAAAGAAAAATGTGACCAACTGGGGACATTTTGTTAGTCCCCACAAGATAAAATGCGATTTCTTGAAGGTTTAGGGTTAAGGTTAGAATTAGTGTTAGGAGGAAGAATTAGGTTTGGGGTTAGGAGCGAGGGTTAGTTTTAGGGTTAGGGTTAGGAGCTAGGGTTAGGTTTAGGGTTAAGGTTAGGTTTTGGGGTTAAGGTACAGTGGGGGAAAAAAAGTATTTAGTCAGCCACCAATTGTGCAAGTTCTCCCACTTACAAAGATGAGAGAGGCCATCATAGGTACACATCAACTATGACAGACAAATTGAGAATTATTTTCTGTGTGTGTGTCTCCTCTGCTGGTTTTTAAATGATTTGTCTAGATCTCCATTCGTTTTTTTTTATTGTTTATCAGAGTCAAAATTAGAGCATTTCTCAACATTTCTCTCATCTATATTTCAGCCACTCTCTCTCTCTCTCTCTCTCTCTCTCTCTCTCTCTCTCTCTCTCTCTCTCTCTCTCTCTCCCCCCCTTCTTTTCTTCAGGCTCTCTGGGATTCAATTGAAAGGCAATGAGGCAGCTAATGAGCAGAAAGATAGAAATTTACTTGCTTTAAGTTCATGCTGCAGCCTTTTTTCAAAAAGCACATTCAGCTGCCTGGAGCACAACAATATGAGGCCATAGAAATAAAGTCTGCAAGGAGCTTCGTTGCGGCTACATGATGGTTCAGTTCACGGTCCATTTACCTCCAATGCTGCCCGCTTTCTCCCCACTATATTTTTATATTTTCCTCTCTTTCAGTGGGACATCTCCAGAGCAGGGCCTCCTGCGGGGAGGTCTCAATTAAATGCATTGATATAAGCTTAGAACACAATTTGTCTCTTGAACGGTTTCAAGTATTTGAAAAATTTAAGAGAGAAGGTAGTGGATAGAAAGATTGCACAGCAGATTGGACGGTATAGATATAACGCTTGTCAATTCTGCAATATTTTTTTAGGAAAGTGATTTTAATGTTTATAATAATAGTACATTTGATTTGTATAAAATGCTTTTTGTTGAAGAACAATCTCAAAGTGCTAAAGGAAAAGTAGTACCAGAGAGTGTGAATAGTACAGAGCAGGGTTGGGGTGGATTCCATTTCAATTCACTAATTCTGGAAATTTATTGAAATTCACAAATCCCCCCCGATTTTGAATTTCTGTTTACTTCCCGAATTGACTGAATTTAAATGGAATTGACACTGACCCTAGCACAGAGATGTATTTGGGTGGAAAATACTTATTTGGTGGAGCTCCTGTTGAATAGGAGCTGCGGAAAAAACAACCCATGCCATGCTTTCATCCTAGTTACATTCCCATTCCATAAAAGTTTAGTGGTGACTGCCATGATAAGATTGAGGCTGTCCTATTACGGACACCTTAGCCTCAGGTTTTAATGAGATCAGGTTGGTATGAATGACCTCGTGTATGAAGTGGTCCAAAGTGGACCAGGAAGCTACAGTATCTAATCTTATCTCATTTTGTCACGCCCTGGCTCTGGGGACTCTAATATGTTGAGCCAGGGTGTGTATAGTCTATGTGTGTTCTAGGTTTCACTTTCTGGTTTTGTAGATCTATGTTGGCCAGGGTGGCTCCCAATCAGAGACGGCTGTAGCTCGTTGTCTCTGATTGGGAGTCATACTTAGGTAGCCGTTTGGCACTCATTCATTGTGGTTTCTTGTTCGTATTTGGTTTGTGTTTACCATTGACTGTCACGTTATCGTTTTGTTGTTTTGATCGTGTGATCATTAATATAATAAATATGTTCGCCTTCAAGGCTGCGCCTTGGTCCTCCTCTATATATGACGATCGTGACAGAAGAAACCACCAAGATTTGACCAAGCAGCGTGTCCAGGAGCCATCGCCAGGGAGATCCCTCGCAGATCTCCTTCGCCTCCTCGACTGGGTCAAGCCGAGTGAGGAAGAGAAGGGCTTGACATTGTGGCAGAAGGGCGAAAGGCTGGCGAGGGACATGGAGACCTGGTCCACGGGTAGGAGAGACGGCCAGAAATTTTTTAGGGGGGGGCTAACGCCGTGGACGACGGGCCAGCAGGAGACCGCGGCAGAGCGGCCCAGCGGATTGGCAGAGGAGGCCGCCAGGTTACGGGGGCCACTGGTCGAAGAGGGGGTGGAAGGTGTAGAGGGACGGCGAGAGGTACTGGGGTGTGTTACCAGTCCGGTCCGGCCCATTCCAGATCCCTGCGTAGGACCAGTGGTGTGTGTCCCCAGTACGGTCCGGCCTGTTCCTGCTCCCCGCACCAAGTCAGTGGTGCGCTTCGTCAGCCCGGCTCGGCCCGTTCCTGCTCCCCGCACCAAGTCAGTGGTGCGCTTCGTCAGCCCGGCTCGGCCCGTTCCTGCTCCCCGCACCAAGTCAGTGGTGCGCCCGTCAGCCCGGCTCGGCCCGTTCCTGCTCCCCGCACCAAGTCAGTGGTGCGCTCGTCAGCCCGGCTCGGCCCGTTCCTGCTCCCCGCCCCAAGTCAGTGGTGCGCCCGTCAGCCCGGCTCGGCCCGTTCCTGCTCCCGCACCAAGTCAGTGGTGCGCCCGACAGCCCGGCTCGGCCCGCTCCTGCTCCCCACACCAAGCCAGTGGTGTGCGTCGTCAGTCCGGCACGGCCCGTGCCTGTTCCACCGGTGGCTGGTCCGGCACCGGTCAGATGCTTCACGCCGGAGCTAGAGCAATCCGCTCCATCAGTGTGCAGTCCAGCTCCGGCCAGCGGGGACAGACCGGACCAGGGGTACTTTGGGGGGTTGGAGAGGGAGCGGGGATCAGGCCCGGAGCCGGATCCGCCGCCTAAGCGGAGTGCCCACCCGGTCCCTCCCCTGTGGTGTTTGGTGGGCGCGGTCGGAGTCCGCGCCTTTTGGGGGGTACTGTCACGCCCTGGCTCTGGGGACTCTAATATGTTGAGCCAGGGTGTGTATAGTCTATGTGTGTTCTAGGTTTCACTTTCTGGTTTTGTAGATCTATGTTGGCCAGGGTGGCTCCCAATCAGAGACGGCTGTAGCTCGTTGTCTCTGATTGGGAGTCATACTTAGGTAGCCGTTTGGCACTCATTCATTGTGGTTTCTTGTTCGTATTTGGTTTGTGTTTACCATTGACTGTCACGTCATCGTTTTGTTGTTTTGATCGTGTGATCATTAATATAATAAATATGTTCGCCTTCAACGCTGCGCCTTGGTCCTCCTCTATATATGACGATCGTGACACATTTGATGTTTTCCAGATTTTCTCTGCATCTCTAGCTTTACTCCTGCACCACTTGACCACAGTCTAACCCCCTGCCGTGAAGATATATACTGGAGGAGTGAAACCATCTCGAGGACAAAATGTAATCTCTTTCTTCTTCACTCTTTTCTCACCTTTGATTTCAACCCTTGATTGTTTGGAATGTTTCTCTGTGACTTGGTGTCTATCTCTTTCTCTATCGCTCCGTCTTGCCTTCCACGTTAGTGTAGCCTATCTATGCATTAGATTAGATTAGACTAGTTATTTAGTCACATGCACAGATGTAGTTGCAGAGTATAGTGAAATAACCTCAGAGCTCCAACAGTGCAGGTGTGAATTAAACAATAATAAATATAAATCATAATAATAGTAATATAAATGTCCATTGGGGTGGGGGCAGGGTAGATGTCTGTTGGCGACGGGGGGGATAGGAAGGCTGGGGGGGCAGGAGGAGACAGGGGGAGCAGGTACTGACTAGTGGTGGCTACGGGGGTAGAAGCTCTTGGCCAGTATGTTACTTTTAGCCATGATGCTCCTGTACTGCCCGCGTCTGAGTGATGGAAGCAGGGAGAACAGTCCGTGGCTCGGGTGGCTGGGGTCCCTGATGATCTTCTTGGCCTTCCTGCGACACCTGGTGTTGTAGGTGTCCTGAAGGGCAGGCAGTGTGCACCCAATGGTGCTTTCGGCTGAGTGTACCACACTCTGTAGTGCCTTGCGGTCAGCGGTGGTGGAGTTGCCGTACCAGGCTGTGATGCAGCTCGACAGTATGCTCTCGATGGTGCTCCTGTAGAACACTGTGAGGGCCCTCGGGGACAGACTGAATTTCTTCAGCCTCCTTAGGTTAAAGAGTCACTGTCGTGCCTTCTTCACCACGGTGTCCTTGTGGTTTGACCATTTCAGCTCCTCTGAGATGTGTAAACCAAGGAACTTGAAGTTTTTGACCGCCTCTACGGCGGCCCCGTTGATGAGAATGGGGGCGTGCCCAGCCTAGTTCCTCCTGAAGTCCACAATCAGCTCCTTTGTTTTGCTGACGTTGAGTGAGAGGTTGTTTACCTGGCACCACACCGTCAGAGTGCCTACCTCCTCGCTGTAAGCGTCTCGTCGTTGTTAGTAAGCAGGTCTACTACTGTTGTGCCGTCAGCAAACTTGATGATGGAGTTGGAACTGTGTGAGGCCACGCAGTCGTGGGTATACAGGGAGTACAGGATGGGACTGAGGACGCACCCTTGTGGGGCCCTGTGTTGAGGATCAGTGTGGAGGAGGTAATGTTGCCTACCTTCACCACCTGGAGGCGGCCAATAAGGAAGTCCAGGACCCAGTTGCATAGGGAGGAGTTCAGTCCCAGGGCTGTGAGCTTTGTGATGAGCTTAGAGGGCACTATGGTATTGAAGGCCGAGCTGTAGTCGATGAACAGCATCCTCACATATGCATTCCTCTTGTCCAGGTGGGTGAGGGCAGTGTGCAGTGCAATGGCTATTGCATCATCCATGGATCTGTCTGGGCAGTAGACGAATTGGAGAGGGTTGAGTGTGTCGGGGAGGGAGGAGGGGATGTAGTCTTTGACTAGCCTCTCGAAGCACTTCATGATGATGGAAGTGAGTAGTCATTCAGTTCAGTTACTTTCAAGGTGTTTAGCTCGTCCGGTAGGGTGACATTGGTGTCCGCGACGTGACTGGCTTTCTTTTTGTAATTCGTGATCGTTGGAAGGCCCTGCCACATACTCCTCGTATCTGACCCGCTGAATTTCTCCTCCACTTTGTCCTTATACATTACAAAGATTCGAATGTACATTTGCTCCCCACAAAACACTTGTATCCACCATTAATAGTATCTATCTTGAGTATAACAATTAATCAAAGGGACAGCTACATTTTTAGGTTAGGGTATGCAGGCACAGTTTCTATTGAAATACATGATTTCGAAAGATCAAAATATTTCACTCAGATGAATTTACTTCAAAGTAGTCATCTAAATGTGTGCTGAGGACTGGTATAGCCCTCTTTTATCAATACTATGTTGAGGAAAACAGAGTCTTGGGTCCATGTCAAATTGCAAACTAGAACCCCACTTAAAAAGATATCCCCTGGCGAATCTGTTCTGGTGTTTCTTTATTTTCCTTGCATGCTTTTTTATCAATTAAAATTAATTCAAAGAGGTATTTGAATCTCCCCTTTTACCTCTTAAACGGCGCTTTGGCCTTTTCTTTGCACTCTTTTCTTCTATAGATCATGAATTCCCATAAAAAGAGAAAGAGAGAAAAAAACGGCAGGCAGTAATTTTTCCTACAACTGTGTCTATTTCTCCATTGTGTGGCCTTCTCTTTCCTGGGGCAAGAAAATGGCAAAAACTCCCTGTGATTCATGCTGATCCACAGAGACAGACTGGCTGCACCCAGAGAGACTCCTCATGGTCGCCGCATTCACTGCGCCACTTCATTTATTGGAAGTTTTAATCTAATTATTAACTATTTGGGGGATAAAGTGCTTTGTGTCTGTAATAGGCTGGTGGTATCGCTGCACTCTCGTGGCAATGAGAGTTTAGCGCCGGCGAGGCCGGGACAGAGGGGTGGGGGGTGGGTGGCGGGGGCGATCAAGGTTTTGACAAAGCCCTTGTCCAAAAATATTTTGTCAAGTCTTTTACGTGTCATTCTAACAGGGCTTACATTTAGCCAGTGAAAGGACACTAGAAAGGGTGCTTTAAGGCTTGATTGGCAACTGCAAGCGCGCTAAATGGTAATGAGACCCAGATGGATAGAAGATTATCACATCGTTTTTTTTTCACTCTTTCTTTCTCAACACAAAAGTTTTTTCTCTGTCTCCTAAATCCCCCTCCACCGTACACACAACCTCCCCAGTCTTCCACCCCTGCTCCTACCCTAAGCCCCTTTTATTGCTCATTTCATACTATTAATAAGCAGGCTAATGGCACCCCTCTTTTCACACTGAAAGGAGACAGTAATTAATTCATGGGCTCAGGCTCCTTGATCTGGTCAGTGTTTGGGAGGGTCAGAGTGAAGCGAGGGAGGAATATACACTCGGGCAAGAAGTTCAGATGGGATGTGCTTTAGACCAGAAGTATATAGGCTTTCCCCCCTCACACACACACACCTAAAAAGAAGCCCCATTTGTTGGGGTTAGGGCCAATTCATAGAGACTCGCACACAAGTGCACACACACTTTCATTCAGTCACACACACACGCATACAGACCCTGCTGCTGTGCGGGGCTGCGGGGACAGAAGGTGCAGAGGCACATGACAAAGCCTGGGCATGAAATTCAATTAGGAAAGGCCCTGCCTACGATTTCACAGCCTTCAAATGAGAGAAAGGCTTTTGATATATTGCTACTCCTATTTAAGGCCCATCTAAGCATTACCCTCATTAGCAGACAGCCCACCTCCCAATCCCCCTTTTTCTGCACCTCCACTCCCCTGTTCTATTCTCAGTCCCTCTCAGAGGCAGCCTGGTGTGAGTGTGTGAGTAAATGTGTGTCTGCGTGCACATGTGCCTGTGTGTGTGCAGAATTTGGATACAGTTTTAATTAGGTGGCCCTGTGCTCATAATGTAACATATCTGGAAAGGACCATTGAGATTGTACGAATAAAATAAACCCTACTCTTATAGATACAGTAAACAAGATCCTTGATATACCAAAACGGTTTGATTACGATTTTATTTGCGTTTGTATGTGGAATGGCAGTGTGCTCTTCTAGACTATAGTCCATGACAAATTGTTATGTCGCTCTACAGCCTTTTCTAATCTATCACATTTCCAGCAGCTTTGTACTTTGTCGATTTCTCAATCCACCTTTCCCCAACCCTTTAAAGATGATTTAAAGGCCACTTCACTGGGATGGGTACAACATTTTATAAACAAGCTGAAGTGAGGAAGTGATCATTCTGATTCAGACATGTCTTTACTGTCACACGTCAAATTGGGTGGCAGAATAATGCTGATGACTAATAAAGCATTTGAATATCGTAACTTGAATTTATGTCCAGGTATTTGTTTACGAGAACACCTACCCCCCACATCGAAACGAGTAAGTCACTTGTGCCTGTACACAGCCTAACCCCCCACCGCCTCCTTCCCCTGATGCTCGTACCCCACCCCAGGTGGCCCTGGATAGGATCCATCTCCCACTCTTCTCCTCAACTCTCACCCTCTCCCGTCTCACCCGTCCCGTCATGAATACAGCTGCGACCTTCTTTCCTAAAAGAGGAGCGTCTATCCCCCTGTCAGAGTCCCAGACAGCCCCTTTCAGAGCAGGCGACTTCCCCAGTGCTATAACCCTTTTCTTCCACTTTGGGCCTGTGTGTAGCGTGAGGAGGATGAGGTGTACGTGGACCAGGACTGGAGATGAAAACAGGATTAGCATGGCAATGAGGGTGCTTCTCCACCACCACCAAGGCCTGAGTGCTGATCTAGGATCAGTTTTGTATTTTAGATCATAATGAATAAGATTATATGGACAGGGAGGGATTCTACTCTGAGATGCTTTTTGAATACAGGCCCAGGAGCTGTGCACATGTATGACACCAGAGACAGAGAGGGAGAGAAAGATACTGACACTAGCCATGTGCATCCAAGGTGCAGTAAGTCGATTTCATGTTTTTTAAATTATTATCCACTTGAAAACAAATCCACTTGAAAATCAAAATTTTATGAACATTTCATGAACTAACATTTCATGATTTCATGATAATTCTTGTGATAAACTTATCCACTTGATAACAAATTCCGACTAACATTTTGTTCTTTTAGAGTATTTTTGTAAAGTCATGGCCAGTTACCATGGGGCTTATGGTCCTTTATTCATATGATTTACAGCATTTAAAGACAACTCTTAAAACCGTATAAGCTTCATGGCGGTTGAAGCTGCCTTTCCCCAGTGTATTGTGTATGGTGAGAGATGGATAGAAGAGTGAGAGTGTTGTATAGTGCGGGGGGCCGTTAGGATTGATAAATGAGTGTGTGTTTAGAAAGACCCCATGAACGTTATGATCCTTCAGCCACCCTCAATGAATTGGTTCACGGTTACTCCCCCACCTCCTTTTTTGTTGTCCAGGGGCCATTGGCCCCAACTGATGACTGGGAAGCAATTAGGACTGGCATGAATGTTAGCAGGTACTAGCAGCTGTCCTTTGTGTGGGTCACAATTTGTGTGTGTGTTAGTTCTTCTATCCTTGTGGGGACCTAAAATCCCCAAAAGTCCCCACAACGATAGCAAAACAAGGAAGATTCTCCCTCATGGGGACATTTCCCATGTCCCCATGAGTACAAAGGTTGTTTTAAGTTTAGAGGTTTAGGGTTACAATTAGGGTTAGGATTAGAATTAGGGTAAGGTTAAGGGGTTAGTGGTTAGGTTTAGAGTTAGGGTTAGGAGTTAGGTTTAGGGTTAGGGTTAGGGTTAGGGTTAGGGTTAGGGAAAGGGTTAGGATTAAGGTTAGGGAAAAAATGATTTTGAATGAAAATACATTTTAGGTCCCCACGAGGATGTGTGTGTGTGTGTGTGTGTGTGTGTTTCTGTGTGTGTGTGTGCGTATATATGGAGGGCGAGTGGGGGTTGTACGTGTATCTGTGTGCGTGGAGGGCGAGTGGGGGGTTCTGAGAGGGTTTGGTGGGGGGGGGTCAGACTGAGGCCATCTGTTTGCCTGAACCCCCACAGCTGGGTCTCTTGTTGAGGGAGGCGTAAGTGGCCGACAGGGATCCCTCCTCCTCAGTGGAAAATAAAATATATGACAAAAATCCAGGGAGGGAACGTTCCGATCCTGACAACCTTCCCTCCTTCCACCTCGAAAAAGGTCCGTGGCCCTCACCTGAAAACAACTGCAGGAACGATTGTCTGTCCATCAAAGCTTTACCTCCCATTGACCTGCTGAGGCTGAACAGTCGTGAGCAATGTAACCTCGAAGCAATGCAATCTCTGAGCAAATTTCAGGTCTGCTGAGCGCAAACTTAAATATTGTGAAAATACTATGCAACTTCGAAAACAATGGAGAAAATGCATCCCATAACATGTTAACATGGAAATACCTGTTATATAATTCAGCCTACAGCAGCAGCCAATGTGTGATGTTCAATGCCCACATTCTCTGAGACTTTTGAAAAAAAAACATGCAGTCCTTCAGACAAGGAGGTGACTGAAAATGTTGTTGTTTGATGCAATAAACCACTTTTGATCTTAAAACAAGAGCATCTACTCACGACCACAGCTGTAAACACAGTCCAGTTCAAAGTAAACGGTGCAATGGTCTATTTGCATATAGGCCTACTGCAGCTCTGATTGGTTATGCCGCACCGGTCTGTGTAGATTACGGGCTGAGGCGTGCGCAATAGAATCCTACTCCGATGCGTTCTGCCTACAACAAAATCTCTTGCATAGTTTGTTTTGTTTGCATCAAAAGTGGCTAATATTGCGTTGATTCGATCACAATTGCCACAGTAAAGGGAAACGTTAATAGTGTTAACTGACAGGGAAAACTAGAAAGTTGAGTGAAATTCAATCTCATGCTTCTCTCCATGGGCTGCATTCTGTGCGGCAGTCTCGGGTCTACTGCGTGGCAGTCTTGGGGCTACTGCACAGTTTAGAGGGAACATTGGCTGTGAGCAGGGAGTGTGAGGAGGACGGTAACCCTCAGAAGCCTGTCACTCTCCCAGAGTTTTTTCCTGCCACATTTCTCTCTCTATCCGGCAATCATCTCAATCGGGCCATCTCTCAAACAAACACCTCCACTGTTTGGCCTCCTCCATTGAGGTGGTTGACAGCTAGTGGGTTGGATCAAAATAAATAATCTTCATTTTGAAATAGCTCTGTCTGTTGTCACTGGGGTTTAGACATGTATGAGAAGAGGCTCGGGCGTAGTAAGCATCGGGGCCGACCTCTCTTGTCTAGTCGAGCGACTGATCAGAATTAACTGCTCTCTTTTGGTTTTTATTGGTTTATAAATGGACTCTTTTCATCTTTTCATCCCTTTGTGTGGTGCACGTCAACATGCTTGTATGAGTTTCTGTGTGTGTGTGTGCGCGCGCTCGCGTGTGTTTGTCTAGATTGCAGGCAGAAAGAAGGGAAGGAACGCAGGGAGGGAGGGAGGGAGGCTCAGTGCAGGGCGCTCACTTTGTAATGAAGGCTTCTATCTCACTGCCAATTAAGCCTCTTGTTGGTTAATGACAATTAATCCAAATAAGATAATGTTTCAATCTGTTTTTGATCTGCTCATTAGAAGAGCTATAAAGCAGATAAAAGAGACATTTTAGTGTAGGGCAGATTTGCTCTACACTGCTCCCCCCTGTGGCACATTCCTCATACTCTCGCTACATACTACTAATGACTCATAATGATACTGTTATCATGGGGTACAACTATTTAAACCTTTTTTTCCCCTGTGCATACTGATTTAGTGATTATGATCGGTTTTTAGTTTTCTCTGAACAGCCACTACTTCAGCTAACGTTAGCAAATTCTCCCCCAGAAATTACACTTACAGTGTTAGAACAACACTGAAAGTGTTGAGTCTGTGGACCCATTTAGACACTGGAACAGTGTTAAATTAACACACTGCTTAGTGAAGAGTCTTATTCAAACATTTCTCAGGGTGTCTTGCCTTTCTAGTAAATCATGAGTTATCACCCATGACTGTATTTGTTAGTGACAGAAACATGGTTGTTGCATTCATCCATTTTTGGTCCTATAAACTTCACCAAGTAAGATCCTAAACAAATATGTTATCATAAAATACACAAATATTTAACACAAAACCATACGTATTTCATAAGGCTTTATTTTGAGTGCCTAGTAAGTAACCTGTAAGTTACTGTAAAAAAAAAAGAAGTACATCAGGCCTGCAGGTCACATTATGCTGGCTTGCAAGGTGATGTGTAATTCCTATTGGAATACAGCCAGTGTGGGGATATCCAAATTGTAGAATTTTTTATTACCTGCAATTGTATTTATCACTATACTTAAAATGACTGCCAGAGTTGAGAAGGTTAAGTTATGAGACTACCTTAAGCATCTGAACTGGAACAACCATTTCATTAATGGGTGCAATAAATCCAAGTAACATATTGGATTACTTTAGAAAATGTTTGTAATTTATATTTTAGTAGCATAAAATGTAATAATTAATCAATCATATTGATACATGAACAAACATAGATATTGAAACACACAATTCAAAAAAATCTACCTGCAATAGAGCATGCTGGGAAATATGATAATGATGGGTGTGGTTTTGGTTCAAAGTGATGTGTATGAGTTTCAGGCCCCTGTATAAGGGTAAAAGTAGGCCCTCAAAATAAGGCCTTATGAAATACGTATGGCATTATTTTTTTTATTATAATATATTCGCTTAGGATCTCACTTGGTGAAGTCTATAGGACTGAAAATTGATGAATGCAACAACCATTTCTCTGTCACTAACAAATATAGTCATGGGTGATAACTACAATTTACTATAAAGGCAAGGCACTCTGGGAAATATTTGAATAAGGCTTTACACTGCACAGTGTGTTAATGTAGCCTTTTCCTGCAGTCAAATGACCAAATTGCCCTCTAGTGGCCTCATGGGTGGAATTATATTAATATTTTTCATAATTAATCAACCTAATAATATTTTTTTTTAAATAATATATGGTGTTTCTATGTCAAACGGTTTTGTTATATTTCAGTCTTTTGTGATGTACAGTTCCAGTCAACAGTTTGGACACACCTACTCATTCAAGCGTTTTTCTTTATTTTTACTATTTTCTACATTGTAGAATAATAGTGAAGACATCAAAACTTTGAAATAACACATATGGAATCATGTAGAAACCAAAAAAGTGTTAAACATATGTGAAGAAGTGAAGAAATACCATGTTCCATGAACCCAGTTCCTACATTTGAATATATAAAAATAGATTTTTCAAACAAAACTACACTACATTTTATCTCTGGGACCCTCAGGATGTCAAATCAGAGCAAGATTACTGAATGTAAGTACATTATTTACCTTCAGAGGTGAATGTACCAAACCAGTTGCCGTGATAAAAGTGTTTTGTTGTTGTGCACTATCCTCAAAGAATAGCATGGTCTTTTTTAGCTGTAATAGCTACTGTAAATTGGACACTGCAGTTAGATTAACATGAATTTAAGCTTTCTGCCCATATAAGGCATGTCTATGTCCCGGAAAGTTGTCTGTTGTTCACAACACCATTCTAGTCACATATCTCATATTGAGCAGCAAATGTCCTGTATAAGGGACACCAATCCCGGAGAGGTTAAAGAAAAGCGAACCATGGATTGCAGTTTCTCCTGGTCCATAGACTACTACCACAATAAGGAACCATCTAACATTAAATTGTAAAATCCTGAACATCCCCTTAAACTGCTTTTACTGTATGAGAGTAAGTTTAGCCATTCATAACACATAGCCATTGTTGCATGTGAGTACAGCATGCTCATTCCATGCTCATTCTGAGACTGTGGGTGTTTCTCAAAATGCATGCAAATTGGAGCACGGGAGGGTCGGAGTATGAGTCCAAATCAAAGTATGGGCAACGGAGCACAGAGGGCACTTCTCAAATGCGGACTCCGTTTGTACATATTTTGAAGCATGCAAATTGTCCTAGCTTGAACACGGTTCAGTAAATGGGTAGCTATGTCCATAGTAAGTCAATAGGGCTAACTGGCTAGCTAGCCTGTCATGAAGAATAGGTAGATACCCATGAAAAATGTACATCTAACTTGCATAACATTAGTTTTAGGTCATTTTTGCCTGTTTAACTAGCTGGCTAGCTAGATTATTACGATTCAAATATCTAGCTGATAATTATGAAGTAAAATGTTTCCTTTGTGTATATCTTGTTTTGTCTATTGTTGCCATTGTCCTGGCTGGAAGAAGGTTCAGTGAATGGGAGGTAATACAGGATGGGGAGTGCAAGGGCTTCTCAAATGTAATGTTTTATGCATTCTCCACACTCTCGTCCTGACAAGAACATACTCAAGAGAACGCACTCGGAGCATGGTAGTATGCATATTGCGAAACACCCTGTTTGTGTGAGAATCTGTGAAATAACATTCTCAGGACAAGTAAGAACTGTTCAGACCATTGTTATTTTTTTTTTATTGTCATTTAGCAGATGCTCTTATCCAGAGTGACTTACAGGAGCAATTAGGGTTAAGTGCCTTGCTCAAGGGCACATCGACATATTTTTCACCTAGTCAGCTCATGGGTTTAGAACCAGCGACCTTTCAGTTACTGGCACAACACTCTTAACCACTAAGCTACCTTCCTGACGTACCTGATCAACGGCCAAGTTGAGTTATCACAGTGGGGAAACAAGCCCCTCTTCTCCACAGATGACCAGAGTTTATTGAATGGGTTAGGAAGGCAGGCAGACAGGCCTCCTCGGTCTCGGCTAGTTCCGGCCCTCTCCTCCTCTTTTCTTCCTCCTCCCCCGGAGCACCGCAACGACCACACTGCAAGAGCAGCATGTGACGGATGAGGTGCTATTAGTTAGGTGAGAGAGGCCGGTCAGGAGATCATCAGGGCTGATTAGGGAACTCATGTTTCAATCACACACACACCTGTGGAGAAACCAGAAACTAGAAACTAGGAACACCCACCCCCCACTCCAACCACCACCCGAAATAAAGCTCTTGCCCCGGTGACAAAGGTGTAGTGTTAGTGGCCAGCATAGCACAGTGCTCCTCCATTGGCTCTGTCCATACTGCTGATCTGGCGAATGGTGTGTGTGCAACCTGAACAATACTGGAGCACTCCTTTAGGGGCCGCTAAGGGTCCTCATGCCTGGAGGTCAAGATGTGATGTGACTTCTCCTCGGGGGGTGCTGCAGGCAGGGCAACTTGAGGGCTGTGCCTCCTGCCCTAGGGTCACACCAGGCCTCCAAGCCTGCAGGCTGGAGCCTCCTCTCTCTCTGAAGACCACATCACTCCCCCTACTCCCTGACACAAACCTGCTGGTGGTCCTGTCTTTTCTTTAAGCTCTTCATAGATACACCTAAGAGTCTTGGTAAGTCCTGTGTCCCAAATAGCAACCTATTCCCGTCATATTTCACTACTTTTGACCAGAGCCATATGGGCACTGCTCAAAAGTAGTGAACTATAGGGAATAGTGTGCCATTTAGGATGTAGCCACAAACTAATGGTCAACTTAGCTCCTCTGTTTGATGGATAATAATGCAGGGCTGGACCAAGCTTACACAGGGCCAGACAACGCTTAGATGTCCTTCAACTTTTGGCCAGAATTAGTGTGGGTGAGTACGGGGGTGCATTATGCCGTGCCATTCACAAACACACCTATTAAAGCCCTTCACTGATTGTTCTCTTATTCATCCCTGTATGACAATCCCAATAACTCTATCATCCAGCCAGTTGATTAACATCTAAATATCACCGCTGTTGTTTTGGCAACCAATCCCACACAAGCAAACACACAGTCATTGTTTCCCCTGTGCTGAATCTAATGCAAAGAAACGTAATTTATTTTTCTTTTAACATTCATTTGTCTGCGAAATAATCATCCCCAGTGTTACTCTAATGAAAAGGAATAGAGGAATAGAAAATACGGGCATATTGTACTTCCACAAATGAAAATAAAACAAGACAACAATGTGTCATCAATGGGAATCAAATTTAAATAAGCAAGAAGACATTAACGCATCAAGGTAACAGCAAGCCTGAAACAGTTATTTACTTGAACAAAAACATCAATTACTTTCAAATCAGTTTTTTCAACGTTCAGCGCAGCACTTCCATGAATTGCCTTTAGAAATGTTTCGCTTTCAGGCCGTGCGTGCATGCGCTCGCGAACGATTAGAAGCGACAGCAATTTTGAGGGATTGTCATTTTAATGAGAGTGATTAATGACAGAGGTGAGGCGGCGGGCGGCGTGGGTATTGTTTCCTCTCCCTGCCATACAAATGTCAGGTCTGAAAGAGACAGGGAGGGGGAGGGGAGGGTGGGGGGGGACAGGACACAAGAGTGGTCTACTTTTTTTTCTTCCATTCTAAAGTAAGTATTTCCAACTCTACTCCTCTATGATATACAGTACATGGCTTATAATAGCCTGGTCTCATACACTAGACATAACATAGTAAATGTAAACCCAGGACACTAAAATTAGTATGATATGTTACATTTGGTATGGTTACAGAAAACAAAAGTGGGATGGGCATATAACGCGAATGTCTACCAACCCAAAGGTTGTGAGTTTGAATCTCATCATGGAGAACTTTAGCATTTTAGCAACTTTTGAACTACTTACTACTTTTTAGCTACTTCGCAATTACTTTGCATGTTAGCTAACCCTTCCCCTAACCTGAATCCTTTCAGCTAACCCTTCCCCTAACTCTAACCTTAACTTCTTAACTTAATCCTAACCTTAACCCTAACCCCTAACCCCTAGCCTAGCTAACATTAGCCAGCTAGCTAATGTTAGTCACCTAGCCAACATATCATACGAAATGGGTGATGGCCATCCACAAATTAATACATATCATACGAAACGTAACATATCATACTAAATGGGGTGACTAGGATTTACATACAGAATAATACGAAATGCTCTGAGACCAGGTTGCTTATAAAGAGATCCATTAGCTATTGAGTTTCCCTATACATTTGAATGGAACTAAAAGGGCCCTTGGGAATTGCAATAGAAAATGCTATATTTTATGCAGGCTCAAGCTAAAGTAGGCTGGGGAAAATGACATCTCTCTCCAATGTAAAAATCTGTCACAATAAATCAAGGAAGGAATGAAGGAAGAGTGTGCTTAAGCATGTTTAGTTAGGTATACCGTTTTTTTAGGAATTTGATTAAGGTAAAAAAAATGTTTCATCTACCAGAAACCCAGAAACACTTTTCTCCAACTAGCTCTCACAGTCTCATGTCAGAATTAGACGTTCATCTATGTTTCTCAAAAGTCAAATTTCGAGGGTTGTTGCAAATGTTAATTTTCGAAAGTGTTTAAAGTAAAATGTAGGCATTAACTCTGAATTGCTAAGGTTATTGTTAAGTTTAGGCATTAGCTCTGAATGTTTAAGGTAAGGAGACTGAAAAGATTAGGTATGGGTCCTCAGATCCTCAAAAAATTATATAGCTGCACCATCGAGAGCATCCTGACTGGTTGCATCACCGCCTGGTATGGCAACTGTTCGGCCTCCGACCGCAAGGCACTACAGAGGGTAGTGCGTACGGCCCAGTACATCACTGGGACCAAGCTTCCTGCCATCCAGGACCTCTATACCAGGCAGTGTCAGAGGAAGGCCCTCAAAATTGTCAAAGACTCCAGCCACCCTAGTCATAGACTGTTCTCTTTGCTACCGAATGGCAAGCGGTACCGGAGTGCCAAGTCTAGGTTCAAAAGACTTCTCAACAGCTTCTACCCCCAAGCCATAAGACTCCTGAACAGATAATCATGGCTACCCTGACTATTTGCACTGCCCCCCCCCCACCCCCACCCCCACCCCATATTTTTACGCTGCTGCTACTCTGTTAATTATTTATGCATAGTCACTTTAACTCTACCCACATGTACATATTACTTCAACTACCTCAACTTGCCGGTGCCTCCGCACAATGACTCCGCACCGGTACCCCCCTGTATATATTGCCTCCCTCCCTTTATTTTATTTTACTTCTGCTCTTTTTTTCTCAACACTTTTTTGTTGTTGTTTTATTTGACTTTTTTATTAAAAATAAATGCACTGTTTGTTAAGGGCTGTAAGTAAGCATTTCACTGTAATGTCTGCACCTGTTGAATTCGGCGCATGTGGCCAATAACATTTGATTTGATTTGATTTGATTATGGTTTGGGATAGGCTTAAAACACTAATCTCAAAAGCAACATTCTATCGCTGGGTTCAAACTTGGAACTTTTGGAATCAGAGGCAGATGCTTAAGTTTAGGCATTAACTCTGAATTTGTTAGGTTAGGGTTAAGTTTAGGTATTAGCTCCGAAATTTTAAGGTTAGGCATTAACTCTGAATGTTTAAGGTAAGGGTTAAGGTTAGGGATAGGCTTAAAACAAACATTTTAAAAAAAACTTCATATTGCTGGATTTGAACTTGCAACCTTTGGTATCAGGGGCAGTAATTGGAGGCAGATGCTTACACCCATCTGCCATCCCCATCCACAATGCTGTAGCAAAACCGAAACCTACTTTAAGGTAACAGCACTTACTGTTGCCCCTAAAGGCCGTTTCCAAGTCATCTCCCGACATCCTCAGATATGGATGGAAGTCGAATACTGACTTGTATCACAGGTGACCTGGCTGCTTTTCTCTCCAGTGTCCTCTTATATCTGACATGATCTTTCTGCAAGTCTGACATATCTGTCTGCAAGTCTGACTTATTTGTCTACAAGTCTGATGCAGCATTTACCGTGAATGCAGTCTCCGCTAAAGGGTGAACATTGCCTTTAAATTTCAATCACTCTGTAAAGCTGAACTTTCGCGATGCAGATTAAATAGAGCCTTTATTTGTATAAAAGTCAAGTAAGTCAAACTTATCCCTATACAAGTCTGACCTATATTTCTGCGTGTCTGACTTGACAATAATCTCAGGCAATTACATTTTAGCAGACACTCTTATCCAGAGCAACTAACAGTTAGTGAGTGCATACATAATTTTTTTCATACTGGTCCCCCGTGGGAATTGAACCCACAACCCTGGCGTTGCAAGCGCCATGCTCTACCAACTGAGCTACACAGGACTATGGCAATAATGGCAGTAACCTCAGGAGTGACTACATTGGCCAACAAGCCTCTGTGTGTTCTATCAAAACACATGTGGTTGATGAATATGAAGCCGATGATCACACTTCACTTCTTTTTTAATGATAAAGTTGATATACATCCTTCTCTCATACATGTGCATTCAAACCTAATCAAAATCTCAAATCTGGAAAGTGTAAAAGGAAATTCATGATGATAATAAATATTTTTCTTGTGTGAAACTAATGGTCACTTTTTACATAAAAGCATGAAACTTGGAACACTAGTACAGTTTGGGGCCCTGAACATTTTCAGAGATGGAGCCTTGGTAAAAATGCCTCCAGGTGGGCATTTTCCCATTCCGCCATAACCAAATAATGCATTTTCCATCATATCTGCTGAACTAAAAATGTTCAGGGCCCCAAACTGTACAAGTGTATCTAGGGCTGTGGCTCTAGGTAATTTACCGTTAATTAACATAAACACGTCTAGCATCTCCAAGCCTCCACGCATACAAGCTGCTGATGTGCACCTTTGGAACATTTACATTTTTACAAGTCGAATAAATCCATTTAAGGCTGTAACATAACAAAATATGGAAAAAGTAAAGGGGTCTGAATAATTTCTGAATGCACTGTATGTTATCTGGCTATGCTACATGCCAATGGCAGCCTGGGCTGTAGGCTAGTTCATTTAACAGACAAGATATGCTTATAAATCCCATGCCATTATTGTTTGGAGTATATGATTTTCAATTAATCCTTCTGACTTAGATAACTACCGCCCAATCTCCAAGTTATCTTGCCTATCCAAGTAATTAGAATCCTAGACCAACTCCCAGCTAATAACTTTTTTTAACTTCTCACTCTATTCTAAATGTGCACCAGTCTGGTTTTAGATTTGGACATAGCACTGTTTCAGCCAATATGCTTGTTTTAGATGGTTTGTTAAATTGCCTAGATCATAAAAATCATTGTGCTGCTTTATTTAAGGCCTTTGACACTGTTGACCATTCCCTACTCATTCAAAGACTGTCTGAAATGGGCCTGGATCAGGAGTCTTGCAAATGGTTTAAGAACTATTTGACAGACAGGACACAATGTGCTTTCTGATGGTGTCAAGTCTAGTTTCCTCTATATTACAAAAAAGGTGTACCGCAGTGGTAGGGTTTGAGGACTGTTCTCTTGACTATTTATATAAATAATATTGGTCTATCTATTAAATCCTGTAATATTCATCTGTATGCATACGGTACTGTTATGTATACCATTGCACCTGTTGACCAAGCTGTGTTATAATTGCAATCTGATTTTGTTACATTACAGATAGCCTTTGTTGATTTTGTACTTAAATATATGTTGTTCTCTAATTCACGCAATAATTCTTCAGATAGACTACATATTTACTCATTGGAGGATTCTCTCATCGAGCGGGTTTCCGCCTATAAATAGATCTTGCCTCTCTCTAAACAGCAGGAAGCAGATTGTACAGTTGTGGTCAAGCGTTTTGAGAATGACACAAATATTAATTTTCACAAAGTCTGCTGCCTCAGTTTTTATGATGGCAATTTGCATATACTCCAGAATGTTATGAAGAGTGATCAGATGAATTACAATTAATTGCAAAGTCCCTCTTTGCCATGAAAATGAACTTAATCCCCCAAAAACCTTTCCACTGCATTTCAGCCCTGCCACAAAAGGACCAGCTGACATCATGTCAGTGATTCTCTCGTTAACACAGGTGAGAGTGTTGACGAGGACAAGACTGGAGATCACTCTGTCATGCTGATTGAGTTCGAATAACAGACTGGAAGCTTTAAAAGGAGGGTGGTGCTTGAAATCATTGTTCTTCCTCTGTTAACCATGGTTACCTGGAAGGAAACACGTGCCGTCATCATTGCTTTGCACAAAAAGGGCTTCACAGGCATGTATATTACTGCTAGTAAGATTGCACCTAAATCAACCTGTCACGATCGTTGAACGGAGTAGACCAAGGCGCAGCGTGATGAGCGAACATACTTTATTATCTTTAGTGATAACAAGAACAAAACAATAAACGAACAACGTGACGTCCTAGGTTAAACAACCAACACGGAACAAACCAAAAGGAACAAGATCCCACAACACCTGTGGGAAAACAGCCTGTCTAAATATGGCTCCCAATCAGAGACAACCAGCAACAGCTGACACTCGTTGCCTCTGATTGGGAACCACTCTGACCAACATAGAAATACAATACTAGACTGTGAACATAGAACAAAACACATAGACTTTACACACCCTGGCTCAACATATTAGAGTCCCCAGAGCCAGGGTGTGACAGTACCCCCAAAGGCGCCGGGACGCACCGCGCCTCAACATAAACCAAACAGGGAGGGCTGGGTGGGCATTCCTCCTCGGAGGCGGTTCCGGCTCCGGGCTTGCCCACCACCCTCCAATAATCCCCCGTAGCGCCCCTGGTCCGGTCTGGCCCCGCTGGCTGGAGCTGGACTGGACATCGTAGGGAGCGGATTGCTTAAGCTCCGTGTGGAGCAGCTGACCGGTACCTGACCAGGCACCGGTGACCCAGGCACGGGTTGTGCCGGACTGATGACGCGCACCCCTGGCTTGGTGCGTGGAGCAGGAACGGGCCGGACCGGGCTGACGATGCGCACCCCTGGCTTGGTGCGGGGAGCAGGAACAGGCCGGGCCGGGCTGGCGACGCGCACCGTAGGCTTGGTGCGAGGGGCAGGAACAGGCCGGGCCGGGCTGGCGACGCGCACCATCAACTTAGTGCGGGGAGCAGGAACGGGCCGGACCGGACTGGTGACGCACACCACTTGCTTGGTGTGAGGAGCGGGACTGGGTTTCGTCATAACCCTCCGCTCCCTCAGCTGCCTACACAGTTCCTCTCGCCGTGCCTCTACTCTCACCTTCTCCCTTATCGCCTCCAGTAGCTCCACCCTCTGAACCACTGACTCCTGCTCCCTCTGGACCAATAGCCCCCTTAACCTGGTGGCCTCCTCACCTAACCTCCTAATACGCCCTGTAGCTGCCTCCTGCTGCCCCGTCGCCCATGCCGTGTGCCCCCCCCTAAAAAATGTTTGGGGTTGCCTCTCGTCCGTCGACGACGACACTGTTGACGCCGTTGCTCCTCTCTCCGTCGCGCCTCCACCGTTTCCTTCCATGGACGGCGATCCATCCTGGCCTGGATTTCCTCCCAGGTCCAGGACCCCTGCCCGTCCAATATCTGCTCCCACGTCCAGGCTGCCTGCTCCTGGACACGCTGCTTGGTCCTGGTATGGTGGGATCTTCTGTCACGATCGTTGAATGGAGTAGACCAAGGCGCAGCGTTATGAGCGAACATACTTTATTATCTTTAGTGATAATACGAACAAAACAATAAACGATGACGTGACGTCCTAGGTTAAACACAACCAACACGGAACAAACCAAACGGAACAAGATCCCACAACTATTGTGGGAAAACAGCCTGTTTAAATGTGGTTCCCAATCAGAGACAACCAGCCACAGCTGACACTCGTTGCCTCTGATTGAGAACCACACTGGCCAACATAGAAATAGAACACATAGAACTACAACACAGAACTCAAACACATAGAATCTACACACCCTGGCTCAACATATAGAGTCCCCAGAGCCAGGGTGTGACACAACCATTTATCGGATCATCAAGAACTTCAAGGAGAGAGGTTCAATTGTTGTGAAGAAGTCTTCAGGGCACCCAAGAAAGTCCAGCAAGTGCCAGGACCGTCTCCTAAAGTTGATTCAGCTGCAGGATCGGGGCACCACCAGTGCAGAGCTTGCTCAGGAATGGCAGCAGGCAGGTGTGAGTGCATCTGCACGCACAGTGAGGCGAATACTTTTGGAGGATGGCCTGGTGTCAAGAAGGGCAGCGAGGAAGCCACTTCCCTCCAGGAAAAACATCAAGGACAGACTGATATTCCGCAAAAGGTTGTAGTATCTAGACAATTTACAATTTTGTTGACGTTTGCAAATGGTGTTAGAGGAAGTTGACTCAGCTTGTGGAAGCATCTGGAGAGCATTTCTATACGGGAACCCTAAAACAGAGGAAGTATGTTATGTGGAGTCCTGGGATTGGTCTGTAGGGGAAAACACCCATATCAGGTTACATAGGATATATATATTTACATTACATTTTAGTCATTTAGCAGACGCTCTTATCCAGAGCGACTTACAGGAGCAATTACATTATATACTATGGTTTGGGACAAAGGAGGGGAGAACAACATATTAAGAGATTGGGCCGTTGTTCTCCAGAAGTCTGTAAATTGGCGCTGAGATCTTCAACGCAATAAATAATTATAATCGAGGACAGTGTCAGCGGATTTCTTGTTCTCACAGCATCTCAGCATAGTTCTTGACACTACATTAATGGCGACGAGGTATTTGGGCCGTGTTGCGTCTTTTCTCAGCGTTCCATTCATGGGTGCCGAGCTGACTCTCGCTCCAGAGTCCGGTAGATTAGGGTGAGTTTTCTCACCACTTTGGGCACTGGACAGTTCGTGTGTCCGTGTGTGTGCGTTGAATGAATGCACCGTTAAGAACTTGCGTGTGTGCTTTGCTGTTATTTGCTGTGGGATAAGAGTCCGTTCTAAATTTCTACATTTGTTTGCGTTGAAAGCAACGCAAACAGGGGGGAGTGTCTATAGGTATTGATAATACTGGACACAGGGATATTTTGCTTGAATAAAATTAAAAAATAATAGAATGAAGGAATAAGGCCAGGAACTAAGGAAAATGTATACAAATTAGGACGTTGCGGATCTATGGCAAGCCCTCAAACGAGGTGATCATTAGGATGGGCCGAAAATCCTGAAAACTCACTAGGTTGTTTTTAGGTCAGTTCCGGGAACTGGAGATTGTGGTAGATACATTCGGTTGCAAGTTACCGCTCGACTTATAGTTGACGAGGTATATGTTCGATGTAACCTCTCATTTGAATATCTGCAAACTCGAGGTAGCATAAATTTAGGAACAATGAAAAAACGGTGTGACGGTAGTAGCATGCTTTAGAGGTCCGTAGGAACGGATACAAGCCTCTTGAATTGTGTGTGTGTGTGTGTGTGTGTGTGTGTGTGTGGAAAAAAATTATAATAACAAAATAAAGACGTCTCTGTTGTGTTTAAGAAAATAACTATACATCTGCAGATTAGGATAAGTAAAGATAAGAAACTTCAAAGTAGGATTTGTGTTCTATGTTTTGTGTTGGTTTGTGAGCTCTGTTAAGTGTTACTGTTTGTCTGTGTTGGGGGAAATAACGGAGGGACAGCTGGTCTGTCTACTTTCTGTTGTTTAGCTTGGAGAGAGCTGCTTGGGAGCTCTTCTCACTCTGAAATCGCATTGGTGAATGAACTACGCATGTGTGAGATCTTATGAGTTTAGAGTTACGTAGAGCAAGTATGCCACTCCCCTGCCTGCACTGAGCTGCTGGGAGACGCAGACTCAGAGCAGACAGAGAAGGAGGGGGAGACTTACACACTAATAAAGTGTTCTGTTTGTTAAATCGGCTGTTGCTTAACGATGAAACTATTTGATTGAGACCTATTGAATTGATAAATGAGAGATATGTTGACGGATTAAAAATAAATAAATATTAAAGAAATAAATAAAATAAAATGTTATTGAGCTATTTATACTATTCCTGAGTTAAGCTGTTTGCTTATTTCTTAGCGCGAGTGTGAAAATAAGTATGACTAGAGGAGTATTGCATAGTTGAAATAACCCAGTGAGTGCATAAAAGAATACATTCTTGTCTGTTCTTTGTTCTTCTGTGATATGAGAGACGATAAGGAGGAGACAGAGAGAGAGAGGAGGTGCTGACGAGTGCATCACGCGACAGGGTGTGCTGCAACGGATCAAGTCAAATCAAGGCTAGTACTGTTCTATTCACAAAACTTACCTTCCCATAGAGGATATTTTGTGTGCCTAGCATATTTCATGTTGTGACAATTTGACAGGGACTTGGCAACAGACTGATCAATTGATGTAATTAAGAATTGCATTTTGGAGTTTTTTGTGCATGAGTTGATTTGATTAGAGTTGAGTTGGGAAATCCAGCACTGACATTATTCTGTAAAATTAAGGTAATTGGGTGCTTATTAGGCAATTGGTTTGTGAGTGCTGTAGTGTTGCTGGATTAGAGGTCTTTCTTTTTTGGATTGCTCTGAAGTTGACTACTTTCCTTTACTTTTCCTGATCGGATGTGGTAAGATTGCCACTAATCAATAATTTGGTAAAATTAATTAATTAATAAAAATAAATAAATTTATTGATTGATTAATTAATTAATTAATTAATTGGTTAATTAATTAATTTAAAACAAAAAAAGACAAAAAAAAGGGAGGGAACCATAAGCTCTAAGTCTAAAATAATAAAATAATTCACAATAAAGGAATATAAAAGAGTTGTTACAATGGGGAAAAAGGACATCAAAACTATTAAAATAATTACTCCTGTTGATATAGTAGAAAATAGTAATCCTCTAGTTAATGGTATTGCAAGGTTATCTGGAAAATGGAATAAACGTTGGCCTGACATTGAACAACCATGGCCAGTGGAAGGGACTCTTAACCCTGACGTCATCAACATAATTAAAGTCCTTGTGTCAATTTATAAGGCAGATCAAAAGAAATGAAAAAAAGGGAACACCGTAAAGAAAAGAGACAAAGAGAGCTGGGTGTTCTTAAGCTGTTTGAAAATGAAGGACAAAAACTGATGAAAGATACCAACGATAAAAGAAACAGAGGTATAGAGATAATGGTAAAAGAGGTGAAGGTGACATAAAAACTAATGGCAGAAGTCAATACATTCAGCAAACAGACCCCCACCTTATGAGAAAGAAGTAGAGTTTAAGGACGTCTATCCTCAGCTTCCAATGATCATTCAGGAGGGTGATTATTGCATCAGAGATGAAGATGAACGAATAATAGAGAGAGGACAAGCAGAAACGACCATAAAGATGAATCCAAACTCCAAAAGTAAGAAGAAAACGAGATGTCTGGAAACTAAGGGTGGAGTAAGGTTCAGGAGGATGGAACTTGAAGATGATGATGATGATGATCAGAGTGATTCAGAAGAGATCATGGGTGGATATGACCCTGTGATCAGATGGAGGTTGGCCAGAGCGGAAAGAAGGGTTGATGGATGTTTGAAGAAGAAGAATACAAGATATTCGAGTTCTGATGAAAGTGAAGATGAAGACAGCGATAAAGATTTGGAGATTAAAGGTGCTTCATATTCAAGAGGATTTTATCCTACAATGATTAGCACAAAAGAAATAGAAAGAGATATAGACCGATGCGTATCATGCCTGGATAAGGAGAATAATTTAGAAGAAGTAAGAGAACTGGAAGAACAACTCAAGAAGCTGAAGATACAGAAGAAAAAACTGCTGAGAAAAGGATCCCAAGAATTGGAGAAGAAGTATACATTGAGGCCAAGGAAAGAGAGCACAAGTAAGAAGATGATGCCAGTGATATTTAGAGGACAGAACCTAGAGTATAAGCCTTTGCAGAATACCGATATGTCAGATATACTTGAGAAGTTGCCTACTCTTCAAGATGGAGCATATCCTTGGATTTCAAAATTGGAAGAAATTACGGTGGGAACACAGTCTGCCATAGGAGACGTTAAGAGACTTTTGGCTAATCTCCTTGGGATTCCAGATATGGAAGACATTTTTCAGAGAGCTGGACTTAATAGATATGTGGGGACTATGGTGAATGACCCTGAATTGTTGGCTGCAAGTAAAAATTGGCTGTGGAGAGCACTGAAAGATACGTTTCCAACAAATGTGCATCCTGACAACATTCTGATTGACCCACTAGGACAACAAGAAAATCCGAGAGCCTATGTGTCAAGAGTTCATCAAGTGTGGAGAAATATTACCGGAAATGATCCAGATGTGAGTCAAATTGAGCAGTCAATTTTGAGAGCTAAACTGCAGATGGGACTGCCCTCACCAGTAAGGAGCAAACTGGCAGAGATGGTTGGACTTGGAAGCATGACAAAAGGCGTCTATACAGATCATATAGCCCATCAAGTGGATCTGTACAGGAAAAAGGAATACAACCAGAAAGAACAGGACCAAGAAACTCTCAGAAAACTCAATCAAATACAACTGGTGAAGAATAAGAAGGAGAAGAAACAAGCTTTGGTTATGAAGAATCAGGGTGCACCAAATCAACAATCACTGCCACAGCTTCAACTGGACCAGTTCCAACCGTAATTGTACCAGCCACCAATAGCGGTACCAATTGTTTCATATCCATAGCCAGTCTCTGGACAGACACAGAATTGGAGAGGAAGAGGACGAGAAGGCTTAGGAAGAGGAGGAAGATTTAAGCCATACTTCCAACAATCTTCAGAAGTGTGTTATGATTGTGGACAGGTTGGTGACTTTGCCTGTGAGTGTAATGGGCCAGGAGGAAACATCAGAGGGAATTTCAGAGGAAGATACAGGGGCAAGTCAAGATCATCTGGAGGACAGGTGAACCCTTATAGGGGCCAGGAGCAAGGATTCTAGGGGTGCCGAAAAGATCCGAAAGGGGGGTGTCAGCTGGTATCATCAGGACCGGAAAAAGATCCAACAATTGAGGTGAAAATAAACAACCGACCATTGGAAGTGATGGTGGATAGCGGAACTGCTTTTATCTGTGTTGGGCCTGAAGAGGTTACACATGTCCAATCAATTAATTAGGACAGGGATTTGAGGGAGTGAAACAGTTGATTCCTCTTACGGAACCAATTGAGCTCTGCTATAAAGATTTGAAAATTACAATACCCATACTGGTATCAGAACATACACCTATTGCATTGTTGGGATGAGATGCATTGTGTAAGTTGAACTGTACAATAAGATGTACACCAGACGGCTGTCTGGTAGAAGTGCCAAAGGAAAAGGTTTACCAATTGTTGGTGATGACAGAGATGGATTCGTCTACAGTATTCTGGATTGGAAATCTCAGTGAAGATTTTTTGAAGCAGGCTAAGATATGGAAGAAATTTAAGGGGGAAAATATGCCAGATGCGAGGCTTCTGGAATATCCATTTCAACTCAGCTCAAGTATTTCAAGAATGCTGCCCAATTGAACTCAGAGGAATGGTTGAGTCATCAACCAAAGAAAGTTCAACTCAGCTTATGTTGCATAGTTTTAGGACCACAAGGAGCAGATATGAAGATAAACACAGATGATTATCTGGATAAAGAATTTGAGATTGAGAAGAGTGTGCCACATGTGACCTTGTTGGTTTCTGAAGGCTATGAGCAGAAGCAAATAGGAGAAATTATGACAGAAGCAGAGAAAGCTGTTTTTGTACTGATGAAAGAGAATTTGGGGATTTGGAGGAGTGAAGATCAGCGATTTCTCAAAATAATGATTTTGGCTCAAGGACAAGGAGAGTCATAAACTGTACGGATGACACATTAATCTATTTGCAGTGTGAGGATGGATTCAGACCCTATGAAAGAGGAGATGTTGCAACAAGTTCAAGAATGTTTGTGGTCTCAAAGTAGTACCGATATTGGACTTGTGAAATCAGCCCAATTGAGGTGAAAGTTGAACTTCAACCAGGAGCCAGACCTCCTTGGAAGAATCAGTATCCATTGAAAGATGAAGCAATCTAAGGGATTGAACCACAAATTGAAGGACTTTCAAAAGCAAGTGTTTTGAAGACAATGAAAAAATAACAATCATTTGTTGTCTTTGGAGAAACCATGAGGGGTTGATAGTAGCGCCTCTAGACCTATTAGGTCTGATGATTTAGGATGCTATGGGTTAGCTAATGTTGCAAGGGGGGAGGTTAGGAGAAAGATCACAAAGGAGTATGGTTTTTGGGAACCATATTTGCTTGAACAGATTGACTATGTCATAGGCAGGTGCACAATCTGTCTGAAAAATAATGTTTGCAGGGGTGTGACTGTTATTCTTGGTTACATTCCTACACCAAGAGGTGCATAAGATGTCAAACTAAGCTAAAAGATGCTCAATCGTTTGCCAAGTTTTTGTGTAAAGAAGTCATAAGCAGGTGGGGACTTCCCGATCAAATATCCTCAAATTAGTGGGAAAGGAATTTGTGGATAAATCAGTGAAATGGTTTTTTTTAAAATTAGTGGGAAAGGAATTTGTAGATAAATCAGTGAAATGGTTTTTGAAAAAATTAGGAGAAAAAGTCAGACTAAAAAGTTATGAAAACTAGGGTTGAAGGAACTCTAGGACAGTCAGCTCAGCTTCAATGTTAGTACGAGAGAGAGAACAGTGGTGAAGGGAAATTTAGAGTTCAGTGGAGAGATAATTATGGAGAAGAAGTGTTGTTATCAGGACAAGAAGTAGAAGCTGTTTCACCTAGTCAAAGGAAGTATATTTTGTACAACGATATGAAGTGGAAGAGGGTTATGAGTGATTGCTCACTTATTTTGAGTAATGTTACATGGAAAGATCAGGGAGAATATATGTGTACTTATTTAGTGCAAGCATTAACATTTGTTCCGGTTAAGAATTATTGGTTAAAAGGCTATGTAACTCGTCAGGTGACGCTTATAATCGAAGACAAGAAGATATATCTGAACAATACCGCTCGTTAGGGAAGAGAGAAACTAAATGGAAGGCATATGGATTTGATTCTTCTGTTTTGCAAATTAAAGATGGATGGGCAGGTAGGAATCTTTGGTTCCAGCAGTTACCTCATTCTGTAAGATCAGTGAGGAATCTTGAGTGTCCATGTCTGTTGAGAATTCCAGCACCAGGAACATGGGGTTGAATCTTAGAGAAGGTAGCTCAACCTCTATCAAGTATGTGTACATCTTATGCTTTATCATGGCTGTTGTATCAGCAACAATCATTAACAGATACAATCATGTCATTGTGGAAGCATTTGTTTAGGCCTAGGTTTAAGTGTTCTTGGTTAAATGAATTACCCTATGTGAATTTATTAGATCGGAAGGAAAATCAGTTCACAGCGCTTCATGAAGCATTGGAGGTGAAACCCGTGAGGGCTAAAAGCTGTTTTTGTTAAAATAAAACATATGATGGAAAGGGGATATTTAGGGGAATATCAGATTGTGATGATTATATGATGACTTTGGGTAAGCATGAACATAAGGTTAGTAATGAGAAATATAATGTAACTTTTTATGTTCAAGTTAGTAAGAAGAGCAGGACTTTTATGGTGAAAGATCAACTTTTGCATGGTAATGTGACTATTGGGAATTTTAGAAACATCTGGGGTTTGTGGTGAGATATAATATATTCTTACCCTATGGATGGAAAGGATGTTGTTACATGTTGATGTTGAAGCTTCTATATGAGGTTTTTACCATTAAAAGAGGGGAAGCACCGGAAACAGATAAATCTGATTCTGAAAGAGAGAAATTTCATAGTCTGGAAGCCTACCATTGGAGGATAAGTCTAGGAGAGAAGTGGGGACTTGGACTTTTTCCATGGTATGGTGTAAAATTTTGGGCAGATCACATTGATAATATTACCTATACTTTGAAGGGTTTTGCAAATGAAACGATAAGAGGGTTTAACCTTCTGTAAATACTCAAAGGAGTATTGATGGATAGATATCCATTTTGAATATCCGATCATTTTTCACATGTTTTTAAATATTATTGTGATTTTAGTATTTTGTTATGAATCAAAGGGGGGAAATGAAATGTGATTAATTTTATATATCATTTTATATATCATTTTTAGTTGATATTGATGTTTTAATTTGAATGTGTTGTTTTGCAAAATATACTGTTTGGTCTTTTCTTTTCTTCCAGAAGCATATGGGGGAATGTGTAGAGGGGATTCAAATACTCAAACATGGACAATATGAATGGACTGGAGGAAGTGGAACAAGGAAGGTGTGGAAATGTTCAGATTCCATCATCGACGTTGCATTGAAAGTCGACACTGCTGAGGAGATGAAGTGTAGTGGACTACATTCCAGTGTCTGCAATGATATATAGACATATTTGCATGTGTAATACATAATTTGTGTCATATTCTTTCTGTATTAATTTTTGAAGAATGATATTATCTGTAGTTGGGTATATGTGGGGATCTCAGATGTTTTTGTTTATTTCGTTGATGCTTAGGGATATTGGGTCTAGGCAGGGACAGAGAGAATCCACAGGAGGGTCCGATGGGTCGACCAGCCTGAATGTGGACAAATTTGATTGTATTTTGTTTGCTGGGGCTTTCATGTGTATTTAATTGCATCATTGTTTAAAATGCATTGATAAAGATTTATGAATTGATCTGGAGTACTTAAGTGGTTGCCTGGGGCAGAGGGGCCGTGAGATAATTTTACTGTCTTGATTGATTGATGGATATTTGGAAAGAAAGCTGCCAGACAGGTTTTTCGCTCTCACACTCCATAAAGATTTGTTCATATTTCATAGAAATGTATTTACACTCCATAAGATTTGTTCATATTTCATAGACATTTATTTACACTGTTTTTGGTTTATTGTTAAAGTTACTCAATAAGAGAAAAAATGTTATTTGTCATAATCCTATTCTTTTTGTTTTCGAGACTTAATTAGTCTCGAAGGGGGGAAATATGTAGTATCTAGACAATTTACAATTTTGCTGACGTTTGCAAATGGTGTTAGAGGAAGTTGACTCAGCTTGTGGAAGCATCTGGAGAGCATTTCTATACGGGAACCCTAAAACAGAGGAAGTCTGTTATGTGGAGTCCTGGGATTGGTCTGTAGGGGAAAACACCCATATCAGGTTACATAGGATATATATACTATGGTTTGGGACAAAGGAGGGGAGAACAACATATTAAGAGATTGGGCCGTTGTTCTCCAGAAGTCTGTAAATTGGCGCTGAGATCTTCAACGTAATAAATAATTATAATCGAGGACAGTGTCAGCGGATTTCTTGTTCTCACAGCATCTCAGCATAGTTCTCGACACTACAAGGTACAGGGATTGGACTGCTGAGGACTGGGGTAAAGTCATTTTCTCTGATGAATCCCCTTTCCGATTGTTTGGGGCATCCGGAAAAAAGCTTGTCCGGAGAAGAGAAGGTGAGAGCTACCATCAGTCCTGTGTCATGCCAACAGTAAAGCATCCTGAGACCATTCATGTGTGGGGTTGCTTCTCAGCCAAGGGAGTGGGCTCACTCACAATTTTCCCTAAGAACACAGCCATGAATAAAGAATGGTACCAACACATCCTCCAAGAGCAACTTCTCCCAACCATCCAAGAACAGTTTGGTGACGACCAATGCCTTTTCCAGCATGATGGAGCACCTTGCCATAAGGCAAAATTGATAACTAAGTGGCTCGGGGAACAAAACATCGACATTTTGGGTCCATGGCCAGGAAACTCCCCAGACCTTAATCCCATTGAGAACTTGTGGCCAATCCTCAAGAGGTGGGTGGACAAACAAAAACCCACAAATTCTGACAAACTCCAAGCATTGATTATGCAAGAATGGGCTGCCATCAGTCAGGATGTGGCACAGAAGTTAATTGACAGCATGCCAGGGCGGATTGCAGAGGTCTTGAAAAAGAAGGGTCAACACTGCAAATATTGACTCTTTGCATAAACTTAATGTAATTGTCAATAAAAGTCTTTGACACTTATAGAATGCTTGTAATTATACTTCAGTATACCATAGGAACATCTGACAAAAATATCTAAAAACACTGAAGCAGCAAACTTTGTGAAGACCAATACTTGTGTCATTCTCCAAAAGAAATCCACGACTGTACAATCAACTTTCCTGCCAGTTTTGGACTATGGTGACACCATTTATCAAAACACAGCAGACACCACTATAAAACCTTTGGATGCAGTCTACCATAGCGCACTTCGCTTTATCACAGGTGACAGGTTTAACCTCTACTGGATGGGTGTCCCAAAATCGGGACAGTTGTTGCGCAATACGGATAATGTGACAACAATGACATTGAAAACAAAAGCAAATTTTCACGGACATATACATGTCTTATATCGGCAGAAAGCTTTAATTATTGTTAATCTAACTGCAGTGTCCAATTTACAGTAGGTATTACAGCAAAAAAAAAACATGCTATTGTTTGAAGATGACAAAACACTTTTATCACGACAACTGGTTTGATACATTCACCTCTGAAAGTAAATAATGTACTTACATTCAGTAATCTTGCTCTGATTTGTCATCCTGAGGGTCCCAGAGATAAAATGTAGAGTTGTTTTGTTTGATAAAATACATTTGTATATCCTAACACCATGTTGTAAACAGCGTTTCGCCTGAATTCCGACTCGTTCAACTTGCAACAAAACATTTAGACATAATAAATGCTACACCTTGTTTCACCCAGTTAAGTAAGTTTTTTCTGCGATTCTCAGATACTCAAGAAGGCAACAAAACGTTGTTTCATCATTCTGCATGTCATATAGGCTACACAAAAGCTATTTGAGCCCACCAAGAACTGACATGATTACGCACCAATGAAGCGGGTGGTGTTCACTTGATTGACTGTATCTTGGTCCAATTACCACCTATCGTTTTAAAACATAGCTACCTAGATAGCCAATGAGATGGGCTTTACAGGAGTATGATATGGTCCTTTGTCTGAGGAAAAGCCTGTGTTTTCAGCACGTGCGCCAATGTGTTTTAGTGTCCATTGGAAATCTAAACAAGGAAGTGGCGCATCGCATTACACACAGTTCGGTTAAGTAAATAAAGTTTTCTGTAAACCACGTTTTTATGGCTACTAATACTGGACAAGCTAAATCAAAGTCCAGGTAAACAGATTTGGACGAGATTATAGCAGAAATCGATCGGGAAAGTGTCACAGAACCAGTAGATGAGGACTTAGTGAACATAGTTTATACTCAACAGCTGAAGATATGTTTTTGGAAGGAGAGGACGCCACTTTAGACTGATAAGTGAAATACGTTTTTTCTACTCATGTTAATGCAGTTGTTTGAATGGTTGCAAATTATTCATCTGAGAGATTTTTGAGATTTGTTCTTTGATTACGCATGAAAAATGTGTATGAATAGCAAACAAAGCACCCGAAAACCACAGCCACAGCATGTCAAAGTCAACATAAAATACACATTGGCCATACATTGTCGGTCTATATATATATATACAGTTGAAGTCGGAAGTTTACATACACTTAGGCTGGTGTCATTAAAACTTGTTTTTCAACCAATCCACAAATTTCTTGTTAACAAACTATTGTTTTGGCAAGTCGGTTAGGACATCTACTTTGTGCATGACACAAGTAGTTTGTTCTCCTACATTAAATTGTTTACAGACAGATTATTTCGCTTATAATTCACTGTATCACAATTCCAGTGGGTCAGAAGTTTACATACACTAAGTTGACTGTGCCTTTAAACAGCTTGGAAAATTCCAGAAAATGATGTCATGGCTTTAGAAGCTTCTGATAGGCTAATTTACTTCATTTGAGTCAATTGGAGGTGTACCCGTGGCTCTATTTCAAGGCCTACCATCAAACTCAGTGCCTCTTTGCTTGATATCATGGGAAAATCAAAATAAATCAGCCAAGACCTCAGAAAAACAATTGTAGACCTCCACAAGTCTGGTTCATCCTTGGGAGCAATTTCCAAACACCTGAAGGTACCATGTTCATCTGTACAAACAATAGTACGCAAGTATAAACCCTATGGGACCACGCAGCCGTCATACCGCTCAGGAAGGAGACTCGTTCTGTCTCCTAGAGATGAATGTACTTCGGTGCGAAAAGTTCAAATAAATCCCAGAACAACAGCAACGGACCTTGTGAAGATGCTGAAGGAAACAGGTACAAAAGTATCTATATCCACAGTAAACTAGTCCTATATCTACATAACCCGAAAGGCCGCTCACCAAGGAAGAAGCCACTTCTCCAAAACTTCCATAAAAAAGCCAGACTACGGTTTGCAACTGCACATGGGGACAAAGATCTTACTTTTTGGAGAAATGTCCTCTGGTCTGATGAAACAAAAATAAAACTTTTTGGCCATAATGACCATTGTTATGTTTGGAGGAAAAAGGGGGTGGCTTGCAAGCCGAAGAACACCATCCCAACCGTGAAGCACAGGGGTGGCAGCGTTATGCTGTGGGGGTGCTTTGCTGCAGGAGGGACTGGTACACTTCACAAAATAGATGGCATCATGGGAAGCTTGTGGAAGGCTACCCAAAATGTTTGACCCAAGTTAAACAATTTAAAGGCAATGCTACCAAATACTAATTGAGTGTATGTAAACTTCTGACCCACTGGGAATGTGATGAAAGAAATAAAAGATTAAATAAATCATTCTCTCTACTATTATTCTGACATTTCACATTCTTAAAATAAAGTGGTGATCCTAACTGACCTAAGACAGGGAATCTTTACTAGGATTAAATGTCAGGAATTGTGAAAAACTGAGTTTAAATGTATTTGGCTAAGGTGTATGTAAACTTCCGACTTCAACTGTATATATATATATATATATATATAAAAGCCAGTGGGGGCTAGAGACGGGAGGATGGTCCACAACAATGGCCGGAATGGAGTGGAATGGCCGGAATGGAGTGAATGGGACAACACAAAACAGACGAAAACCATGTGCTTGATACCATTCCACTCACCCCACCCCGGCCACCACTACGAGCCGTCCTCCCCTCACCAGTCTTATTTACCATTGTTACACACACTTCACCACAGAGATTGTGTTCCCCTTACTCTATCTAATATATGTTTTTAAAGATATGTGTTGTTTATTTGATGTATTGATGCAGGGCTCATCCGTAAAAGTATTCTTACAGATTTGTTTTATTTTTTCAGTCTGACCCCTGCTGCTGTCTCTGGATCCAAACCTACCCCCGCCCGGCCACTTAGAGGTGTGAAGAGGCCAGCCCAGAAGCGGCACACTGTGCTAGAATATGATGTGGAGCCACTTCCACCAACATTTTGACCAACAAGGCACCCTCTTCCTGGGGTCCAGCAAAATGATGGCAGTTTATACAATTTTAATTACAATACATTCACAGATTTCACAACACACTGTGTGCCCTCAGGCCCCTACTCCACCTGGGTAGCCAGGTGGAAAGCATGGCCAGCCTTAGCAAAATGCTTGTTGAAATTTTCGATTATCATAGATTTATCGGTAGTGACAGTGTTTCCTAGCCTCAGTGCAGTGGGCAGCTGGGAGGAGGTGCTCTTATTCTCCATTCTCTTTACAGTGTCCCAAAACTTTTTGGAGTTAGTGCTACAGGATGCAAATTTCTGTTTGAAAAAGTTAACCTTTGTTCTCCTAACTGATTGTGTATATTGGTTCCTGACTTCCCTGAAAAGTTGCATATCGCGGGGGCTGTTCGATGCTAATGCCGTACGCCACAGGATGTGTTTGTGCTGGTCAAGGGCAGTCAAGTCTGTGGTGAACCAGGGGCTATATCTGTTCTTAGTTCTGAATTTTTTGAATGGGGCATGCTTATTTAAGATGGAGAGGAAAGCACTTTTAAAGAACAACCAGGCATCCTCTACCAGGCTCTACATTGAAAAAGTACAGTTAGAACTAATCGAAACAGCAATAGGCAAGGCATATTGACATGGGAGATAGGCATAAAGCAGATAATATAATCCGTTCCACATTGGGTAAGGCGGGTTGCAGGAAAGTATATTTAGTTAAAGGATGGAAAGTGAGATTGAGAAATATATACGAAAAAGACAAAAAAAAAAGAAAAACAGGCTATTTACATGAGGACACTACAGAAAACACGACCGCACTGCTATGCCATCTTGGATACATAGACCCATTATCAGCAACCATCAGCCCTGTGTTCCAATGGCACGTTGTGTTTGCTAATCCAAGTTTATCATTTTAAAAGGCTAATTGATCAATAGAAAACCCTTTTGCAATTATGTTAGCACAGCTGAAAACTGTCGTGCTGATTAAAGAAGCAATAAAACTGGCCTTCTTGAGACTAGTTGAGTTTCTGGAGCATCAGCAATTGTGGGTTCGATTACAGGCTCAAAATGGCCAGAAACAAATAACTTCTGAAACTCGTCAGTCTATTCTTGTTCTGAGAAATGAAGGCTATTCTATGTGAGAAATTGCCAAGAAACTTAAGATCTCGTACAATGCTGTGTACTACTCCCTTCACAGAACAGTCAAACTGGCTCTAACCAGAATAAAAAGAGGAGTAGGAGGCCCCGGTGCACAACTGAGCAAGAGGACAAATACATTAGAGTGTCTGGTTTGAGAAACAGGAGCCTCACAGGTCCTCAACTGGCAGCTTCATTAAATAGTACCCGCAAAACACCAGTCTCAACATCAACAGTGAAGAGGAGATTCTGGGATGCTGACCTTCTAGGCAGAGTTGCAAAGAAAAAGCCATATCGAACCCACAATTACTGATGCTCCAGATACTCAACTAGTCTCAAGAAGGCCAGTTTTATTGCTTCTTTAATCAGCACAACAGTTTTCAGCTGTGCTAACATAATTGCAAAAGGGTTTTCTAATGATAGCCTTTTAAAATGATAAACTTGGATTAGCAAACACACAACGTGCCATTGGAACACAGGACTGATAGTTTCTGTTAATGGGCCTCTGTACGCCTATGTAGATATTCCATAAAAAATCAGCCATTTCCAGCTACAATAGCCATTTACAACAATAACAATGTCTGCACTGTATTTCTGATTAATTTGATGTTATTTTAATGGACAAAAAAATTGCTTTTCTTTCAAAAACATGTTATGTTCTCCTACATTAATTTCACATTTCCACAAACTTCAATGTGTTTCCTTTCAAATGGTACCAAGAATATGCATATCCTTGCTTCAGGTCCTGAGCTACAGGCAGTGAGATTTGGGTATGTCATTTTAGGCAGAAATTGAAAAGAAGGGTCTGATCCTTAAGAGGTTAATAGTCATCACTGCATCCTGTATCAGAAGTTCGGCTGGTCCTCACTAAAGTCCCATAGATCACTTCATTATGTTTACAAAGCTCTGCTGAAAAAACTTCCAACCAACCTAACTTCACTATTAAAATAAAAAAATATGAGACACCAAACTCGTTCACAGGTATGGTTAACTCTCGAGGTTGTGTCACGGAGACCGCCGAGGCTGCTCCTCCTCCCTTGCTCGGGCAGGCTTCGGCGTTCGTCGTCCCCGGAGTACTAGCTACTACCGCTTGATGTTTTCGACGTTTGTTTGGTTATGTCTAGTTGGTGCACCTGTCTCGTATTCTGTCTTGATTATGTCTCCTATAAGTTCCCCTGTGTTAGGTTTGCATTTTGTGTGTTATTGTCCGCCTGTCTTGTATGTTAGGTTCTGTGTCTTTGGCTTTTGTGGGATTTACGCACTCGCGTATTTGTTACACCTCTTGTGTTTTGGAGGCTGTTATTTTTGTGTGTACCTTAAGAGGTATTGAGTAAAGTCGTCTTGACTATTCCTCTGTGTCCTGCGCTTGACTCCACCACCGCATCCACATCAGAACCTTGACAGAATAACACACCACCTATGGAGTCAGCAGGAGCAGCAGCGGCGGTGACCGAGTCACTGGAGGAGCGGGTCAGCAGCCAGGACGCCATGATCCAGCAACTCGGCGCCGCCATGCAAGAAGTCATGAACACCCTGCGCCGATTGGAGAGAGGAGGCTTGCCCACACCTCCTCCTACCGTACCACCACCATCGGCCAGCCCCATCATACCAGCTCCGGAGTCCAGTGGGATTCGGCTCTCGCTCCCGAGGGCATATGATGGCACCGCAGCCGGGTGTGGTGCCATCTCCTTCAGGTGGAGCTCTACCTGGCAACCATACACCCGGTGCCCTCGGGATACGAGAGCGTTTCCGCCCTCATCTCCTGTCTCTCCGGCAAGGCTTTGGAGTGGGCCAATGCCGAATGGAGGGGAATAGATGCCGCCACCATCAGCTACGCGGAGTTCTCCCGCCGCTTCAGGGCTGTTTTCGATCATCCCCCAGAGGGTAAAGCGGCGGGGGAGCGTCTGTTCCACCTCCGACAGGGGAAGAGGAGCGCACAGGAGTTCGACCTGGACTTCCGGACTCTAGCGGCGGATGCGGGGTGGAATGAGAGGGCCCTCATCGACCACTATCGGTGCAGCCTGCGAGAGGACGTTCGACGAGAGTTGGCCTGCAGGGACACCAATTTAACCTTCGACCAGTTGGTGGACATGTCAATCTGTCTGGATACCCTGCTGGCCACCCGCGGACGTCCGGAGTTGGGGCCGTCCATTCCATCCCCCAGCACCTCCGAGCCGAGCCCTATGGAGCTCGGGGGTGCTGGCGCTAGAGAGAGGACGAGAGAGATCTGGAGGGAGGCCGTCCCCTGCACCAACTGTGGCCGTAAAGGACACACTGCGGTTCGGTGCTGGGGAGGGTCTCCAGGGGATCGAGGCAACAGGTCACGCACTGGGGAGTCATTTCAGGTGAGTAGGCGCCCAACTCACCCAGAGCTCTCTGTTGGTCACATGTGTATACATGTAGTATTCCCCCAGGTTGCATCTCATTCCCAGCATAAGGCGCTAGTCGATTCAGGCGCAGCTGGGAATTTTATTGATCGTAATTTTTGTGTTAAGTTAGGGATTCCCCTCCGACCAGTAGATGTGCCTTTCCAGATTCATGCCTTAGATAGCCGTCCGTTGGGATCTGGGTTGATTAAGGAGGTCACAGCGCCACTAAAGATGAAGGCGCAGGGGGGTCATGAGGAGTTCATTCAGTTATATCTGATCGACTCTCCTGCGTATCCCGTGGTGCTGGGGCTTCCTTGGTTAATCGCCCATGACCCCACCATTTCGTGGCAACAGAGGGCTCTCAAGGAGTGGTCTGCCCAGTGTGTTGGGCGATGTCTAGGTGTTTCCGTAGGGGCGACCACGGTGGAGAGTCCGAACCAATTGCCCGCACTGCACATTCCTCCTGAGTATGATGATTTGGCACTAGTGTTCAGACTAGGGCGACGCGATTGCCACCTCATAGACAGGGGGATTGTGCGATAGACCTCCAGGCAGGTGCTGCACTTCCACGTAGTCATGTGTATCCTCTGTCTCAAGAGGAGAAGGTGGCTATGGAGACATACATAGCCGAGTCTCTGAGACAGGGATACATACGGCCCTCCACTTCCCCTGCGTCCTCAAGTTTCTTTTTTGTGAAGAAGAAGGATGGAGGGTTGCGTCCGTGTATTGATTACCGTAGTCTCAATCAGATCACTGTGAAATACAGTTATCCACTCCCTCTGATTGCGAGTATGACGGAATCATTACACGGAGCACGTTTCTTCACAAAACTGGATCTCAGGAGCGCATACAACTTGGTGCGTATTAGGGAGGGAGATGAATGGAAGACAGCATTTAGTACCACCTCGGGTCACTACGAGTATCTCGTCATGCCATACGGGTTAATGAATGCTCCTTCAGTCTTCCAATCCTTTGTGGACGAGATCTTCCGGGATTTGCATGGGCAGGGTGTAGTAGTGTATATTGACGACATACTAGTTTACTCTTCTACACGAGCCGAGCATGTAGCCCTGGTGCGTCGAGTGTTGGGTAGGCTGTTGGAGCATGACTTGTATGTCAAGGCAGAGAAATGTCTGTTTTTACAGGAGTCCATCTCCTTCCTGGGCCATCGATTGTCCGCGTCAGGGGTGGAGATGGAGATTGACCGCGTTTCAGCCGTGCGTAATTGGCAGACTCCAACCACGGTTAAGGAAGTGCAGTGGTTTTTGGGTTTTGCCAATTACTACCGGAGGTTTATCCGGGGTTTTGGACAGGTGGCAGCTCCCATCACCTCCCTGCTGAAGGGGGGCCCGGTGCGTTTGCAGTGGTCAGCTGAGGCGGACAGGGCGTTTAGTAAACTGAAGGACCTGTTCACCTCTGCTCCGGTGCTGGCGCATCCGGATCCCGCTTTAGCGTTCCAGGTGGAGGTGGACGCGTCAGAGGCCGGTTTTGGGGCTGTACTGTCTCAACGCTCAGGCACCCCCCCTAAACTCCGGCCCAGCGCTTTTTACTCTAAGAAGCTCAGCCCGGCGGAACGTAATTATGACGTGGGGGACAGGGAGCTGCTCGCTGTGGTTCAAGCCCTAAAGGTATGGAGGCATTGGCTTGAGGGGGCTCAACACCCTTTTCTCATTCTGACTGACCATCGTAACCTGGAGTACATCCGGGCAGCTAGGAGACTGAACCCTCGTCAGGCTAGGTGGACCATGTTTCTGGCCCGGTTTGTGTTTAAGCTCACGTACATCCCAGGGTCCCAGAACGGTAAGGCAGACGCCTTGTCCCGGCGATATGATGCAGAGGAGAGGTCCATTGAGCCCACGCCCATACTGCCGGAGTCTTGTCTGGTGGCACCGGTGGTGTGGGAGGTCGATGCGGAGATCGAGCGGGCGTTACGCACCGACCCTACTCCTCCAGAGTGTCCGGTGGGGCGGACGTACGTTCCGCTCGAGATTCATGATCGCCTCATATATTGGGCTCATACGTCACCCTCCTCTGGACATCCTGGTATCGGCCGGACAGTGCACTGCCTTAGTGACAAGTACTGGTGGCCAACATTGGCTAGGGACGTGAGGGTTTATGTCTCCTCCTGCTCGGTGTGCGCTCAGTGTAAGGCGCCTAGACACCTGCCCAGGGGGAAGTTACAACCCCTACCCGTTCCACAACGGCCGTGGTCTCACCTCTCGGTAGACTTTGTCACGGACCTTCCCCCCTCCCAGGGGAATACCACCATTCTGGTCGTTGTGGATCGGTTCTCTAAAGCCTGTCGTCTCATCCCAATGCCGGGTCTCCCTACTGCCCTACAGACTGCTGAGGCTTTGTTTACTCACGTCTTCCGGCACTACGGGGTACCCGAGGATATAGTGTCTGATCGGGGTCCCCAATTCACCTCTAGAGTCTGGAGGGAGTTCATGGAACGCTTGGGGTGTCTCGGTTAGCCTTACCTCGGGTTTCCACCCTGAGAGTAATGGGCAGGTGGAGAGAGTGAACCAGGATGTGGGTAGGTTTCTGAGATCATATTGCCAGGACCGGCAGGGGGAGTGGTCGGGATATATTCCCTGGGCAGAGATAGCCCAGAACTCCCTCCATCATTCATCTACTAACCTGACACCTTTCCAGTGTGTGTTAGGTTACCAGCCGGTTCTGGCACCTTGGCATCAGAGCCAGATCGAGGCCCCTGCGGTGGACGAGTGGTTTCGGCACTCGGAGGAGACGTGGAATGCTGCGCACGTTCATTTGCAGCGTGCCATCAGGCGGCAAAAGTCGGCGGCAATCGCCACCGCAGTGAGGCTCTGGTGTATGTACCAGGAGACCGGGTCTGGCTCTCGACTCGAAAACCTGCCCCTTCGCCTGCCCTGCCGGAAGCTGGGTCGGCGGTTTGTGGGGCCATTTAAAGTCCTGAGGAGATTGAACGAGGTTTGTTACAGGTTACAACTGCCTAATGATTATCGCATTAACCCCTCGTTCCATGTGTCTCTCCTCAGGCCGGTGGTAGCTGGTCCACTCCAGGACAGTGAGATACGGGAGTCTCCTCCGCCCCCACTGGACATCGAGGGGGCTCCGGCGTACTCAGTCCGGTCCATCGTAGATTCGAGACGTCGGATGGGGGGGTCTGCAGTATCTCGTGGAGTGGGAGGGGTACGGACCGGAGGAACGGTGCTGGGTGCCTAGGAGGGACATTTTGGATCCCTCCCTCCTGACGGAGTTCCACCGGGGTCGGCGCACGGCTGGAGCCGCGCGTCAAGGGGGGGTACTGTCACGGAGACAGCCGAGGCTGCCCCTCTTCTAGCTCGGGCAGGCTTCGGCGTTCGTCGTCCCCGGAGTACTAGCTACTACCGCTTGATGTTTTCGATGTTTGTTTGGTTATGTCTAGTTGGTGCACCTGTCTCGTATACTGTCTTGATTATGTCTCCTATAAGTTCCCCTGTGTTAGGTTTGCATTTTGTGTGTTATTGTCCGCCTGTCTTGTATGTTTAGGTTCTGTGTCTTTGGCTTTTGTGGGATTTACGCACTTGCGTATTTGTTACACCTCTTGTGTTTTGGAGGCTGTTATTTTTGTGTGTACCTTAAGAGGTATTGAGTAAAGTCGTCTTGACTATTCCTCTGTGTCCTGCGCTTGACTCCACCACCGCATCCACATCAGAACCTTGACAGGTTGCACTTGTCCATACCAATCTAGGTAGATCCGCTTTCAGTTTTAATCCCTTCCATTCTTGGTGTTGCCTGCAGAACTCCTTTCATTTTGATTTCCAGCCAGGGCCGTTTAAGACTCTAGTATTAGATGTGTTGAATGACAGTTAAAGTTGTTTTTGATTGAATGAAGAGATTTTTGTGGTTGTATTGTTGAAAGTTGCAACTTGTAGTTTAGAGTGATCATTTTGTACTGTTGTATTGTTGTATTCGGTGTTTGACTTGGACTGAAATAGTTGCCGGTACTAATTTTGGGTGCCGGTACTGTTTATATTTAGGTGCAGGACCTCCACAATACTTTAGAGCTAATATTCTATAAGAGGAACAGGAGCTCAAGCAGTAGAACATTTGAGGTGCCGGTACTCAGCTCCGGAGAGCTTCTGGCGAAGTCAAGTGCTGGTTGTATTGCTGTACTCTGGGCACTTCTGAAAATGAGACCCTTGTCTCAATGGGTTTCTCCAGACTAAATAAAGTTTTACAAATATATATGTTTTAAAATAAAGTAAGAAGAATATAATTGAACTTAGCTGAATAAAAAAATACATATTTTTCCCATTTCTGAGCGAGTGCAGATATTGAGCATAAAAGTGATCATTTGGAACAGGTCCTATACGCTAGATTTAGAGTTATTTGGCAACTTTAGTTGCAGAATGTCTTAAAAATGTCAACGTACAGTGCATTCGGAAAATGTATTCAGACCCATTGACTTTTTACACATTTTTTTACAGTCTTACACTAATTAAAACGAATATATATATATATATATATATATATATATATATATATATATATATATATATATATATATATATATATATATATATTGCAGCATTGAAGGTCCCCAAGAACACATCATTCTTAAAAATGGAAGAAGTTTGGAACCACCAAGTCTCTTTCTAGAGCTAGTCGCCCGGCCAAACTGAGCAATCGGGGGAGAAGGGCCTTGGTCAGGGAGGTGACCAAGAACCCAATGGTCACTCTGACAGAGCTCAAGAGTTCCTCTGTGGAGATGGGAAAACCTTCCAGAAGGACAACCATCTCTGCAGCACTCCACCAATCAGGCCTTTATGGTAGAGTGGCCAGACGGAAGCCACTCCTCAGTAAAAGGCACGTGACAGCCCGCTTGGAGTTTGCCAAAAGGCACCTATAGGACTCTCAGACCATGAGAAACAAGATTATCTGGTCTGGTGAAACCAAGATGGAACTCTTTGGCCTGAATGCCAAGCGTTACGTCTGGAGGTGACCTGGCACGATCCCTACGGTGAAACATGGTGGTGACAAGTCTCTGAATGTCCTTGAGTGGCCCAGCCAGAGCCCGGACTTGAAACAGATCTAACATCTCTGGAGAGACCTTAAAATAGCTGTGCAGTGACTCTCCCCATCCAACCTGACAGAGTTTGAGAGGATCTGCAGAGAAGAATGGGAGAAACTCCCCAAATACAAGTGTGCCAAGCTTGTAGCATCATACCCAAGAAGACTTGAGGCTATAATCGCTGCCAAAGGTGCTTCAACAAAGTACTGAGTAAAGGGTCTGAATACTTATGTAAATGTGGTATTTTCTATCACCTATCAGACTATTCTCAATGTAATCTTGTCTATACGAATATGTGAAAATAGTTTAGATTTAGAATAGGCCATTATCAAATGGGCAGGAACAGGGGAAAAAAGACAGGGGGAAAAATACATGTCATCTATATGCACTCAAACATCGAATGGACCCTGCTACTCCGGTTTTACAGTGGAGTAATATGCTTAATATAAGCACCTGAGAAATAAATATAGTAGCAGTAGAAAGCTGGGAACCTCCTCTTTTTAGTGGCAACCATCAAAACTCTGCTTTCACACAGGATTGCATATAGAAATGGCTGGGCTTATAAGAACACTTATTTCACTCCACACATCAACAACTGTTTTACAAGCAGCCTCTCGCTGAGCGACAGGTGATTTTCCATCCAAACTCGGTATGCTATTGGCTCACCAACCGTGTTCCTGCAGCTACCCAGTGCTTAATTTGGGAAACCAAGTGAAATCTGTTCCGGAACATCGATAGTAACATGTTTTCACAACTAAACATATTTCAGAGAGGAGGAGATGGAAACGCACGGTGGTGAGACATTCTTTAGCTAAAGGTAACATGTCAGACTATTAGTTATGAAAATATAACAAATGCCCTATCACTAGGCTATTCAAAATCAAATACAAATTCCCTATAATTGTAGGCTAACTATACTCTGTAAGCAGCCCTGCACAATCAATGAAACAACAGCATCACCTAGGCCTATACGTTCTCTCCCAGACTCATGGATAGAATGTTTGGAGCATAGCATAAGAACCTGTCCATCTAGTATGGATAATAATACAGTCCACACTCAAAGGCGTTTACTAGAGTTTGTTTAATTTTGGAGTACAGGCTAGACCAATTATGTACATCTATGTTTTGTATGTTTTTCTGGCTATTAGGCTATGTATTGTATGACGGCACACTCATAATTTTAATTCAGGCTTTTTTTCAGGCTTGGGCTCATACAGTATATAGGTGTATGGGTGCACATGCAACGTCTTAAATGCGTTGAATTAATCATCACCTTAGAATGTGCTGTCTATTTCGTTGTGTTTGGGTTTGAAACAAGATCCACAATGATCATGTTTTCCACTCAGTTTCAACCTGTTGTTGAACTTCGTTCTTCAAATTGATCGATCAGAGTAGGGTCAAACAATGTAGCCTAACGGTGAGTTATAAAAGCATGATACTGTTTTGATGATACGTGTTCGATTGCATTTCCATTGATGTCAGAGTGATTAGAGGGACAATAGAGCATTGAGTACCAGGCCATTAGCGACCGCCATTGAGTACTGCCAACGCATCAGTGACATTCAAGTACAGAGCACATAGGAGGAGATTACCATGACTCAACGGTCACATGGAATTTGACTGCGGTCATGACTCATGACTGCCGATGTGGCGGTAATACATTCACCGCAACAGCCTTAAGTGTACCAAATGTTATGCTTTTATAAAAATGTGAACAATCCACAAAATATTTGGGTCATCTCTTTATTTATTGCATACCCAACATTTTTGTTTCTATCTACCGGTAATCCTATCAGATAAGTCTGAGCATCATTCACATCCATCCATATTACAGACCTCCAGACATTTAGAGCTCCACTCTCCTCCACTGGCTCTATAATGCCTCTATGTCTGTCAGCATAGCCCGCCCCCTAGTTAGCAAATTATCCCTTCTCACACAGGAGGAGGGACAATTAATTGCCGAAAATTGAGGTAGTAACAGTAGAGGCAGGTTCCCTCTGTGACTTTGTGTGTGTGTGTGTGTGTGTGTGTGTGTGTGTGTGTGTGTATATATATATATATATATGTGCATACTGTCCATTTGTCAGTCCCGTGAGCCTGACTCTGAACTACATTATACTGTATATACACAGTATATATATGTATAACATTGTGATCTAGTTGGAAAACATCTTAGCCTCCTCCTGAAAGAAAGACATTGGTCTGCTTTTGTATTTTATTCAAGTTTTTCCTAGTGATAGAATCACGGTCGCTATCATTTATTGTTTCACCCTGGAAGTTTTTTCATACTCAGCTGGTGGCAGCTATAAATTGAAAAATGCGAAACACACTTCTCCAGTGATTGCTCAAGAGATTACAGTCTTACCTCTCTGCTTCCTGTTTTCTTTCAACTCCCTCCTCTTTATGTGAATGCAATAAGTGTGTAAGTGGCAGCAGAGATGTGGGTGACAGGTACTCTTTTCAGAGCAACAACTGGAAGTGGATGGACTGAAATAGAGGGGAATCAGAATGTGTCATATTTGTCAAGATGTTTACAGAGGGTGATGGTTTGAATGGTTCCGATGCTGGCAGCTCTTGTCATGTATCGTTTCTATCAAAGCATGAAGTGGATGCGGACTCCCTATAAATCTATGAGTGTCAGACAGTTGTACCATAAAATACCTTTAGTCATGTCTGTCATGTACCACTTCAACAGTTTCATTCCAAAACGCTATTTTCTGAAATGTTGGTAAATGAGCTTTAATTGTTTAAAGAAATTATGAAAGACATTGGTGTGTTTAAACTTTCTAATCATGGCATATATGCATTTGTTTAAAATCACTTGATGGTTTCATTTCAGAGAGACAAATCATGTTTTTTTGCTAAATGCTATATAAGTAGTACTGCTAGGTTTTACACAACTATTTTTATTATTATAAAGAACTGTACAAATGATACATATATATATATATATGAAATAATTAAATACCGTAAAATGAGATCTGTATGTAAAACATTTACATTTGACATTGTAGTCATTTGGCAGATACTCTTATCCAGTAAGTGCATTCATCTTAAGATAGCTAGGTAAAACAACCACATATCACAGTCAAATATACAGGATATGAACATTCCAATCCAGCTAAACAATGGATATATATATCATTTTTGCAACAACAACAAAAAACGTTTCCATACACATCTAAACATCTCTGAATTAACCCTCCCGTTGTCCTGTCCGGGTCAAAAAGACCCAGGCTACGTGTTAGAGTGAGTGGCTGTGTAACCCCTAGCGTTGCCCTGTCTTGTCCGGGGTCAGACAGACCCAGGCTACGTGTCAGTGCCTATGTGTTAGAGGGAGTGGCTGTATATCCCGTGCCGCTGTCCTGTCCTGTCCTGTCCTGTCCTGTCCTGTCCTTTCTTGTCCGAGGTCAAAACGACCCAGCCTACGTGTCAGTGCCTATGTGTTAGAGCGTGTGGCTGTATATCTCCTCCCGCTGTCCTGTCCGGGTCAAACAAAAATAAAAAATAAAAATAAAAAGACCCAGGCTATGTGTCAGTGCCTATGTGTTAGAGCGAGTGGCTGTATGACCCCTAGCGTTGTCCTCTCGTGTCCTGGCTGGGGTGAAAACGACCCAGGCTACGTGTTAGAGTGTTAGAGCGAGTGTGTGCTGTGCTGTGAACGGGACCCTTGCAAATGAAATTAAATCAACTTTTTATTGGTCACATTGTAGGTACAGACATTACAGTGAAATTTTTAACTTGGTAAAAGAATCTGGTGATTTCCTTGTAATATTGTAGGTGTGTGTGTGTCACTAGTCGAGGACAATGCTGGAAACCCAAGATAACCATTTCCTCGACAAGTGAATATATGTCATCTGCTCTTCGGCTTGCTGACAATTGAACATCTCCGCACGTGTTTCATTCTGACAGTCTGTCAACTTGTAGACTTGCGGTACAACATTTTGGGTTTTCGTGAAATCACAAGGTATGCCTAGGCTCGAACGGATCCCCATCATGGCGTGTTGTTTGGGGCCAACAGAAAAGCCTTGAAATATCCAGGCGACTTTCTTCATCAGAAGTGTCTGTTCCTCATCTGAGAGATCTGTCATGTGGACACCGCTACACACGGATGAGATGTCGCATGGCATTTGCCGATATTTTGTCCGATAATATGTCAACAAATGGTCTCGGACGTGGCTGTGACGAACGTCCATGTCCCACATGTCGTAGTACAAAGCACAAGTACAAGACTCGCTGTCGTCGAACCCGGTCAACGTTGCAGCACAGGGACACCATCCCACAGCTTGACGGTGTATCTTCTGCACATGGTGGTCCCGGTGTGTCACCATGATGTGTGACACTGCACCGTGGTAAAACCACAAGAGCAGAGCCTGTCCTACGACCCGAACGAGCCACAGCTCATACCTCAACAGACTATATTTGGGTTCGACAAATAGTCTCACCTCCAGTTTGTTGTTGGGCATGACCGAGAGGCTTTTCACCGTGTAGCCGAGAAGTATGGGTATGTTGTTCACTACTCGATTGAACGCAGAATAGATGTCGTTGAAGTTGATGGTGCTCAGATTCAGTCGAGTCGACCCTCCGACGATGCCCAGACCGATCACGGTGGCGACGACGGTGGTGGTGGTGGTGGTGGTGGTGGTGGTATTGTCGGTAGTAGTAGTTACGTGACTGGAGTCCGACGTGTGTATGTCAAACACTGCAGTGATGCAGTGAGAATCGCCCTTTGCGTTTTCTGTGTTCTGGAAAGTCGACATAGCTTCGATGGATGGATGTTGTTTGTCTGTGAGACACGAACCTGTTATATTGTGGATTCAATGACCACTCCCATAAAAATAATAAATTATATTATATTCATTTATTTATTTATTTTCGGGGGTTAATGTTAGAGCCTAGGTGTTAGCGCGAGTGGCTCGCTGTATATCTCCTCCCGCTGTCCTGTCCTGTCCTGTCCGGGTCAAAAGGACCCAGGCTACGTGTTAGAGCCTAGGTGTTAGAGCGAGTGGCTGTATATCTCCTCCTGCTGTCCTGACCGGGTCAAAAAGACCCAGGCTACGTGTTAGAGCCTAGGTGTTAGAGCAACTCGCTCTATGTCTCCACCTGCTGTCCTGACCGGGTCAAAAAGACCCAGGCTACGTGTCAGTGCCTATGTGTTTGAGCTAGTGGCTGTATAACCCCTAGCGTTGTCCTGTCCTGTCCTGTCCTGTCCGGGTCAAAAGGACCCAGGCTACGTGTTAGAGCCTAGGTGTTAGAGCGAGTGGCTGTATATCCCCTCCCGCTGTCCTGACCGGGTCAAAAAGACCCAGGCTACGTGTTAGAGCCTAGGTGTTAGAGCAACTCGCTCTATGTCTCCACCTGCTGTCCTGACCGGGTCAAAACGACCCAGGCTACATGTCAGAGTGTTAGAGCGAGTTGCTGTATAACCCCTAGCGTTGTCCTGTCCTGTCCTGTCCTGTCCTGTCTGGGTCAAAACGACCCAGGCTACACGTTAGAGGCATAAGCTCTGAGCCAGAGGTACTAGGTAAGCCGTAAACAAACACCAAAACCAACACCAACACCAATAACTACTACTACTACTACTACTACTACTACTACTACTACTACTACTACTACTACTACTACTACTACTACTACTACTACTACTACTACTACTACTACTACTACTACTACTACACACTACTACTACTACTACTACTACTACTACTACTACTACTACTACTACTACTACTACTAATATTGCCTCCGTGGCATGTCCGGACACGTGCCGAAGAGAGAGGTCTTGGGGACTTCCCCAGTCTGGGTGCCGAAGCTATTATGAGTGCTGTGCGATTCACGGCCAAACAGGTCCTAGAACAGATATTTTCCAATGACTCTGACTGCGATGAGGAAGCGGACGAGGAAGCGTCCGAAGAAGAAGACGGGGAGGAATACAACCCAGAGGACGAGGAGACCACAGAGGACGACGACGACGACGACTACGACGCCGCAGCCGCCGACGCCGCCGATGACGAGGACGATGTCCAAGTAGAAGAAGGTCAAGGCGTAGAAGACGAACGAGACGATGACGACGACGACGCACGACGGACGACCAACAAGAAGAAGAAGAACAAGGGGAAGAACAAGGGGAAGGTGAAAGTGAGCGAGGAGAGCGAGGAGACCTCCGCCGCTTCCGCAGCCGCAGCAGCCGCCGCCGCAGCATCAGCCCCAGAACACAACACGATATCCCTCGAGTGGAAAGAGAGACATTCGTGTCGAGAAACGGCCAAATCCAATGGTGCTCGGTGCCCTGTGACAACAATCGAGGCTCGGAGGGGCCGCGGCAGCGGCAAATAGTAACAGGCCGGTTGCTGAGGTGCCGGAGGACATGAGGCCCGGGCCTACTAGGCAGGCCGTAGGCCAAGCCCGCGACATCCTCTCCACCTTTCGCTTGTTTTTCACACCCGAGATAGAAGACATCATCCTGGAGATGACCAATCTGGAGGGCGTTCGAAAATACGGAGCCCGAGGCGACGGCGACGACGGCGACGACGACCACCGCCGCCACTACGCCGACGACGCACGACCCACGAAGACCACGAAGACCGCGACCGCGGGCGGCGGCGGCCGCTGGAAAGCGATGGACTCCACAGACCTGCGAGCCTACGTAGGGCTGCTCATCCTAGCCGGGCGTGTACAGGTCCCGAGGCGAAGCGGCCTCTAGTCTCTGGGACGCCGAGAGCGGAAGGACCATTTTCCGCGCAACCATGCCGCTCAAAGTCTTTCACGCTACTCGAGACTCCTTCGCTTCGACGACCGCCAGACCAGAGCCGAGAGACGCGCAGCAGGCGGCGGTGACAAACTTGCGGCCGTGAGAGAGGTCTGGGACAAGTGGGTCGAGAGGCTGCCGCTCCTCTACAACCCCGGGCCCGACGTGACGGTGGACGAGCAACTGGTCCCTTTCAGAGGTGTGCCGGGGCCAACAACACCGTACAAGAGCACAACAACAACAACAACACTGAACACAACACTGAACACAACACTGAACACAACACAACACAACACGCTAAAGCTAATCTCTTGTCTTTCGTCTTTCCCCTCTCTCTCTCTCTCTCTCTCTCTCTCTCTCTCTCTCTCTCTCTCTCTCTCTCTCTCTCTCTCTCTCTCTCTCTCTCTCTCTCTCTCTCTCTCTCTCTCTCTCTCTCTCTCTCTCTCTCTCTCTCTCTCGCTCTCTCGCTCTCTCTCTCCTCCAGGCCGATGTCCTTTCCGCCAGTATATCCCAAGCAAGCCGGCCAAATACGGCATCAAGACATGGGTGGCCTGCGACTCCAAATCCAGCTACGCCTGGAAGATGCAGGTCTACACCGGCAAGGCCACATGCGGAGGCCCCGAGAAGAACCAGGGGATGAGGGTCGTGCTCGATTTGGACGCAGGGACTCAGGGGTCACAACGTCACCTGCGACAATTTCTTCACCTCATACGAGCTCGCGCGCCAGCTCCTGACCAGGAACGTCACCGTGGTCGGCACAGTCAGAAAGAACAAGCCAGAGCTCCCCGCAGGCGCTGCTCGCCTCAAAGGACAGGCTCCTCTTCTCCTCCAAGTTCGCCTTCACGTCCACCACCGCTCTAGTGTCCTACCTGGCAAAGAAAAACAAGAACGTCTTACTCCTGAGCACGCTGCACACCGAGGCTCACGTTAGCCGTCGCCAGGACAAGAAGCCGGCCATCGTCCAGACTACAACAGCAACAAGGGAGGTGTGGACAACCTAGACAAGGTGATTGGAACCTACAGCTGCAGGAGGATGACCGCGCGCTGGCCCCTGGTCATCTTCCACAACATCCTTGACGTGTCCTCTTACAACGCTTTTGTCATATGGCGAGAGCTCAACCCCACTTGGATGCCTGGCAAGCGAAACAAGAGGAGGGTGTTCCTCGAGCAGCTGGGAAAGGCACTAGTGACTCCGTTCATACAAAGAAGGGCCCGTCTCCTCGCACCGAAGCCTCTGCGGCGCTCGGTCAAAGCTGTTCAGAGGGCTACGTATCGTGATCAGCCCCGGCGGGATCACGCCCCGCAGCACCGGACCACGCAGCACCACCGGCCCAAGCACCCAACCCCGCACAACCCAGTAAGAGGAAGAGGTGTCAGGTCTGCCCCACAAAGAAGGACTGTAAAACACACACGGTGTGCACCAGGTGTAACAAATACATCTGCAAAGGCTGCTCGCACCCATACTGTCCCACATGTTCCAACTGGGCCTTTAGTGAGAGGGGGGACAGTTCGACCCGGAGGGCACGGCGTGTGTACAGAATACCAGGACAACGGGAGGGTTATCATCCATACTCAAACAGTACAGCGGTACAGTCCACGGAATGTGGTCCAATAGGGGGGTGTTTTTAAATCGCATACCCAAACTCACACAGTCCACAAGCCGGTGAAGCAGGTATAAGGTATTAATGACTTTACCAATGACAATAGCAAAGACCTCTAGAGTAGAATAGACTAATTGATGGCGGGGTGTCAGGATACTATGCTTGCTACTGGGGACCCATGTAGAGAGAAGCAGTTCAACCCTATCGGGGCTGCAGATGCGCAGGTTCTTTGCAACAGGCTGAAGGTGAATTGCTTCAAGGACCAGTCTGTACTGAGTACAGTCACTGGTGGGTTAGGGGCTCCGTGCAAAAACATACCGATAAAAGGCGACGGCAATTGTTTCTTCAGAGCGGTCAGTGAAGCGGTTTGTGGTACAGATGAGTTTCATAGAACCATTCGAAATGTCGTCGTGGAGCAGCTACAAAGCAATGATGTGATATACACCAGCATGTTGAGAAGTGGCTACCGTTCAGTATCAGACTACATTACCAAATCACAAATGGCCTCTCTAGGTACTTGGGCTACGGAAGTGGAGATTCAAGCAGCTGCAGATTGTTTGGGTGTAAGCATATATACATACTACACCGGAGGTGGCTTATACACCGTTGTAATGGTGTAAAGGTGTCTAGCCAGGGGATCTATTTGGAGAATGTTGGTAACCACTTTGAGACAGTTGTTTGCGTCCAGAGGCATCAGATGCTGTCTTGCTATGGGTACTGCAAAGTAGATAGAAGTAGGACCAGTGTTACGCCACTAAGAGACGAGTGTTCAGCCTCACTCTGGTCCGATTTTGAGAGTGCAAGGCTATCACCAAGCTCAAGTTACTACAATGATTGGACGTGTGAGGAACATCACGGAGACCCAATAGAGGACAATGGAAATGTATATGAAACTCTAGGTGATAATGTTGACAACACCATGCTTCAGGAAGCTGAACCCCATGACCAGTACTTGTCAAACAACAGCCCTGTAGACGACCAAATGTTTTACGGAGCAGATTCATGCGAGAACGGTTGTACGCAAAAAACATTCAACCCTTCCGATTCCGATAGGTGCGATTCCGAGATCGATTGGGAAGGAAGCATGATGTATCCATTTGAATACGAAACTCTAGGTGATCAACTGGAGGACACCAGGCTTCAGGAAACAGAACCCGGTGACCAGTACGAGTCAAACAACAGCCCTGTGGACGACCAGCACCTATATGACTCAGATGCATGCGGGAACAGTTGTAGACAACACACATTCAGCCCTGCAGATTCCAACCGGTCCGATTCAGAGACCGATTGCCAAGCAACAATGGCAGGTGACTACAATGATTGGACGTATGAGCACGAACACGACACTCTAAGTGATACCGTGGAAGACACCAGGAGTCAGGAGGAGGACACCCCTCCCCAGTACGGGTCAAACACCAGACATGTGGACAGGGACAATGTTTACAAAGAAGCGGTTGACGACTACTTCGACGTTGACGATGACGATGTTGAAGATATGGTTCGAGCCGAGGAGGATGCTAAAAAACATCAGCAGATAGATCTCATGCTTAAGTGGTCGATATTGAACAGAACGTGGCACTCCTTTCTAGAATGGCTAGGTGAGCGCTGGTGGGGCTCAGTCTCTGCAGATCAGATTAGCTCCTTCATGGGCGGACCTAAGATTCGCTTTGGAGATATTGTTATTGCGGCACACTTTGGTGACATGCCCGGAGGAGTATGTTCGGTTACGGCGAAGACTCAGAACGAAGTACTGACATTTCATGTGGCCATCTGTGGAGGCAGTTACATATGTAAGGACTTGGTAGAGGGCGACTTCTCTACGCCTAATTGACATAATACGACATCTGGTCGATAAGCTGGGTGAAGGGCGCATTCTGCGTCAACATTGGACAATACCTCACAACCCAGACTACTTTTCCGTGACACATATAGCGGGACAAATGTGTTACATGATGAAGGTGCTGAAAGACTCATGGTGGGGGAGCGTCATACGGCAACGAAGTATGGTCACCCCATTACCGTGAAGTAATAGAGCATCTACGAAAGAAAGGACCAATGTACGAGAACCCGGCTGCAGCAATTCATTATATGGACGATGTCAGCCTGGGATACCTGTTTGACATTGTCACTGCATTTGGGAATAGATTCAAGGTGACGTTCGATACCTTTGGTTTTACAGTAGGGACAAGGGCACACTTCTCAGATATCGCAGGTGTGCTGTCCTACATCAGCAGGATTGACAGAGTCACATTTGTATCTCCACCCTGTTCCCTGATGCACGCGCACCAGAGCTTAGGGGATGTAGATTACATTGCCAATCCACAGCGCGTCGTACACTCACGAGCAACCTGTAATGTATTGCAACTATAGGTGCTTATGTGATGAGTGGTGTATCCCTGTTGTACTATGTCATGTACATTGTAATGTAAGCCTCCTTGTGTTGTAATACATGTCTATGGATATCTGTGAATAAATACAAAATACTTGTGAAACTACGAATGTCCATTCACGTTTATTGAAATAGTACATTGGACCCTTCAGTCTGACAATATCCATACACAAACAGTGACTTTGCACAATATACAATCTGGAACATAAACATACATAATCATACAATGGGTCATCAAAGGAATAAACAGGGCTTCTCCTTAGTCATCCTCCTCAATTGGCACGTAGGCGTCCTCATACTCTTCTTCGTCATCGGCCATGTACTTGGGAGACAGAAGAGTAATCACATTACCCATAGTCCATACACACAGTGAATGTGCCATCACATTACACATTTCAATATCTACCATGTCATCCTCTGCATTGTTACCCTGGTGAAGAGGAGGCAACGCTGGTTGAGGGTGAGGTTGTGCATGGTTGAGGACCTCGGGGTGCAACAGGGGATGCAGTTGGTGTAACTCAGGATGTTGAGGTTCCTCTCTGTCAGACGTTAGTATGTAATCGCTCTCCTAAGATGTATATTGTATGGAAAGAAATAGCAAAGTAGAATTTGCAAATGGTCATGGTATGTACAACAGTGCATGCAATATGATCAGCAAAGTCATCCACAATATATCTGAGTACCTACGGAACGGCTCAGTAGTACGGTAGACACCTGTGGAGTGGAGAGTAATTTCAGAAAGCATACCAAGTACTTAGGAGTATCATCTCTTGTACAAGCATAGTGCGTAACCTAGGGTGTAATGACTTTATCCTACCGCGCTGAGCTCGCTGGTTTCGGTTTCTATACCACTCTCCTCAGACATCATGCAGACTGTGATATGAACAATGGGTTGAGTGAACGATATACAGGTGTATACCCATCGGATATAGTAACCCACGATTAGTACCCGAAATGTTAATTTAGCTCAATCACTTTACCAGTACGTACTACTTACGATGTGTGTAGCATACTATAGCCGATGCACATGAAACATATAGCAAATATATTAGGGACTATGGCGTATGTGAAGACAAGCAACTTCGATTCACTCCGTTTCTGTAGGCAAAGAGTAGGAATGGAAAACAACTATGGCAACTGGCATCTATTGAACAACACATGGGCGTCATTTGTAGGCTGGATGCAAGACCGATGTTGGTGGGGATCCGTATCTCAACAGCAGATTATGTCTCTGATGAACAGACCTGAGGTTAATGTAGGAGCCATTGTAATGGCAGGATACTTTGGTTCAATGCCTGGAGGAGTGTGTTCAGGTATGGTGAAATATGATGAGAATACCGTGATCACATTTGGTGTATACCTCACAAGAGGACATTACAGATGCACCGACTTTGTCCAATTCCAATATAAAAACCCAGTTAGAATGATACAAGATCTGATTGCAGAAGTCCCACACGGGTACTTGATGGCTACACCGGGAGACATTCCGGAACCTCCGAACCTGGGTTCCTGCTGCAAACGCATAGTGGAAGACATGCGTGACATGATACAGTCCCTGAAAGGTGCATGGTGGGGACTTTCACCTGGCAGTTCCCCAGGGTCATGCGAGCACATAGAAGTGATGAAGGATCTAGAAAAGATGGAAGAGGAATACCAAAATCCGGCTGCCTCAATCTGTTATATGGATGAAGTGCGTCCTGGCTACCTCTTTGAAATTGTAACAGCAAAAGATAAAATATATAAGGTAACCTTTGATCGTTCGGGGTTTACTTGTGGGACCGGTGACCCCTTCCCCACATTGAGAGGTTTGCTGTACTACATGACAACGTTTGAAAATTTGACATTTGTAACCAGGCCCTTTCCTACGATGCAAGAGCTCTGCAGGAGCACAATGGAAAGGGCTGAGTATATCGAGGGTGACATGCCACCTCAGCTACAACGCTTCATAAAGGCAAGCCCTTATGAACGTGAACAGAGATGGAGGAAACCGTAGAATGCTATGCATAGCACATCTCAACGGAATTATTTACACCTGTAGTACTACTGATGTGTGTATCAAGTAGCATGTGGCAACCAGCAAAGGACCTCTGATGAGCATTACACATATACAGAACTAGGGTGTGTGACAATGGCAAGCAATGTTGACTCGCTCCGTGGCCGTAACAAATCCCGCAAGCCTGTTCCATACAGTACCGAAAATGATGGAAACTGGCATACATTGGATACAACATGGTTGTAATTTTCAATGCTGCAGCAATCTGTCATATGGATGACAACAGTCCTGGATAGCTGTTTGAAATTGTAACGTCCAAAGGACATATATACTCTGTTACGTTTGACACGTCTGGGTTTGAGTTTGGGTACGAGTTAAAGGCATCTACCATTAGAGATGTTGTGGTATACATGACAACGGTTAAAAACGTCACCTTTGTGACAAGACCTTTGCCTGTGATGCAATAGGTCCAAAGGAGCTGGATGTGCAATGATGAACATGTGTCAGCCTGTATGAGTTTAATTGAAGTGTACCGTGTAACCTGTTATGTCCTGGCATAAATAAATACATAAATGACCATCCGTGTGGTGATGCTTGACTCTTTATTCACACACTGTACAATAATATACACCTGTCCTCACCCATACCATGTTTACCAATCCTAAGTAACGTTACGGGATTATTCAACATATCATTTCGAATAGACTTGGATATATCATCAACAACACATGTGTGGTCAGCTTGGTGATGGCAATATCTGTTTGCAAACCTATATACCTGGCTTTAGAGTATGTAGTCACAGAGATGTACGAACATCAGATGGACAGTCTCATCACGTCATTGACAATAGTATATGACTTGCCATCAATACACAACAGTGCATAACCATCCATTTCATGATCTGTTTTATTTATACACACACAAAAAAAACACATTACATATACCATTCACTTGCCAGCCTGCCCATTTCACCCATAGTAGAAGGTACACCAATCGTTTAACGTCATATTTTTATTGAACATAAACTTCAACGGAGTCCTCCTGATGACCACGTCTGTGCTCAACTGTGAGATGTTTGCAATACTCTCTAATTGGTCATCGTCCGCAGGCCGCAAGCCATTGATGAGTCTTCCATAGATGGCAGAGATAGTTGATCCGTATATTATGGTTAGGGACATAGACCCGGTTATTTCACCTATGTTCCCAGAGGGGCTCTCGACCAAGACTCTGATGTGAGGCGTACGGCTGTCTACTATGGCCATGTTATCAGCGTACTCGCTCATGGTATGGTACAGGGATGAAATGTATTTCATCGCCGCGTATGATATTGAAATGTCTCCCTTGTATTTGTTTCTAGTAGGGAAAGATGTACATTCAAGCTCTCGCAATGAACGGTCCGTTGCCATCTCCTGAGTGACACGTGTTACAATGTCAAGGTTGTCAAGGGAAGCAGATCTCAAGAGTGCTAGGAGATTTCTGAGAGCCACATAGTCATTGTCAGAGCTGGGTTGGTGGGAAGGTATACACACGTAACCGTCCGCACACCGAGGGAAAGAGAATGACGGAAGTCCACCTTGGCCTTTCATGATGCAGGCGACGCCAATCTCAGAACACAGGTCGCAGGTGAATTCAAACTGCCCTCGAGTAAAGCCAAGGAGGACATCGAGAGCCCCTCTCGCTCTGTCCGAGGTCCAGAGGCTGTTTGACATCATGAACGCCAAGACATTGACGAGAGCCTGCCTGTTTTCTTCATCGTACATAGATGGGTTGCGTGTAAAAGGTACTGCGTCGGTGCCGGCTATCTTCATACAGGATCCACAGTCAATGTCCACCTGCCACTTTGAGGAAAGCTTACACGGATCGTTCGTCAGGACCCTTGTCTTGTTATCGTTGAGTACGGTGAACTTGACTGGTATTCTTTCCAAAGTGCCTTGCTTGTACGCTGTAACACTCATGTTGTCAATTGTGAACAGGGTGCTGCAGTCTCCGAAGGGTATGAGGCCGTTCAGGTCGATTCTGAATGTAGCAGGCTGATGGGCCTGACTGACCCTGGTCATGGTGTGGGAGAAAACGTACTCCTTCTGACTGAAAGACATTCTTAATCGGGTGTAAGCTGGGTTTGAAAGGGGGGATACACCTTTTCCAGTGTTTGATTGACGCGTATCTACGGATTCATATATATGGTGATTTTCATCTCAGTCAACGTTTAGCAGAGGGTTGCTTGGGGCAATGTGGAGGAGAGCGAGGATCAAGAGAGCCAGCGTTTTTCGTTGACACACTGTCCTATCTTTCTCCTCTTGTCTTGGCCGTAGACGTGCTGGATAAGCTTGTGGGCCGGTACGTTGTTTGCAAACAGGTCTCTGTAGAAGTTTTTACAGCCTGCGCAATGATATGTAACCTGTCTGCAATCTACGGGAGGACGCGTCCTCTTGCCGAGCTTGGCTTGGATGGGTATGAGCCACTTCTTCTCCCTGAAGGTCTCCATCCACGTGCTCATGAGTGTGGTGTCGGCACAGGAGTAGGGCATGATGCAAAGAACCGAGCCGGGGTACATAGGGGCCGCTGAGCTGAACGCTTCGGGAGTGTGCACATGCAACACCAGTACGGTCTGATACAGAAGACCGGCCAGGTCAACTAGAGTCCTCTCACACAGCTCGCTTCTCGCTATGGACAGGCTCCCGGTAGAGGAGTCAATGCCCGCGTCTGTCAGCATGACAGTCGGCACGGAAATCGAGATGAAGGTGTCCGAGCAGGGACGAGGTAAAGAGTCGTCGTTTCTGAGGGACACTATGCCTTCAGAGATGGCTTCGGTGAGCCTTTTCCCGAGCAAAGCGCTTAGGTTCCTGTAGACGTCTCGGGGCTTTAGGGACATGTCCTCGGTGATCACCTTGAGGCATGTCTCGAGTTTCTCACCCGGTAGACGAGCTACTGTCTCCCTGTTTATCCTTAGGTGTTCCAACTCCCGAGTCCCGCATGCCGGTATCATGTGTTCGGGGCAGTTGTTCATTACGGTGTTGAAAGTCACAGTGCCCCTCTTCAACCTCTCTCTGATAGAGGCGACGGAGGTGAGCAGGTGCTCCTTACAATCATCCAGGCTTTGGGCACCCAGAGCAGAGCTGTACATGTAGCGAGGCAAGCAGTAGTCTATAATGCAGTGAGCCACAAGCTTCCCGGAGCGGTTGACCAAGGTACAGTCTGAGTAGTGAGCTATCAACACCCTAGAGTTGGCGAAACATTTGTTGAAAGGCTGGTAGGGGTGAGCTATGAGCTCCGTGTGACAAGAGGAGGAACCTATGAATGTGGCCTGGTGTGCTTGGCGAACCTGGTCCGAGGTATCATCGCATGGGGCGGTGTTAAGGTCTGATTGAAGGTCGCATCCGTACTCCCTATCGCTCTCAGGGACCTTTCCGGATTCTGAGACTTTGGCCTCGCACATGAGCGAGCCTCCGAACATGGCCGTGATACACCCTGTGTTAGCCTGGAGGTTCAACGGGTATCTGTAGAAAGCGGCTTCGCATGGGTTGCACTTGTGATACTCGATGCACTCGACAGGCTTGACGGAGAGTCCCGTGATCTGCTGTAGCCACGTCTTTACAGTTTCTACGTAGGTGGTTTTCACGCTGGAGTTGGCAACTTTAAAGCGATCCAGTGTTTGTTGACTAAAGCACTTGTTCTTTGAGGATTTGATGAGAGTGCTCCAAGGAAAGAACCCCGCTCCCATCTTGGACGCAATGAGCTCAGAAGCTTTGCACGTGAGCAAGTCTCTGAGGATGGCTTGCTTGCTAGAGAACATGTGGTTCATGCAGTATGTCCAGTCCTTGTACAGCGTTCTCACTTTTACGGCATCGACCGAGTCAGACCCGGAGGCGCCAGCAGGAACTAGTGTCGTGGAGACCCCAGAGAATCCAGAGTCCAGCTGCAAGGTTAGAACATCCTCCACTCTGTAGGGGATGAGAAAGGAGCTAGCTCGATGCAGCTCTAACCACCGGCCGATATCGTCAACGAGGGGTTCCCGCTCCAGGTACAAGATGACATCGCCGGGCTTGAGCTTGTGCCAGGGAGAAGTGGAGAAGCAGGAGACATTGTCAGTCTCCAGTTTGATGCAGTCTCCCCTCATTACGCAAGCTATGAAGGTGTCCGTAACTGCAGAATCGCAAGGGGACCGCATGCTTTTGAAGGCCGACAGGCCCCTAACTTTCACGGAGACAGAGGACAGATCCCCGTTGTCGTCTAGGCTGTGAGTGAGAGCCACATAGGTCTTCTTAGCTACGTGGCAGTATATGGAGCAACTGTTTTCATATTCCAGCTTGACTCGCCTGTGTTTTACGAAGGGTCCCGTTACGTCCGTGTATTCTTCAGACCCAGGGACTCTGGCCGCGTAGACGGGATAGCCTTCCTTGGTGAATGTTCCTCTCGGGTCTCTGACTACATTTTGGTGTGTGTTACCTCGGCCTATCACGTACATCCTCTGGAGAGTGTCCTCCACCAAGGCGGTGTGCACATAGTCCAGAAAGGCAGGCACCTGCTCGCCAGCCCGTTTAAACTTGTCACCCAAAGCCGTCCGGGCCTTACACGCGAAGCTCTCCAGGAGTTTGTTTTCACTATCCCGACCGGGCGCGTTGTCTCTGCACACGACGACTCAGGTCGGGCACGTCACTCTCAGGAAGGTCTCCGGGTCCGTATCCAGCTGAGACCATGACGCTGTCGGTGTCTCCGTATACAACGGGGCAGCGGTGCTTGTAAAAGGTAGCCACGCAGCTGTTTACCACGGCAATCTGTTGCCTGCCGTGGCCAGATATGAGAGGCCCGCAAGGGTGAGGAGCCGTTCCGTAGAAGGAGTTGGCAAGGACTTTACACTCTCCCTCCTGCATCTTGTAGTAGGCCCGCTCGGCCTCACTGATGTCAGGGTTCTTGAGCTTCCTCTTGAACTCGGCTCGCTGGTTGAGGTAGTACTCCACCGAGGAAGCGAATACGGCCGGCGCACGTACAAAACATCCTTGGGTCTGGTCGTATTTGAGAATGAGCGATGCGTACTCAAACCCCTCAGCTTCCCAGTTGTAACAAACCCAACCAGATAGATCATGGGGGAAGTTCACGGGAGGCCAAGGGATGGTGGTCTCAGGTGAGATGTTGAGAGCGCACATGATGGACGGGTACATACTCGAGAAGTCAAACGAAAGCTCAAGTCCCATTCCGGGACCGGAATAGTGTAGGCCCGTGAGAGGATCACACACAGCTCCCCCCTTCCACTTCTCGCTATCACCATTGTCAGACTGGAGCCTCGGGTCCCATCTCAAGCGGCTGTTTAATTCCATACCCAATGGTCCGGCTTTCACTCTGAGAGTATCAAGTGTAAACTTAAGCTGAGGGAGCTGAACCGAGTGAATGCTCTGCACGAATCCACCAAACATATCCCCTCGGCCGTGCACCACGACGTCTATATTGAGAGTGGTCCTACATCGATGGAACAGATTTGATACGGGCCTGAAGACTTTAGCCAGCCTGGCGCACAACTGCGAGTCGACCAAGTTGTAGACTAGCACAGCAAAGAGACTCTTTCCCCCCATCCTGATCATCTCGTCCATTTGACAGTAACCAACATCTGCCAGCTTGCAAAGCTTTCTGGTGTCCTTCGGAGGCTTTCTGTGCAGCGCCCTGGCTTTTGCGATGACAAAGGGGGCAACGTCGTTCAACTTCATGCTGGTGCACTGAAACTTGATCTCTCTAGTCCCAGCCATCCTGTACAGATCGATGATGTTCATACCGCAGCTGTTCATTTTGAAGTGGCCCAGCTTGGCCTTGCCTTTGTTGAACTTTTCGATGTGCACAGATATCATTTGGAGCTTGTACTCGGTCAAGGTCCCGTGCATCAACACAGAGTCTAGGTTCTTCAGCATGTCCTTGTACATGTCCAGGTAACGTACGTTTTCAAACTGGAAGAAAGGCAACACATCCTTGGCCAGGGCCCTGGTCATAAAGAGCCCGTGCCAGGCTTGCAATAGAGAGGAACATCGTTTCTGGGTAGCGCTGTCGAGGCGCTTGGCGTAGTTTGATTCAGCGTAGAAATGCACACGCTGCTCAATCACCCTGATGTCGAATCCGGCGTTGTACACGTACAGGAGTTCTATTTCCTGGTGGTAGAGCACTTGGATCATTGTCTCCAGGAGTGCGAGCTCTCCGGAGCACGGGTGTATTGAAATCCTCTTGACATCATCTAAACCTGCGCCCCTTGCCAGTTCGTGGTTGGCCTCTGGGTAACAGTTCTGTGTTACCTTACATTTGTTATAGACAACTATCAGCAGCTTCCTGTGCTGCTCGGGTGATGTCTTGGGTATATGGGAGTTGATGATCACGAGAGAGACGCAAGTTATCTCGTGCTGCTGACCTGGCATGTCTGGCGACAGAGCTGGTATGGAAACGTGTTTACTCTGTCGGGGCAGCTGTTTCCTGCCAGTGTCTAGTATTTGGACCAGCTTATTCCTGTACTCTGTCATGTCCTCTACCATGCGCTCGGTGCAGTAGGGGAACTTGTAGGCGAAAGACTCACATCTTAGGGCCATATTCCGGTATGACTTGTCAAACACCGTCTCGATGTCCAGACACGCTGCCTTGTAGAAATAGGGCATGTGTTTACTGTCAAAGAGCTCAGCCTCAGCCTCCGACTTGTCATGATCATAGATGAGGTCTGAGGCTGAGAGGACATCGTTCAGCCTGTCTGCAGGTATGAAATACACCCTTCCAAACATGACATCGGAGCATAGGGCAGGCGTGTTACCGTCCCGAGCAATGTAGTAGCCCCTGTCCGGGCAGAAGTCTCCGAAAGTCAGCGAGCCCCTTACGGTTTCCAAGTACTTTGTGGCCAATGATATAGATTTGAGCGGGAATACCAGAGCATTTACTTTTCGCTTAATGTCATCGTGGAGAGCGCGGACAGGCACTGGCTCCGCAACTAAGTGTCTGGACCAAGTGTTCCGTACCAGCTCCCAGGTCTCTTCCTCACCATCCTGATCACAAATCAAGTCTAGGTCATAGGCCACAACAGGCGCTATACCAGTAACCTTAAAGTGTACTGTAGTGTAGATGATGCTGTCTCGAGCCTGCACCACCAAACCTCTGCACAAGAGCACCTCTTCCTGTCTGTGAAAGAAGACAGATTTGATCATAACCCCAACCAGATTAGGTTCCAGTTCAGGGTTGACAGTTCTGCGCTCAGGGTAGATGTCAGGGAAAATGTCCACGAACGGCAAAGCTTTGTTCATGATTCACACTCTAGGGATCTACGGTGTACGAAGCCTAGTGACATCTGCTGGCAATAAAAGTAGTTTATATGAGATCCGGATAGCCAATGTATAATGTATTAGGATGAGGCATGAGGCATCGGAGCTGGGGTGAGAAAGGAGCATACACCACCAAGGGGCTGATCGGCGACTGAACCATTCGACCACAGCTGACTTATCCACTCAGAGCTGAACCATCCGACCATAGCTGAACCATCAGCACAGGGCTCAACTGTCCCCGCACAGCTGAATATTCACACAGGCCTAAACTGTCTGCCAGTGCTGATTATTCACATATCCACACAGGCCTCTTCTCTCCAAACATATCCCCATAGGGCTGAATCATCCTACAATGCTGAGTATCCACACAGGGCTGTTTTTTTGTCCGATCATATCCCCATAGGGCTCAACCATCAGACCATAGCTGAACCATCAGCACAGGGCTCAACAATCCGACCATATGCATAGGGCTGAATCATCCGCTAATGCTGACTTATCCACTCAGAGCTGAACCATCCGACCATAGCTGAACCATCAGCACAGGGCTCAACTGTCCCCGCACAGCTGAATATTCACACAGGCCTAAACTGTCTGCCAGTGCTGATTATTCACATATCCACACAGGCCTCTTCTCTCCAAACATATCCCCATAGGGCTGAATCATCCTACAATGCTGAGTATCCACACAGGGCTGTTTTCTGTCCGATCATATCCCCATAGGGCTCAACCATCAGACCATAGCTGAACCATCAGCACAGGGCTCAACAATCCGACCATATGCATAGGGCTGAATCATCCGCTAATGCTGACTTATCCACTCAGAGCTGAACCATCCGACCATAGCTGAACCATCAGCACAGGGCTCAACTGTCCCCGCACAGCTGAATATTCACACAGGCCTAAACTGTCTGCCAGTGCTGATTATTCACATATCCACACAGGCCTCTTCTCTCCAAACATATCCCCATAGGGCTGAATCATCCTACAATGCTGAGTATCCACACAAGCCTCTTCTCTCCAAACATAGCTGAACTATTAGCACAGGGCTCAAATATCCACCATATGCATAGGGCTGAATCATCCGCTAATGCTGAGTATCCACACAGGGCTCAACCATCAGACAATAGCTGAACCATCAGCACAGGGCTCACAACTATCAGAACACAGATGATCCATCAGACCAAGGCTGGGGATACTAGGGTTAGGAGAGAAAGGCACAGGGCTCAATATATGTTAGACCAGACAAGCCCAGACTACCATGGCAGCAGCTACGAAAGTCAAGGCCATGTCCACAGAGTGTAACATAGTGCCTCACAGAGAGGCAAACACAGCTGTGGTACAAAGGGCCAAGGTGCCTTCCAGTAGGAGAGCGTTGTTTTTAGCGGTTGACTCTGACATATTACACGACCGGTTGTCTGAGGAGTCGTCTTTCGGCGCTTTGTCACCAAACGACAGAGCAACCTTTCAGTTCCTCTTATACCTGACATATTGCTTCAAAGGGGAGGTTTTCCAAGTCACTCTTGAGAACACAGATTTCTGCAGCATGTCACCACCTATCAGAGAGGACTTCGCTAGAGGGCGCCTATTTTGTTTCGTACTAGACATGAGCACCGAGGACCCGCAATCCCAGTTGGACACACAGGCCGCAGCCTCAGATGATACGGACGAGTACATGTCCGGTACCCACCTGCTCAGTCTCATGAATATGAGTGTCAACATGGACGTGTTCAGACGAGATGACACGGAGGACATCAACAACGACAATACCTCATCCATGCCAGCAACATCAGCGGCTGTGAATGAAACGCTGGAGGAAGCGTACAACGCCTTCATGCGACTGCAACTGGTTAGGAAAAAGGCATCATCCCTCAACAACGCTATGATAGCCATGAGAGACAGCAAGGGAGAGCTTGGCTCAATTTTCAACTGGGTGGATATCCGCAGCGACACACTGAACTCAAACATGGTCGACAAGAAGAAAGTCAAGGAGCTCCAGGGTTCCATGTACACACCGTCCTGCCAATCTGGGAGGCAGGTGATCCTCTTACCAGAGCCTATTGTGGACCTAAATCTGAAGGCTCTGGAGAACTCTATAGGCAGGATTACCGACAGCGCCAGTGAAGGAGAAGGCAAGGAGTTGTTCCTATCGCTTGTGTCTAAACTCACCAGTACTCAATGGCTGAACCAGACCGTTATGCAATCTGGGTATAACGCGAACATAGCGGAGGACCTGAGGTTCCTGGAAAGAGTGAAAGCGTTCACCAGTGACCTCAACGGTTCCTTGGGAAGCAGCGAGGTGAACATCAGAGGACTCTTGGTATTCAGGTACACTCTGGATACACTCATAGACAGGGAGAACCCGGACCTATTTGTGAAATCACTGCTCCATAGGCACATGCCTATCACAAAAACCCGCATTGACAGGGTGTTATGTGACATCAAGAGCAGACGCAGGACGCGAGCTCTGGCATCTTTGCTGAACAACGGACAGTGCTACTGCAAGCCAACGCGCTCCAAGGACCCTTCCAGAGCTTGCAGCGGAGAGTGTCAGACAGCGTACTCGTGTTTCTACAACTCATCCGAGCGTCACCCCTTCATGGTGAGCAAAGACGACCACAGCTACTACTTTGCGCACCTGTACCCTCATCTGGGTAAACTGGAGCGCCTGAGCAAAGAAATGAAAGTCAAGTACAGAGGACGCAGGCAGTTCGACAGCATAGCTGACACTGTCATCAATATGCTTGTCAAGCACCAGGTCAACGACACAGACTCCCTGTACAAAGGTTTGAGCGACGTGATAGACGACAAAATGAGCAACTCTAGCTTGTCTCTCGGTCACAGCCTAGCCGAGATCCACGAGTCATTGTACCTATCACCGGGCGATCAAGATGACAACTCGGTACAGGCCACCACTCTGGATCCGATTAAAGTGTACGACCAAGCATTGGTGCGCTACCTGTTTTGTGACAGCCTGCAAGTGGGCAGGTTGTTTCAGGCGTCTACCACATTCAATTACATTATCACAAACACCGCTCCCAGGTACACAATCGAACGGGTTATGCTCTTCAATGTCACTGGACCCGGTGAAGGTAAGAGTTACGCAAACAACGTGCTCAACTACCAGTTCAGGAGGGTAAGAGGGTGCATAGAGACGCTGACGTCTTTCACCCCGCAAGCGTTCAAGTACAAGCAGAAGCGGACCTCCTGCGTGGTGATGATAGACGACGCTCATATAACCCACGAGAAGAACATTAAATCCGTAGACAAGGAGTCCAACGTGATCCCCAATACGTTCAAGAACCTCCTGGACACCAGCGTACTGGAGAGCGATGTGGTGACCAGAGACATGAGCAGCGGCAAGGTGGACACAGTCAAGTACAACGCCGTGCACAACTGCGGCTTTGTGTGGAACACCAACACTATGGGGTTTGTGAGCGACGCTTGGGCCGATCGGTCTATGATCATGGAATCAGAGTTCCCAGAGCATGTGACCCGCACGCGTAGCACCAAGCAGATACAGGACACCGTGGAGAAACTGAACATGGATCGTAGAGCTGCAGTGTGCCTGTACAGGCAGAACCTGATCCAGTCCGCTACAATGATTGCAGAGTCTGAGATTATGCAGTTCGGGTTGAGGTTCGACACCGCCAGAGACGCCTGCGTGGCTGCCCTGTACGCTAGCCACATTGTGTGCGCAGGAGTCACCAGCCGGAGGGTTTCTTTCTGCATCAACCAGCTGGTGTTTGCCGAGGCCATGAAGTTGGCGTGCCACTTTGTCTTTGACATTTGGATCCCTCCATGGACCAAGATCCCCGATGAGAGTTTTTTGCCAGACTTGAGGGGTTACATGATGCAAATGAACAGGAACAGACTGAAAGCTCTGAACCAGCTATCCTTCGGACAAATATGCCTAGAGACCAATGCTGTCTACAAGCTGTGTGCTGCTGCATGTCTTCCGGACATATGTCCCCGTGCGGTCGACATACAGGGTCGCTTTGCCTGCAAGGTGCTAGGGTACATCTTAACCCAGATCCATGAGCAGCACCTGAAGACTAGTTTGAAAAATGGACACTTATGCATTTTTGGTATAGATGGTATGTGTTTCCCTGAGAAAGAGATCAAGGGCGGCAATGACGTGGCGCACAACATGCTGATGCTCTGCTCAACATGCAAGGTCCCAGCTCGACAGGGTAGGAACCTTGCAATGAAGAACTACAAGCTGTGCACGTACAGATACGCCACGAACCAAAATGCTCCACACCTCAGGAAAGGCCAGTCGAATCCCTACAAGAAAGTAGGGTCTATCACTGTGCCACTTGAAGCAGTGTACGATATGATAGCCATATATGCACCCAGTTCCCACTCTGGCTTTTGGGACCAGTTGGGCACAGCGATGTTGGACGCCTACGAAAAGGGAGACTTTGAAGGCGTCAATGCTTTCGGCCAGTGTGCGAACGATAGCAGCGAGGGGTGTGGCGATGAGCAGCCTTCTACGCCCAGATTGCTATTCACCTTGGACTTCAACAATGACCCGGTGCGCTCTGTGATACTTGAGGCCACGGCTGCCATAGAACCTTTGAACGAACTTACGTTCAACAAGTGCGTGCTGGGAGGGGAGATGTTCCAGTGCTCCGCTCCCTTGTATTACGGGGCGGTTATCAAAAGGGCGATGTCTCGGAATGCACCTAAGGAAGCTTACGACAAAGGGCACCTGAGAGAATCTAGACGAGGCCCTAGAGGAGCCTTCCACGGGCCCAGACTGAGTGTGTACACAACCGAGTACTCGGGTGTACCCGTGAAAAACGTGAGCTCTTTTTGTACAACGCGGACTGTGTATCACCAGGACAAGATGCTTTTGACAGTCAACCGTGATAACCGTGGTCACTTAGTCGAGCTAGAGGAGGATTGGGAGTGGATGGACGCAGCCGAGGTGTTTAACAGTGTTCATGGCTCTGACGTGTTCTCTGTGGAGATGTTGAAACGGGACTACGCTGCGACCATGATGGTCTCAAAGGGAGAGTTGATAAGTGCCAGGGCTCGGAAGTCAACCAACCTCAGTGCCATGATAGGGGCTCTGCGTGAGACAAACGGCCTTGCAGCGCTCGCCATACGAAAGGGTATGACGCCTGTTCAAGAGCCTAGGACTCAACATTTGGATATGGGAGAGATACCCATGCCAATGACAAGTGGCCAGGTCCAGGGCCGTAAAAGGACTAATAACGCTCAGCAGCAGCAGCGGAGAGCCTCAGTTGATGTGAGAGTGAGAAAGAGAAAACGAACAAGGGTGGATGGGTAAACCTTGGAGGACACTAACTAATGAGTCTGTGTGTTTATTGGTGGTGTGCTTGGGCTTTGGTGTGGGGTGTGGGGTGTGGGTTTGGGTTTGGGTGTTGGTGTATATGTAGACATGTAGCCAAAAGTATTGTGTAGTGTGTCGTGTGTCCATACCTATATTATATTTATGTATAGGGTTTGTGTCTATGTGTCCAGGTATCACCCTAGTGGGACCGAGAGACATCGCCTGCCTATATGTCTATGACCGTATGACTATATGAGAACTACTCTGGAGCTACTGGGGTTGTGTTAGAAAAGGGGAATGGAATGATGTGTCAGTCAGTTATGTGTGTGAGGTATCCGTGTTGATACCTGAAACGTTGTACAATAAAGTCGAGTTACTCTGGCACCCTTTGAGAGTATTGGTGTGTTTATTGATGTGTGTGTATTGTTACCTCACTCAGCTGATACCCCAATACACAACACAGGTAGTAGTTTGGACAGATAGTTTATTTATTACACAGGGATGTATACCACACAGTAGGAGACCACTACTATTCACACTAATATGGCACACCAATATATCAGCATTTCGTTTACCATAGACCAACAAAACAAATCAGTGGATTCATCCAGTCTCACTCTTATTCATTGTTATTCATCAGAGACAGACCGTCTCCCGGTAATGCGCCTTTGGTGAGATGGAGGAGTATGTGCAGTTCGGAGACTAAAGGAGCTCTTTGTGTCCCTGCGGACCCTCATAAATATATACAGAGTAGGACTTGTGATACAGTGCATGTTCCCAATAGCCATGCAGACATTGAGGACCACGTACTTCACTTCCTCACACTCCATATGCCATCGGTAATATAGGGTGCTGCCCATCCAGGGGATCCAGCAGCACACAAAGAACGCAGCCGTGAGGAAGGGCAGGACTTGAGCCCTTGTCATCTTACCCCCAAACGCATTCCGGTTCACGTGCTTTCTGACACTGTACACTATCATTCCGTTGCAGTAAACAAGAACAACTATGGGTAACATGAAACAAAGTGCCATCCTACCCCACAAGGTGGCAATTTGAGAATGAGGATGCATAACGTTCAAACACATCATGGTAGTCCCGGATATGGGGCGAACGGTGTAATAGCATATGTCCAAGAGAGCCGAGACGGCTGGCACACAGGCGCACAATCGAGACACGGTTCTCCTTCTGCTCGACCTACGTCTGGACGCCATGCACTTGAGAGTTGTCCTGTTGTGTACCACAGTTACGTATCGCTCGATGTTGATATAGACCATGATAAGTATTCCGTACTGGAAACTGAACTGTGGAAATAGAAGCACAAACGAGAGATGTCAGTAGCTGAGCTGGTGGGACATGCTTGTGTGTACACCTTTTCAAGGAGTAAGACCGGTGCTACGTACCGTAATCACTCCCTTCATCAGTTTGCACACCACGTAGCCAAACACCCAGCCCTTCATGAGAATGGTCTGAGTAACCCAGAGCGGGGTAGTCAGCAACCTGACTATGTCACAGACTCCCATATGTGAAAAAAAAACGTCGAGATCACCAAGGCCTTTCTTTCGCCTACCAGAGTCCTTTGAACAGGAACAGTGGAGCCTGATGAGCATGTACAGGTTGACAACCAAGCCCGTGATCATAACGAGCGCGTGACAGACAGGGATGTAAAAGATGCGGCTGTATTCATAGAGATTATAACAATGGCCCTTGGACTCCGGGTAGTTGGAAGGCCTATTGAAGAGTGTAGCATTATCGAACGTGACATTGAAAAGTGATGCCATTGTAGAGAACTAGGTGACACAAGCCACTGACAAGGTTGATAGGGAAATGGGGCAGCCTTTTTATGTAAACACCATGGTATTGGAACCATCCAGCCAAGCTCATCAGCACAACCAATAGTTGTCTACCAATGGGCTATACCAATGGGCTATGGAGTTCAAACATCCACACAGGGCTGTTTATCCATCCAAGGCTGTTATACCCAGCCAAAGCTGTCTATCCATCCAAGGCTGTTATACCCAGCCAAGGCTGCTGTATCCATCCAAGGCTGTTATACTCAGCCAAAGCTGTCTATCCAGCCAAAGCTGTCTATCCAGCCATGGCTGTTGTACTCAGCCAAGGCTGCTGTATCCATCCAAGGCTGTTGTACCCAGCCAAGGCTGTTGTACTCAGCCAAGGCTGCTGTATCCATCCAAGGCTGTTGTACTCAGCCAAGGCTGTAGCCTGTGGTTTGTGGACATGTACAGGTTTAGCATGTAACACAGGATATACTAAATCCATTTGAGCATCTCTGGGACTTGTGTCTGTGTGAAACAAAACTATGGACGTCTGGTTAAGGGATGCACGTTTTATTGTAAAGTACATTGCACACATAACCTTGAAAGTTGCAGAAAAGTAGCACAATACACACAACCTCTCGAGTAGTCAACAGTCCACTCAGTGTCTCAGTAGGCCGGGCTCATCTATTACGCTCACAACCATCGCGCCAGGGGCCGAGAGCATTGCAACCCTCTCCCGTTCAGATGTTGGAAAGACAGGACTCAGCAGGACAAACCATGAAGTGACTCTGCAGACTGGGCATGATGCAAGCAGTGTCAGACGCCAGAGTGAAGTCAGATAAGCGCAGTTGAGGCCGAAGCGACAGGGTAAGAACCTGGAGAATGGACACAGCTGATGTGGAGCAGGTGCAGGGTGATCTCCAGGGCGTCTGGGTGGAGAATGCTCCGCGCGAGAGCAACATTGACCTCAACACCTATGGGAGTGCATTAGACATTTGGATATTAGAATACCCATGTTAACCTGAGAGAGATGCTGCGTAGAAGTAATTGTATGAATACACCAATGCTGTTTATGTACTACAGGCAGGCGTGTCAAACGACTAGGTGTAGTCTATGTGTAAGCAAGATGTTATAGAAAGACCATCTCGATCAGTAAATGTTACAATATGGCGTCCTCAAGAGGTGTGTACAAAGACTACTCTGTGGATTATGTAGTCATTAGAGGTGGTAAACAGGCGGTCAACGCTGATGGTCTGTTAAGGAATGGAAAGGTGATGGACAAAGACTTTGCCTATGACCTAGTATTAGACCTGGACTCCTCCTGTGGGGACCAGTACGCAACTCCTCTGGAACAAGATGTACTTGTCAATGCCTACACCCAGTTCATAACCGATAGACTGGAGGGCATTCGAAAGCCGTTCACGTTCCAGCAACCCACTGCACGTGCACTATTCGTGTCTTCCACTTACATACCCAGACCGTTGATCGGGATAACGGGGCCCAGAATGGAGATGATATCCTGCTTCTTCAACTGTTTCGGAAAGGTGTACGTGGTGAACGGGGAAATGATGTGCTACCCAGAGTTTGTGGACAAGTGGAGTGTGGACAGGTCTCTCCCTAGGCATCTGCATGTCGCTCACGACGCCCTGGACAGTTACATACCGGTGAAAGTGAGAGACTCTAAGGCTGCAAAGGCTTTGGCTGTGTGGTCAGGAGACCACAAGGAGGATATTCAATTGGATTGGTATCACCTGTACACAGAGGATCATATCACGTACATCACAATGTGTCATTATGTGATGCGTATCAGTATAAAGTGGCTATCTCAAGCAAAGACGTTTCATAGAAACCCCAACTGCGAGTACGTGATAAAACCATTAGGAGGCATTGTGTTTGTCTACGAATACCACTCGCTGTCAAGCTCGTTTGTTTTGAACAAACTAAAGGCGTTGTTAGCCGATATATTCTGATCCTGTTGTGTAACATGGTGTACGTACACATGTGAATGTTATGTGGTGTTTACTATCTGTGCTGTTCAAACCTGCTGTCTAATAAACATTTGTCACATGTAGTATTGTTGCCTAGTCTGTGTTCCCTAAAACAATTTTGCTAAGGTTCAACATGTCAAGACACTGGACCTGACAAGATCCACACCACCATCCTGTGTTCACGTACAACATTGACAGGACGATACAGCCCCTAGCACTCTACACATCCCAGAACCAGAAACCTATCATTCTGTCCGTGACCCAGCTATGTGACCGAGCGAGCTAGGGTCATAGGCTCTGAACACATAGATCTGAACTCATAGACATAACAGTGGTCTGATCTTTCAGCCGAGGGTGGGGATCACAGTCATGGTCCGATAGTCTAACATTTGTCTGATAATTCAGCCTAGGTTGGGGATAACAGTCATGGTCCGGTACTCTAACAGTGGTCTGATAATTGAGCCTAGGTTGGGTACACAACTGAGGAGTGATGAAACAGCAATGTGTGGGTATCCCATTCATGGTGAGGTGTTCGCCTAGACATACCATCGGTCTGATAATTCAGCCTAGGTTGGGGATAACAGTCATGGTTCGGTACTCTAAAAGTAGTCTGATAATTGAGCCTAGGTTGGGTACACAACTGAGGAGTGATGAAACAGCAATGTGTGGGTATCCCATTCATGGTGAGGTGTTTTCAGCCGAGGGTGGGGATCACAGTCATGGTCCGATAGTCTAACATTTGTCTGGTATATCAGCCTAGTTCACATTCATGGTGATGCATTCGCCTAGACATACCATCGGTCTGATAATTCAGCCTAGGTTGGGTAAACAACTGAGGAGTGATGAAACAGCAATGTGTGGGTATCCCATTCATGGTGAGGTGTTCGCCTAGACATACCATCGGTCTGATAATTCAGCCTAGGTTGGGGATAACAGTCATGGTCCGGTACTCTAAAAGTAGTCTGATAATTGAGCCTAGGTTGGGTAAACAACTGAGGAGTGATGAAACAGCAATGTGTGGGTATCCCATTCATGGTGAGGTGTTCGCCTAGACATACCATCGGTCTGATAATTCAGCCTAGGTTGGGGATAACAGTCATGGTCCGGTACTCTAACAGTGGTCTGATAATTGAGCCTAGGTTGGGTACACAACTGAGGAGTGATGAAACAGCAATGTGTGGGTATCCCATTCATGGTGAGGTGTTTTCAGCCGAGGGTGGGGATCACAGTCATGGTCCGATAGTCTAACATTTGTCTGGTATATCAGCCTAGGTTGGGTATCACATTCATGGTGATGCATTCGCCTAGACATACCATCGGTCTGATAATTCAGCCTAGGTTGGGTAAACAACTGAGGAGTGATGAAACAGCAATGTGTGGGTATCCCATTCATGGTGAGGTGTTCGCCTAGACATACCATCGGTCTGATAATTCAGCCTAGGTTGGGGATAACAGTCATGGTCCGGTACTCTAACAGTGGTCTGATAATTGAGCCTAGGTTGGGTACACAACTGAGGAGTGATGAAACAGCAATGTGTGGGTATCCCATTCATGGTGAGGTGTTCGCCTAGACATACCATCGGTCTGATAATTCAGCCTAGGTTGGGGATAACAGTCATGGTTCGGTACTCTAAAAGTTGTCTGATAATTGAGCCTAGTTTGGGTAAACAACTGAGGAGTGATGAAACAGCAATGTGTGGGTATCCCATTCATGGTGAGGTGTTTTCAGCCGAGGGTGGGGATCACAGTCATGGTCCGATAGTCTAACATTTGTCTGGTATATCAGCCTAGGTTGGGTATCACATTCATGGTGATGCATTCGCCTAGACATACCATCGGTCTGATAATTCAGCCTAGGTTGGGTAAACAACTGAGGAGTGATGAAACAGCAATGTGTGGGTATCCCATTCATGGTGAGGTGTTCGCCTAGACATACCATCGGTCTGATAATTCAGCCTAGGTTGGGGATAACAGTCATGGTCCGGTACTCTAAAAGTTGTCTGATAATTGAGCCTAGGTTGGGTAAACAACTGAGGAGTGATGAAACAGCAATGTGTGGGTATCCCATTCATGGTGAGGTGTTCGCCTAGACATACCATCGGTCTGATAATTCAGCCTAGGTTGGGGATAACAGTCATGGTCCGGTACTCTAACAGTGGTCTGATAATTGAGCCTAGGTTGGGTACACAACTGAGGAGTGATGAAACAGCAATGTGTGGGTATCCCATTCATGGTGAGGTGTTCGCCTAGACATACCATCGGTCTGATAATTCAGCCTAGGTTGGGGATAACAGTCATGGTCCGGTACTCTAACAGTTGTCTGGTATATCAGCCTAGGTTGGGTAAACAACTGGGGATTGATGAAGCATCAATGAGTGGGGATCACAGTCATGGTCAGATGGTTTGAACTACCATAGACATACCAGTGGTCGGGTGTTTCAGCCCTGTGTCTGTTAATACAGCCACAGTTGGTTGTTTCTTGTTATCCTTTGGGTATAAAACAAGCTCAGCTCTACATTACATTACATTCTGTGCTTGTCTACCCTGTACAACAGGTCTCCCATCCCTGTCTCCTAACACAGTTTAATCATAATGGAGTACATGACAATTGTTGTCAGATGGCGCCGTACACCACAGCCCCACATCAACTTCATCGCGGAAGAATTTGCAAACTGGCACATAAGCAGATGGACATATGTAAACCATGGCACTCTAAATATGACGGTCATCTGCGTCGAAGTACCATCTAAACTTGCTCCCAAATATCTAGACCAGATACTGACAGTAATGACAAATATGTGGGTAGCACAGAGACATAATGCAATGGAGGACTGGGGGACGTTCAATACATTGTTGGAAGAAAGAAGTAGATTGCCCGGTGACACCAACAAGTATAGTGTCACACACACCAACAGTACGCCAGGTGTAAGCTTCTACAACCATGTGACAAACACCTTGGCAGTAGCTAAGGGGTGCCAGTGGACAAACAAGCGGAATCTGACAATGGCTGACAGGATGACATTATTTAAGATGTACTGCAAACATGTAAGTGTTTAATCAATACATTGTTGTGACATTGCTGAGATGTGAAACTGTTACATGTGTTTTGGTATACCCCTTACTACAGTGGTTTGCACATGTCACCCACAGGAACCTCACAGTGTGACGGTGTTGGTCCCGGGGTCTGGGACCAAGATGATATCAGTACGATGTGAAGAGCCCCAGAGAATATACGACTTGCTGAAGAGGTATGGGCTGAAATGCTCCAATGTCTGGGATTCAACAATATCCCTGTCGGCCAGGTCTCCATGTACAGCCCTGTGTGACCACAACATGAATATAGTTCATGTAAACAGGATCCCCTACACCGACACATTTGGTGAACAACAACCTGATGTGTCGACCTTCTACCACAACATGAAACACGTCCGAATGAAAACCGAGCGCAATGTACTGAGGCACAAACCCTACACCTTGTCTCGGCCCGCACCAACAGCTATACCACCACTGCAATTGTCAACGTCAACAGTCACTACCGAGGTCGAGTGCATACCAGTTGCCCTGTACTACAACAACGACCTGGCGAAACTGAGAGATGTCATCAAGGCAGACGGTCGATTTGTCCAGTGTGTAGATCCAGCCTTCAGGGATAGCGAGACAAGAGATAGAGATCCACACATGGTGGAAGTGGAAAATTCCAACACAGATCTCATAATGGGTAGGACGGATTGGATCCATAATGTGAATCATATTTGCAATGCTATTGGTGTGGAATATCTGTTGTAAATGTCTAACTGTGTTTCACCATCTGTGTGTATATCCTATAGGCCCAGGGCTTATAGATGTATCGGATGACGAAGCCGAGGACACTGGATCGGAGAACCCATTTACCTGCTTCTGCTGCTACGCCACTGCTAACATATACCTTGAATGTGGCCACCTGTGTTGTACAGCCTGTATACAACAACTGAAGACCGATGATGGTGGTGGCTTCGCATGCGGTATTTGCAGGAAAGCGTCCAGCTTATACAAGCCCATGGAAATAACACACTACTCTGACTGTAGGTGCACAGCATGCTTGAAGCAGAAGCAATGGGTCTCGGATTGTGGCCATTTAACATGTACATGCTACACCGTAAGATGTATTATATGTTCTACATCAATCACTGGCCTTCGAAGACTGTTTACTTCTTAAGGAGTAAAAGAGGATACGTTGAGTTGAATTGTATTTGTAAGAACACAGTCATGAGGGATATCATGAGGGGATATAATGTAGTCATAAGAACTGTCAGTGGAATGGCAAAACTGTATATACTGTTGTAAATACGCCATGTTGTACAATACATTGTAAACAGTACTCAGATATGTGACCTGTTATCAATAAACAACTCTGGACACCTTACTTTGTTGATAATGTTGCATTTATTTATACCTTCCCATGTAATACAATCTGATTCGTTTCAATAGCATCTACATTGGTCCAATGTGTGGTGTTGGAAACACAAGGGCCTTGACATGAACCATATACCTTACGTACAAAACACTGTGGTGGCTGTGTTGCAGCATATAGCTTCTTTGCAAGGTTGCATGTGTAGGAACTGTCGCCTTTGACAGATAGCAGGTAGTAAGATCTCCCTGTGTTGCATTTCTTTACTATGATAGTATACAAACATGTGTCCTTGTGGGAATGTCCATATACCTCGTGTTCCCCCCCTGGACTCCAACATATACAAAGTGTACATTTCAGTCTCTCAGAGATCACTGCCATCTGTGAACAATGACATGAGTTTAGTGTAACTTCGGAGCAAGCCTTGACTTCATCTTCCTTGACTTGTAACACACCCAATAGAGTATGAATAGGCTTCTGATAACCTAAGTTGATCATCTTGACATCGTCTTTACTGAAGCTTGCCGCCATGTACCCTGGAATGGGTGTCTGGACAATGTTATCATGTTCACCAATGTCAATGTTGAACGTGTCAACCACACCATGGCCAGAATAACCCAAATTCGGGGGTTAGTTAGCACATCACACTCTTCTTTGACACGGTGCAGTTGAGGATCCACTTCTTGTTTCTCAGACTTGACATTGTGTTCAGAGTCTACCGGGTCTACCACTTCAGGTTTGGGTTTCACTTCAGGCTGGTATTCTTGCTTCTTATGTGTGGGGGGTTGGTTGTCAGATGCGCTACTCTCCAAGGTATGCATTAGGCAAGTTTTTCGTTTTACTGGGGTTTTGAAACGTCTTTGCCGCAGTCCTGTAGTATAACCACTCACCTCCATGGGTGTATGCTCTGAACTCAAGGTGTCTATTATGTTGCGTATCTCACTCTCATAGTCTTTGAACATCTGACCTGTGTCGGCCAGAGTGTCCATCTGGTGTTGGTCGTCATCATCATCCCACACAATTACCTGAATGCACCTTCGTTTAAGCACTTTCTTGATCCTTTCAACCGAGGCGTCTTTCTGAACCATGATTCTATCTAGCGCTGTTTGAAGATCACACTGGTACATGCCAGAACCAACACCACCGAACAACTCGTCTAGTGAACACAATATAGTATTTTTACACATACGCAATTCTTCACTGCTAGTAGTCATCCTAGAATTCAGGGTGTATAGTTCCTGGGTAAGTGTGTCTACGGTCGCGCGGAGCTTCCTTTCGGTGTCTTCACGCATTGCATTGTTGAGCATAAGCTCCTTGACATGGGCTTGATGCTTATACAGATCTTCCTCTGTCACACTTGTTTCATGTCGAGCGTTATTTATCTCTTCACTGTGTCTAATCTTGGCCGCTTGCATATCACTCTTTAGCTTTGACAAGGACTGTGTCAAATTGATCTCACGCTCTGTCAGACTCACGATCCGCTGTTCAAGTTCACCTTGTGCTTTGAGGTGTTCCTTCTGTATTCTCTCAATTTCGAAGTCCTTTGCTGTAGTTTGAGTGACCACATTGTGAAGTTCCATTTTCCACATGGACCTCTCTTTCTCTTGTTCCCTTGTGATTATGGTCATATTCCTTTCCAGGTTCTGGTGTGCATCTTGACTCTTGTTATATAACTCTTGTAGGTCAATGATGCGTTTGCTAGCCTCTAGATACTTAGTCTCGGTATCCTCTTGGGACATTGCTGACGTATCTGCCCTTTGTTTCATGGCACCCTGAGTACGTTCCAGTTCAGCCACGGTTTCCCTGGCATCGTTGCACTCACACTGCAACCGGGTTATGTCTTGTCTTGCTGACGTCAACTCGTTCTGATATTGAGTGCACTCTTGTCTAGTACAGACAATCAGGTTGCTGAGGTTCTGGATCATTGAGATGACAGGGCCACATTGCACCTTCACGGCCTCCTCGATGTGGAGCTCCAACGATAGGTGCCCTGTGTCATGAGCTGTGTCATGAGACAATTTCAGAACAGTGTTCTGTGGGGTGTTGAGTCCCGGGTCGTTTGCGTCAGTGTCTATCAACACATCCTCCAGGTGGAGAGTTTTCAATTCACCGTTCACGCTTTCCTTTAGAAAACCCACAATGTACGTCAGCGCTTGGTCAGCGTGTTTGTCCTGCTGTGCGTTTTGTATAACCCTACACTCTTCAATTGTGTCTCGTAGACCGTTCCCCAGTCTACGGATGACAAGATCGTAACAGCCACACAGTTCCATAGCCAGATCGAACCCTATGAAGTTCCGAGCTCGTGTACTCTCAAACGATTCAAACCACTTAGCCAGGTCTCCGAAAGTACTCTGCAGCGCCTCAACCGCTGCTAAGGTCTCAGCCAGGGAGGTGAGCTTGGGAGATCCTGCGACCGGGGCTGTGGAGACGCAGTCAGGCTCTGTGCTAGATGTTGAGGAGTCCACCTTGATAGCCAAAGGGAACAGTTTTGATATGATGTCGAAGAACCTGGCACGAGAATCGCTTCCAATATCCGATCGAAGTGGACGCTCTACCGCTTTCGTCACCCCCCCAGCGTTGTGATCCTGACAGGTAGAGCTCCCAGAACCTGTGTTTGCTGACATTGTGCCAGTCTGCGCTGCGCCCGCTTCTCTCGCGTAGTCTCTGTCGACAGTCCTTCTGCCATGACCACCAGCCTGGGTCTGGGTCTTGTTCGGCCTCTTTCCTTCTACTCTTTTGCTTTGGTCTCGACCGCTCTTGGTCTTCTCCTCGCCTGTACTCTTGGTCTTCTCCTCTCCTGTACTCTTTGTCTTCTGCTCCACTGTACCCAGAGGGCATTTGCCTCGGTCTGTATATTTGTTGCTCTTCTTCTCTTTCTTGTCTTTCTTCTCCACTGTCTTCTTGTTCTTGTCCCCAGTAGCACCTTGATCCGTTGTCCCACCACGAGGCGATCTTGTTCGTTCTGGTTCTTTTCTCACACGGGGAGATGCCTCTTGAGGAGCTTGAGGTTTGGACCGTTTCTTCTCCTTGACTTTGGTCGACTTGTCCTCTTTCTCTCCACTGTTCATCTTCTTCTCCCTTCCACTTTTCGAGTTCCCATTTTTCCTCACAGCTTGAGCTGTAGACCCTCCGGTGATTGAGGCAATATCTAGGTTCCCGTTCTGCTCGCCCCCGGTCATGTGGAGGGTAACGTGCTTCTTTTTCTGATCCCGCGGGGACAAAGCCATCGCCGGTATGTCTGTGGACCGTAGCACACAGAGTGGTGCAGATGCCACCCAGGAGCAAGTTGTCTATCTGCAACACAGCCGAAACCCTCTTGGGGTCAGACTCACACACCACCGGTGAGGCTGTATAGGCGTACCCACAGCGTTGACACACCTCGTCCTTCTCTCGATCACTCCAGAGTAGACGATCTTCCACTCTCAACACAGCCGTCAAGTTGTGTAGCTCGCGCGACCAACGGTCCAGAGCTCCACAACACAGGGCCGTGAGTATAACCGCCCAGTAGGGAGCCTGAATAACGTCTCTGGTAGAAGTGCCTCCCGAGCACCTGGTCACCTCTAAACCCATGTACGTGAGCCTCACAATCAACCACTGCACCGAACACGGGACTGGTGGTGACAGGTCCGTGTGTTGGTTAACAGTTATGCGTGAGAGCGTACCTAGTTCCGTGTCCAACTGCCACAATACACAGGTCCCCCATAGCGCGCATTGGGGATCGGCTATCGTGGGGATATCACGGTCACCGCCACACCGCAACCGCTCCAGGGTTAGCCTGCTCTGCTCGTGTAACACCTTGAACGCAAGCGGAGCCCCCGAGTGCGGACAGCGTCTCGCATACCACTTGTGAAGCCAGAGTATCTCTTTCTGTAGAGTCCGGGGTGTACGAGGTACACACTAAGGTATTGTGGACGTGACGGTTCACACTGGCGTATATCCTAGAAACGAGCATCTCGGGTTGGTGGCCGCAAACCGAGTCCCCTGTGAAAGGGTAGGTCAGGTGGCACACTGTCGTATGGGGAGGTATGTTCATCTTCACCCAGGCCAAGGGCGCTCTGGCCAGAACGCTGATCCTTTTCACCTTGTGGCCCTTGGTGTCGGTGTACGTATCGGAAAAATGTTTGGCTGTAACAAGACCGTAGATGTCTCCACAGTGGGTGTATACAGCCCGGAGAACAATATAACGCAAACTGGGGATCACAGGAGACTCTACGGGTATGCGAAAGACCCCGTCAAGGCCTGGCTCCGTTAGAGTTACAGACATCGGTATCCGTTTCTCTATATCGAACATATGCACCCAGGTGTACTCTACACGACTTATAGCATCTAGGTCGTCGAACCTTACGGTTATGTGCCGGGTAGAGCTCCAGTCGCCTCTCTGACAGAGCTCCATGGTGAGCCTCACTGCGCTAGAGGGAGGAGGTGAGCGAGCCCGTTGGGGACAAGGGGACAGGAGACAGACAGACCGGAGACAGACAGACTTGGGTTTGAAAATGTTTTTATTTCCACACAACAAAATGAGACAGCTCTGTCTATAGTATGACAATTATAGCATGGCAATGACTAACTGTATATACACACAAAGCAAGGAACGGTCACTAGTCGTCAATGACAACTTTAGGCTTCTCGACAGTCTCGTCTTCCAATACAGCCTGGCACCCCACAGTATCGCCGCATTGTGTCACGTCACCTTGGACTGGAGCAGACAAGGATAACTGATCGTCCTGCTCCGAACACCAGTCGCTCATCTCGTATTCACAGTCCTCATCGGGACAGTCTTCGCTGCCTTGGACACTGCCCTCCACGTCCCAGATGTCGAGGCAGCAGCTGCGTGTGGTATTACACTTGAAAGCCTCCAGATACTCGCTCATAGCCTCAGGGTACTCGAGGTCCATAACGCTCTCGGCCGCCTCGATCATGGCGTTATCAAACAGTGAGGGGTCCGCTTGCTCTACGAGAGGCTGTGTCTGATGTGAGGCCACGGTCTCCACTGTGGCTTTGCTAGCAGACTCCATCCTGGTGACGTCTCTGTAAGCGGTCGTGATGTCTCCGATAGCACCGGCTTTTCTGCCCAGCCTGTTTGTGATGCTTAGGTACAGGTACAGGTTATTGTTATCGCTGGCGGAGCCTCGCCGAGCGCCTCGGACTCGCCTCACTTCAGTGTCAAAGTGTTTAGCCTCGTAATGTGTGCATATGATATCTTTCAACTTGGCAAACGGTATATTGTGCACGGCTCTAAACAGAGCCACATCTGCCTGGCACGCTTTACCCGAGGCTGTTTCAGCCATAGTCTAGTCGAGAGGGGGCGGCGGGGGGGCTTATCGGGGCCTTATCGGGGCCTTATCACAACAACCCTTTGGCCGAGCACACTACACAGCGCGAGTAAAGCGTTTCCATGTCCACTAGTACTTCGGAAAAGATGGGCTGCTTGCAGTTCATACAAGAGGTATACATCTGTTTCATTTCGGTGAACGTGCAGGTGTTGACATCTCTGGTGCTGAGCGGTACGTTTACCATGGACGCGGCGCAGCACGAAGAGCCAAATTTCATTTGCTCGAAGTCAAATTCCACGTCTATGTTTCTCGGGTTGCCTTTCACCTCAGAAGAGTGGAAGGTCTGATTCTTTAGACATCTCGAGCACCTCAGGTCTCCCTCCTGTCGAGGAGGCTGGCTTCCGGGTAGGCCGGGCATGAGGAGTATTTGCCTGTGGTTGTGGTCTACCCAGTTGATGTGGCAGTTGAGCACTGCGTATAGCAGCATCTGACACTCGAGCGGTAGTGTACTCAGCTTATGAAAATGCTGACTGTGGATAATGTCAACCGCTTGACTCAGTTGGGGTAGACACGCCGCTGCCATCTCCAGTGGCTGATCCGTGGTGTACGCGACTGCTAGCTTGTAGTAACAGCTCAGGCCCCATCCAGAATGGAGCGTAAGCATAGGGTGCCCGACGGTTTTAACCACCTGGAAGGCTCTTATGAGCTTGGCATAGTAGGATTTCCTCTGCACCGAAAAACTGAATGTCGACCACTTTATGGATTCCTCCCAGCAACTGCCGCGTTCCACAGACTGTGAGCAGAGGTTGTTGGTCTTGTCAGGATCAATCCCGGATTTGGTTCCATTCGTTGTACTCTTACTCTTAGTGTTCAGTTGCCCCTTGGTGCGCTTACGCTTACACATCGGTGAAGACCCGAAAGGTCCGTGTTTCAGTTTACGTTTCCTGCAAAGTCCTTTTGCACTCGACTCTCTCAGCCCGGTTGCCACCGTGATACAGCTCTGAGACGTTATCATCGTCACAGCTGCATCATGCAGACTGAGAGACGGATCTGTCTCTGGGGTTAGGGTGTGCGAGGTGTCCCCTAAAACATGCTCCCTTGGTAGTAGTATGGAAGAGTCGTGGTGGGACAGCCCTACTGTAGGTGGAGGTTGTAGCCGTGGCCGGTTGGAACAGCCAGGGTCGTATGATTCAGCTCTGTGTGGGTTAGTCAGCCAGGGTTGAACACATGCACTCTGTTTGGATACTGTGATCATGGTTGGTTGTTCAAGCTCTGGTCTGGCATCTAGTCCCTGTGTGAGGAAACAGAATGCCTTGGCTCTAATCGCACACAATTTCTCCCTTGACTCCTCCTTATTTAAACCGAGATCTTCGTTTTGGTACCTATAAAAATCAGCCAGGAGAGCCAGTCTGATCATAACTTCGCGGCCCTGCATCTGAGCCAACTGGTCCTTACTTGGCAGTTCAACACTCAAGCCTTTTGATTCAACTAGGGCCAAGGACAGTTCGTCCCACAACTCAAGACAAAAGTCGAAGGCGTCTCGGCATTCCGAAATCTTTGTCTTAGAGGTCAACATCTTTACTAGTTTTGTCTGCAATCTGGGTGTCGATCCGCTGTCTCTCTGTTTAGAATGGCACACTGTGTTAAGGCACTCCAAGTAAGCCTGCAACAGGATGGATTTTGCATAGCGACGGGACCAAACGACTCCGGCATCCTCTACCCCTGCCCTGCCAACCCGTTGGCTCCGGTGCTTCTCAAGTCCCCCGTGGTGTTGCATCTCCATTGTCCAAACCTCTTCCCGGACGAGGTCGTAAAGGTGCACGCTGAACACCTTGGTCACTTCTTGGCTTTACAGAGCGTGCCTCGGATAAACGGAGAGTTCGAACAGACCCTGTTCCTGGGTCTGTGCCAGGTCTTCACTCGGGACAAGGTCCTCTCCCTGTACAAGGAAAACCTGACTGATGCAGCTCTGCTTCAAGAGGTTGTTGATGTACACTCCACAGACAAGGGTGGTGAGGATGCTTACCCAAGTGTGTTTGTCAAGTTCCACAAAACCAAAGCAGCCCAGATTGTATCTTTGCTGCGCAACCTGCTGGAGCTGTTCGATGTGGACGACCTTCGCGATAACGATCTAATATATGAACGAGGAGAGGAGCCTCAGCACATGCTGTTCCTGTACCTGATTCAGTTGCTGGCTATATTTGTGAGCAGCTGCATCGAGGAGAAGGACCTCGCTACCATCATGAGTGTTGCATCGGCCCCTTTCCTGGAGGTTAATTTCAGCGATCCCTTGTGTGCCGCAACTCTGATGAAGCCCATGTTCATTCCCTACTATGATCAGCAAGTGGGTAAGAGGAACAGGAAAGGTGAGACCGAGGGAGCAGAGGACCCTGATGAGAGATTGAAATGTTACAGGCTGTTCACGGGGTACGACCTGGACACAAAGGGGGTGGACGTGTCCAACGGGATGGATACTACGACTCTCCTCTGGACTGATCGCAGCTTACAGCAACGTATGCAGGGGTGCAAGATTGTCGAGAGTAAAGGCAAGAAGCTTTGGTTCGTGGCACCCCAGATGGGCGACAGGATGCTCATGGTTAAAGATACCGGTCTGAAAATGATGGGAGGACAGACTGGCGATAGGGCCCTGAAGATCTGCTCCTACCTGATGTCAGATAACATATTGGCTTACATGCAGTGCGCAGTATTTGGCACCATCTCCAACATGCTGCCCTGTCACGCAAACAGCGACTTCACTGATACCGTAATGACTACCATCAAGGGGTCTATGACCAAGTTCTCAGATGCGGTTCGTCACCAGAGCGCCAACCTGATGACAGAGATCAGTAGAATGTCAGCAGAAAGCTGCCTTTACACCACCGGGGTAGGGTTCGCTGGGCAGGACAAAGGCAACACACTTGGCTTTGGCAAGGTTTTCACTGGCCCTGAAGACAAAAGACCCCCTCAGAATCAGGCTAGGTTGGGGGTCTTCACCTCAGTCACTCTCGGGATCGGGAACACCAGCACAATGAAGACTATGCTGAACATTTCCCTGAACCAGAACCGTGACTCTACGCTCCATCGCAGCTTACACAGTATATTGTCTACCGCGTACAAGCCCTTGGGGGTTAACAAGACCGCCACCGATACCTTCTTCTACGGCCGCTACCACCACAGGTTTAACACGGGCGAATTCACAGAGGTGGCCTGTGTTAAAGCCATGAGCGACCCCGGATACAACAACTTGGTACACGAGGAGACTCTTACCAACAACAGCAAGTATCAGCTAACAGTGTCCCACGGAGCCTTGCCCATGTGCACGCTCACTCTGGCCATGACCATACGACAGGCTGTGATGATGGTCATGGGGTTCCTCTGCACCGATCTGGCCCGTCTCGTCTACGGTCCTAAGGTGACTGATGCTAACCTGTGCAAACGTCTCATCTCGCTATCTATGGCTGCTAAGTTCAGACACGGAAAGGATGATGATAGCACCACCAACGTGTTTGAAGGGTCCTATGGTTCGTTGCTAAAGCTGACTGGACAAGCCTTTGGCAACCCTGGAATGAAAGGTGTCAACTATCACGACCTGGATTCTATGGAGTGGTTGCAAGCGGACGACAACCGTCTCCCCGCTTACATACACAGGTCGCTGAATATGATCGGGGATACGAAAAAAGAAGTCATGAGGATCATGCGGGAGAAGAACATGTCCTACAACAGGGTGTTGTTCAGGAGCGAGATGGGTGTCATGAAAGTCGCCTCTGTGTTCGCCAACGCAGAGTACATGATCCAAGCGCCCATGATGGTGATGGCTAGCATGAGGACATTCACCAACACCAGCAGCACCAGCTACGGATCTGTCAAGCTGTCTAGGCAGGGTTGTTATTATCCTGTGCTGGTGTTCAGCAACAGGTGCGTCGACACAACACTGTACAGTTCCCAGGGGGGTAAAGACTTCAGCTGTGTCGCTGTTGACAAGAAGACCACGATCGATGACATGGTCGAGAGGATCAAGAGAGGGGTGTCCTGTGTGTTGCCCAGGATAGACGTGAACCGTATCAAGATGATGACCCCTGAGCTGAATGAAACACAGTTTGCCTTACTAGTGTCGGCTGTGAAGGATAACAACATCGAGGTGTATGGACAACAAGAGGACTTGTCTTATTCTTCTTCAGCAGCGTCTTGTTCTACATCATCACCACAAGGGAACAACAACCGCGGTTTGCCTGACCATTGGGTCGGTATGAAACGAGCTAGACAGGAGCTTGGCGGTAGCCCCGAGAAGAGGACCACAACGAAGAAGAAGGCCAAGGTTGACAGCGAACTGACAATATTTGAAACCGATGTGGACTTTGGGTTTGACGACTCTGACTGAGGGTTGTGTTTCTGTGCCGCTGCCCATGTAGAGGGTGTGCATGTTTGCCTTACCCTATATTATGTATTGATATTATGTACTGATACGGTGTGTTATTGTGATGGGTATATGGGGCTATGAAATAAAAGTCATAAGACACCTTGTCTATGTTGTACGGGTTGTTTATTACAGTAAACATAGTACACGTCACACATAACACTACACACATATGATACTCATAGTTGTACAGTTCCTGGGGTACAGTCCCCGTACTCCTTTCGTACACACACACACATATAGAAACATTATCATGTCGTTATATACTTGTACAGTTCATGTGGTATCCGGGAGGATGATACCTCGAGTCCCAGGGTTCGAGCTCCAACCTTAGGCAAAGGTTAGGAATAAACATTAGGAATATATGAAATTGAGCATGTTTAGGTGTAACATTTCAACTATAACCATCAACTGCCTATATGCACACCCGATCCTGTGCAGGTCCTCTCTCACGGTGAAAATAAACCGATTCTCCATGCTGCTGATTGTACTCCCCAGGTTCCCCTTGTACACTCTCGGTACCCTCATTTTACTCCGAGAGTCGAGTCTAGCAAACTCCTCGGTTGCCCTGTGGTAGTCTGACTCTCCACAGCGAGTGAGCTCTAGCTCCCCGTGTTCAACCCGGGCGCTGATGAGCGGATTGAGTATGCCGCTGACCGAGATGAGTCTGTGACAGTTTGAGTTAGAGTTGTCCTCTGGACAGGTGATCTTGGTAAACCTGCAACTAAGAGGCTCCCCCTTGTGGTGTGACATCCTCGCCACATTGGGTGGGTCAAAGGAACACATGCCATATATGTTCATGAAGTCATATGAGGTGGACACCGTGCTAATCCTTTCCACGTGCTCTCTCACCAGAGCCTTTATATCTGAGAGCGCTTTATTCCTCAGTTCACAGTATAGTCGTCTGTACTCAGCGTCGATAGTATCGCAGCCTTGTTGCTGTACAGAGTCTCTCCATTTGTTCTGTAATCTTGGTTTTTTGTCTTTGGGTGAATGGTGGGTGTCCCGCACTGTATGCTCGCTCGAGTCCTCCCAACAAGGCAGTTTCCCGTAACATGCTTTAATGGCAGTCGCTACGAAGAACAGTTCTGGGATACCTTTACCTGACCCTGGGGTGGTGGGATGCCCCGGTCCGCACGTAGACATAACTAGGTACGATATCTTCGTTGCCTACCTAATGGCCGAGCTGGAGTCTACTACCTCGACCGAAGTCCAGCTCCTCCTCTCCAGTGAAGCCTTAATAGAGTGTCTGGTGAAGCACCGAGAGCTGATCTCAGGCCCTAACGTTTGGTCTCCTAGAGCTCGCGCCTACGTTCACTTTGAGCAGCGCATCCACGGAACATTTGCAGTTCTAAAACCCAGCGGGCCGGCTGTGGTTCAGTTACTGGGAAAGTTACTGCCTGTGTACTGCAGGCTGTGCTTATTGTCGGAATGTCATGACCGGGCCAAGGCTGAGGCTCAGGCTTTGCTGGTGCGTCTGACAGGATCATGGGACTTTAGCGGTGAGGTAGTTGAATTTGAATTGAGAGCCCTGACCTACCTGATAGATAACCTGTCGGCAACACCCCCCTCTGAATTAGGGGACGTGTGTCAGTCATCTGACGTTTCTGCTGAGACCAAGATCGCTGTGGAGCTCCTCTGGTGTCATTTGGTGCTAGTTTACGCTGGCAATCGCAAGCTCCTGCTGTGCAATCTGGAACTCTTCTTCACCAGACCCCAAGACTCCCTGAACCTGTGTCCCAGCGAACTTAGGGCTGCTCTATTTGTGCACGGTAAACATGAGCCATTGTCTCAGCGCAAGGACCGATGCAGAAGACAACAGGGGTCTTACACGAGAAAGTGTCCCGTTCTTCCGCTCGGCTCAGACCCCAGGTCTAAACGGGACACGTCTAGATCAAGACTCACCGCTACCAACCAACTATACGAGTCTCGAATGTCCCGCATGTGCTGGCTGGGAGCCCTGTGGATCCTTGACGTCGACTGCAACAAGGGCACCCTTCACTGGCTTTACAAACCTGAACCGTACAGAGTGTAATCCAACCGTGATACGTGGATCGGAGTCGAGGCCGCCACACTACAGCTCCCTAGCTTGTACCGAAGGAACAAATGAGACGCTAAGGGTCGCAGGTAGCTGCTTGGTGGAGTTGGGGAATAACGTGCTCCTCCACGTGCTACACGTAAACACCGTTGGCAATCAGAGGTTCAGTGCCACCGTATTCTCTAACCATCTCAGAAAATACGCTCACATACAGTCCAACACCACTAAAACCAAGCTGCTGAGCAGACTGAGGTTCGTGTCAGACAAGAAGAGACTGTGCTCTCAACACGGCTATAAAAACACCCGCATAGAGTTCTCGTCCAACCCCAGCAGCAGCGCCAACTACACCTCCAACGTCAAGTACTTGCTACAGCCCTACTTCAGAGGGTTGTTCGAGACCATTGCCTTATCCCAGGGAACCTGTATGGTGTCCACTAAACGCTTCACGGTTAGCAATGAGAACCTTACCTGTTATATATACGGAGTGGCTAACCCTTTGACCGTTGTGATTCGCATGAAGGACACAAAGAAACATTTCCACACACCCTTCTTCTTCTCCTCGGTCAACGTTGCCGGAGAGGAAACTAGACACCAGCTCTTCTCTTCAATGTCTATCAACTCGCAAAAAGTGAGGAACATAGCCGAGGAGCTCCCTAATGCTCTCGGCAAGGTGGCCAATCTCGTGGAGCTACACGTCCATCTCAATAGGCTGTGCTGCGAGCTGGCTCAGGATCGGCGCGGCATGCTGACGTCTCAGGAGAAGGTCTGTCTGGTGTACCTGACAGAGACGTACTTCATACAAGTGAGAGACCGTAGCCACGCCAAGTACTGGCCTGGGTACAGTGAGGCCGTGAGAGCCATATTCGTTGAACGTTACCGTAGCAATCTGTCTTCGTTCCAAGATAAGGTTCTCAACAATTACCATCTGAAGAACCCTGAGTTTATCAACCTAGTCCCATGGCTACTCGACAATCCGAGCGATCTGCACGAGAAAATGATAGTGTCGCACGAGGCCTACCTGCGAGAAGAGGGTAAGTCGAACGCTAGAGTTGAGCTGATCGCAACTGTAGACAATCACGTCAACCGAAACCCGACTGCTGCCCGCCCCATGGATTCCCCAGCTTGGAGGACATTGATTTCAAAGACCTCGGGTACAGCAAGCAGACGCTTCAACTCGCGTTAAGCAAATCACGCTGCCCCACGACAACCCGAGCGTTCTATAAGGCGAGCCAACGCATGGACCCCTCTACAGTGCCTAAGACCAGGACAGCTCACGGGACACATACTTAACAAGAGAGAGATGGAGTGTGACATGTAGAGCGGAGCTAGCCTTTGGCAACAGCAACAACAATGTCAACTGAGACCTCAACCATCAGCTGCCCGGTAGCACCCTCTGCTGATTCTACAGCTTCGGTTCTAAGGGTATGGGATATAGTGAACAAACACTTTGCATCGCTACTATCCACCGCGGAACGGTCTGACACAAAGACCAGGGCTGAGCAAAACATACAGTCTCAGGTAAAGGAGCTGCGTGACCTAATTGGAGCGTGTAGCAGGAGGCTGAATACCGTAGAGGCTTACATATCGGAATTGCAGAACCAAGAGACTGGTGCTCTGAACAACAACCGCCCGTCTCGACAGGTGCCGTATACAGAACTTGCAGGAGAATGGCATTTTCTGTACATGGAAGATAACAGTGTTTTCGGCTACATGAGGTTAGTTCCAGAAACGGTCTCGGTTACTAGGGATAACGGCCACGGGAAAGGATCCACCTCAGTTAAGAGAGCCCAATTCACTATCCCATCTGGGGTGATGAGAGAGGCGAATGGGGCCTTGGATGACGTCGATTCCACTCAGCTGAACGGCTGTTGCGACTACGCACTGTGTCCCTGTTGTCAGATATCTTTCAAGGCCTCTGACTTTTGGAAGCACGCGTTGTTTGAGATTGCAGAGAGGGGTAACCGAGTTCCAGCCTGGCAGTCCTTGGATCGCTCAGAGACACCTAGGTGGATAGTGGAGGATAGTGCTGGCTGGAGCAACCCTATTTACAGACCCCGACGTTTAGAGAGTACGTGCGAAATAGGACAAAGTCTCGCAGAGCTAAACCTCAAACACTTCCTCTCAGACTACGACTTCTCTCGAGCGCTCGACAGCACATTTGAGTTTCTGGCTTTACAGTTGAGAACCTGAAGCATGTTCTCCTACTCGTATCAACCTCGCACGATGCTGTTCCCATGTCCTGCCTCTCCTGAGCCTCATCGGCCTCATAAGCCCCAGCCTCCCCAGCCTCAGCAGCAGCAGCAACCCTTTCTGGAGTCCGAGGATAGGGTGTTGGAAACGTTACGAGACGAGGTGGTTACACTCGACTACCTAATAGGAGTAGCGTATCTAGGCCAAGAGTACTCCTTTGTGCAATACAGGCCCACCGAGAAACACAAAACGTGCGCAGGGTTAAAGATCGACCCGGTTCGGCAGATCAACATGTTCACCCAGGCGCTACGAGACAAGTCCATACCGATAGAGGCATCTCTACATACGCTCATTCCGTCAGCCAAAAAGTCTTTCCGGATAAGAGTGTCTCTGGTAGACCTGACAGAGCTCAGCTTGGAACCTCTCTGGATGATCAAGGGGAGAGTCCAGCTGTACTCGAAACATCAGTGTGCCACGATTACCATTGACGATCACTTGATCGAGCACTGCTTCCTGGACACTCAGTCTAAGCTGCTCGTATCTCAGCCCAATAGAAACTGGACAGAGGAATTGCTGACATTGGCAAAGGAAGGTCTAACGGGTCATGATCAGGAGGAGAGAGACAGCGACAACAGTGATGATTACCAACAGGGTGGTGATGATCACCACTCAAACAATGATGAGCAAGAGGAACCGTGCAAGGATTACAACGAGGACAGGCTGCGAGCTACACGAAAGCGCAAGATGTGTAAAAGCAACGACGGAGACGTATCCAACACCTCGGTGTCACGTAAGAAACGTAAACCCCTGCCCAAGGATTCTCATGCGAGCCTAGGCTCTGAACCGGAGGAGCAAGGATACAAAGAAGAGGACAAAGAAAGATGCAATGTACACACAACTTTTAATCGTGGAATGCAAACAAGGATGCAATCGAGACAATGTCAACATGTCAAAAGAGGAATGAACACCATGTACAATAAAATGATGAGATCACGTCGTCACTACAGCAATCCAAACCCGGGCTCCCTTCACCTCAAAGACCAGGGACAATCGCCTCCGTCTCATTCGTGTGTCCCCAGATGGCACCCGCAGCAAGCGCCGGCCGCTCATGAGGAGATCACGTCCCATGTAGAACCTTCTGCTGTTGCAGCTGCTTCTTCTTCTCCCGATCACCATCGGACTGAGCAACGGAGCCCCGATGAGTTGACGAGCCCTCGCGTCTCTGCTGTAGCGGAGCGTCGTGTCGGCCACCCCGACTCAGCGTCTGCCGCAGCGGTGATCCCGTCTGCAGAGATCTTGCCAATTGTAAACCCAATACCTCCTTTGAGATCTCAGGTCGGCGAGCCTCAACAGAACCCCGGTCCTCGCCGACAAACGGCCGAGGGCCAGATGAATCGGGGTTGCTCGCTGATGTAGCCGAGAGCATCTCAACATCCACCTGATCCTGCTCCTGGTCATTGTTTGCATCTTCACATTTAACATCGGAAGGCCTGAGACCTAGCTTGTTGGCCAATAGTAACCCATACGCCATGGGGTGCAGAGAGTCACGCGTGAGCATAATGTCATTGACCGTGAGCGAAGTGTCCGGCTTTCTTCCAGATAAGCTGTCTGCGAATGTTATCCCGGAAGTGTTCAAAAGTGTCACCAGCATACAGTGGAGAACGTGCACCGGGGACCCCGATTCTAGCTCTCTCACCGTATCCCTGTTGTTGTACTGGATGGTATTGTGTCTCCTATTGAACTGACTGAATCCAGACAGAGCGCTCCTCCAGAAATTGGTCCACATGCTCAACGTCTCCTCCAGGTGGGCCACGCTGACAGAGGACGGATAGTTGCACAGGACCTTAACGTCTGATCCGAGCTCTGTGACGGGCTCTGAGGAGTTGTTGTCACAGCCCTCTCTGAGTACGTGTTCCATCTGCCTCGTGACCCTCTCGGCCATCCGCAGCAGGCCCCGGTCCTTACAATCATTCTTGAGCCGTTCCAAGGCCAGGCTAGGGTGCCTGGTCACCTCCCCGATAAACTGCCTAACCAACAGAACCTCCTTGCCTTCGGATATCATCGAAGCCATCATTTTGCTTAGGCTGTGCGAGACGCTGGCGGACTTGTGCTCGGAAACCGTTGTCCCGACCCCGGATCTCAGAAACACATCTGGTAGCTCGGCAGTGTTCAAGCCAAACATATCGGGCTGCTGGTCGCTGGCCATGAATCGGGACAGGTTGTCGAGTAAAGGTTTGCCGAACGCGTTGCCCGCCACAGAAGGTCCGGCACGCTGCTGGTCGCCTCGGGATGAAACCATCACGTCGGCCAGGTGTGTCAAAGAGGAGCGGTCCACGCCTGTGCTGGTGTATATGTGTCTGGTAGAGGCCATGGTAAGCCCCTGAATGATCTTTCGAAAGAGAGTAGCCCAGCTCTTGACCGTAAGATGAGCTCTCTTGGACAAGGACGAAAGATCGGAACCCCCTGACCAGCAACTGTCCCACATGGAGATGTGCCTGTAGAGGACCCCGTCCACGGCGGTGGTAACAAGGTCCGTTTCCGTGTCGTAGAAGGCAAGACAGGTCGAAGCTCTGCACTCGGGTATGACTGGGCACCGGCCGTGCTCGAAGGTCTTCATCACACCCCACAGGGCCACGGTTGCCATTTTCAGCTCTGTTTCCTTGATTGGATCTCGCTTGAGCGCCACATCTCGGTCGACCCAGTCTCTGATGATCTTGCACACCACGGCAACCTGCGTCTCAGGGACAGAACGGCTCATCAGCAGTTTCAGCGTGTCGGCAAGTTGATCGAGAGGCACTTCCAACAGCGAAGGCAGAGCCCTCTCGTGAGCCTCTCGTTCCTGCACGGCTTCGGACGCGGCGTCCGGAGGAGTGAGACCGTCCCGCACAGTCCTGAGGCAAGGTCCGTGTTGCTTGCGGCTGCTACCCTTGCCGCAGCCGACGTGATCCCCTAGGGCTACGTGACCAGACCTCCGTTGTCTCTCGGGCCTCTCAGTTCTCCTCACTTTACTTGGGTTATACCTATCATCATCATGATCACAATAATCATTGTCATCCCAATGCTTCTTGTGAGCCTCCCTGTGGACCGCGGGGTTTGAAGATACTAGGTTGGTTACGGTTGCTTTCCCCGATAAGCCCAGGCCGAGAAGTCTGACTTTCTTCCAAGGCAAGAAAACGCAGGGCACAAAGCCCGCCAACACAGTCCAGCGGATCATGTTCCTCAGGGTTGTCTTGATGTGTTTGCACACGTGGTTGGAGGTGTAGTAGTTGATGAGGTACCGCACCAAGCAAGTGGCACTCTCGCTGTTGCTCCCCAATACGTTGTAAAGGAGCAGCTCCACAGAGAGAGCCGGGCTGAATGTGTTGACAATCTCCTCTATCACTATGGCCAGCTGTGGATCGTCACTCACATACACCCAGGAGTCTACATCCCGGTGGATAGGGATCAGGCCGTAACGCTCGTAGTCGACATTGTCTGACCGATCCCACCTTTCGCGATGACAGCACTCTCTTTTTCTGAACATCTCTACTCCGTAGGAGCTCACTCGGTCTTCCAAAGCAGCCTCAGCCAGCTCCTTTTCGCAGCGGACCAGATGCTCTCTGGACGCGCTAGTCACAGCTCTCTTCATCTCCCTTATGCGGTCCGATCGGGCAGCGCAAAGACTCTATCCTATCAGGCGTTGACGTCTGGTTAACGATACCAACGCGCTTTCTCTTATACTTACAACGTTCCCAGCCGCATACGGGATGAGTCTCCGAGATGTTGTGGATGATGTTTAGAACATTCTGTTGTCTGTGTAGCAACAGACAGAGCCTGAGTAACCTGAACCGAGGCGGTGGTTATTACCACTACTACCAGGACGACAGCGACAACGACAGCAGCAATGACGAAGACGACACGGACGGCAAGGTCCGGGCACGTGTGGTAAAGGCCTCCAATCTCAAACGCAACGCCATTGACGTGACCACAGATGTGATTGTCGCGGAAAACCTGCTGAGAAGACACGGCGACCACCCGAGTTTACTAATGTACCACGAAAGGTGCTCCAACGAGATGCAGCGAGCTCTCGATAAGCTTCCGGGAACGTCGAACAGAGCTCAGGTCAAGAGGCCTCCTAGGCTGTGCCACAAGGATATGCATTACACTGCAGACATTGTGTAACTCTAAAAAATAATCATCTTAACACTGCACTCTGTGTGTGTTTTTGTCTTGAGATTTGCTCTATCTCGGCTACAATTCAATTTACTGGAAAGGTCCCGACATTGGCAGCATCATGAGTGTGGTAACCATGGACCCGAGCAGCTACACGCTGAAACCACTAGAGACGGTCGCGCGTTTGGTGAAAGCTCCCAACTTCCTGGTCGCTCCGAACAGCACATTCGCTGAGTACATGACAGATAACATAATCAGAGCCTCAGCCACCAACAGTTCCATCTCAGCCGACGCCACGGTCGTGATATCCCAGGCTCACATGGGAGTTACCCTGTTTAGACAACAGAGAGAGACGAGTCGCCTACTCGCTGGCTTTGTGTACAAGATGCTGGTCCCCGACGAAGCGGTTCCCACTGGGACGAGATTCTGCAGGCGCTACAGGATCACGGACCAGCGCGAGGCTCAGCAGGGCACGTACGACACAATCAGCAATGGAGTGCAGACCAGGGAATACAGCCAAGTGTTCCAGCATACATCCAAGGTGGTCACGATGCAATTCGGAAGCCTCCTGAGTGTTACAGTGCCCTCGTTGGCAATGGATCTGATCAGAAGAGAGTTGGACAGGGTCAGCACTTCCTGGGAGCTAACTAGGACCATTGAGGTGCTCAGATATTGCGCCGCTCAACCCACATTGACAGACAGAGTCGCTCAAAGGACCAAGACCTCCAGTCGTGCAGAGAAATTGGACTCTGTATTGGTTATGGCTGAACTCATGTGCGGTATTATCAACATACAACCCGACTCCTTGGTCTGCGCACTAGAAAACTCTCGGAGGATACTGGGGAGCGATAAGCCCGAGGTACTGATCCTGGGTGACACTCTGTTCCGCGTTATCTCCCAGAGAAGCTCCAATGGCGTGATGTGGTCTCAGATCGGCAGCGAGGAGACCAAGATCACCCCGGAGTTCTCTGTTTACACCATGGCCAACGAGAACGGTAGACCCGGGCTAGGCTACGAGTTCACCATGCAACAGGTCACCCGGAACGCTCTGGGTGACAAGGATCTACCCTTCACCAACGAATCCTGCTTCCAGGACAGCTCGATTGACATGATTGTGAGCTACATTAGACTCGGAGGAGGCCCCACCGATAAGATCCCCATTGTGCACGTGGACGGGGTGCAGATGGAGCATGGTAACACCAGAGACACGTCGACTGAAAACAAGGCATTCTGTAACTCTGAAGGGTTCAAGTGGGAGTACTTCACGGTTGGCTGCATGGCGCCTGCTCTGGGTCAGATCAACCCCTCGCATATCCTCTCCACCACAGACTCGGAAGAGATCAACTACAAGCAGCTCGCCCAGCGATCTCCCTCGGCCTCGTACCTCCACCAGTATGACGGTTCGGTCGCATGCGTCAGTCTTCGTAGCCTACACCCAGTGGGTAACCCCAAAGAGCTGTTCAGTCACGAGCGTAGGACGAAACTTCAAAATGATCTGAACGCATTGATGAGAAGCGATCCAAACTCAATTCCTGTAGAAAAACTGACTTGTCTTGGGACCTGTGAAGACTGGTACAGTAAGATAAAAAACCCAGCGTCCATACTCGAGTTCGACACCCGCAACATGGTTGTCCCTCGCCCACCCGAAGATTGTATTGGTGACAGAGGCAACGTGGTGCCGGAGCGCTGGGTTGTCAGGCCCCGGGTGGCTCTTTTCAACACCTCTCCTATGAACAACATAGACAAGGAAATGTCTCAGATCGGCAGCGAGTTAAAAACTCACTTCGGCGATACAGAACGCGCCAAACAGCTGACATATCACTTGGACTTCCTTGAACGAGCGCTCTGTTACACCCAGGGTATACAGTCAATGCTTACATTGAGAATGGCTATCCTCAATGGAGGACCAACACAAGGACTGGACGATGGCAACTGGACCACGGGAAGGGTATTTTGGTCTTGGTTAGCAGACCCCATCTGCGCCGTCCACATACGCCGTGTGCTCACCGCAAAGGAGACCGCGTCGACGATTACCAAAGAAGAACGTACCGTATTGCTACAATTGGAGGGATTGATGAACAGTGTCATGGGACTGTTTAAGTGCATAGTTGGGAGACGGAACAACTCTGTGATAGCCTCAATGCCTGTGTTCTTCAATGTCGTGTCAGGTAGCGTTACCGAACATGGATACCCAAACGACTTCACCTTGGACAATGTGGACTATTGCAATGTCATGTACTGGATCATCCTCCCAGTCCTAGGAGCTCGAGTGTACCGCTTTGAGTCTAGTGAGAACCTAAATGGTGACACTGTCAGCACCCCTATCGCATACAGAGATCACGAATATAATCTCACCAACGAGTTACACCTTACCAACGATGGCGCTCTCACTGTGACACGTCTAAATGGCAACTGCTTTTTCTCAAAGGTAGAGCCGCTGAACGGGTTCGACGTAGCGAACATTTCGAGCCTACCGCAGTGACACAAAAGCGTTGTACCGACACCGGGTTCAGCGATACGTCCGTCGTCACCTACATATGGGCCATGAGACTGCAAAAGCTGATGCGTATCAACAACATAGAGAAGGTGTTGTTGGGGATGCATTACAGTACCCTGTTGACGTACAATGTCATACAGGCCCACTACGACACAAGGTACTACTCGGGCCTATCCTACCTACTGTTCAGAGGTGTACGTTTCACGGGATGCGGGGCCTCCCTCATGCAGCAAAAGTCCGCTCTATACACTCTGGGCACTGAGATCGTCTGCAAGCCCACGTCTCACAATACGCACCAGGTGCACACTGTCAACCAATACTGCGAGTCTGTCGTGATACCAGAGACCCTAGAGTCCCCAGGAGTGTACATCCCCAACCTGTACATGAAAGACGTGCGAGGAGGAGACGTGCACATAAACACAGGTGGTCCATTCGACATGGTTGTGGCAGACGCATTCAACGGGTTCTGCCCAGAGTCCGACAGCGCAAGCGGCTACCGCAGACCTTACATCTTCACGACCGGACGCTCCGAACGACTAAACGGGTCCATTACACTCGACCCTATGATGCGGGCCGAAGCTTACACTTGTATGCCAACTCTACTCCACCCGTTCACCTCAGCGCTCAGGGTTAGGAACAGGCACCACAGTGTCAGACGTCGCAACAATGAGGACAGTAATCACAAGCTCTTCTGCAACACCCTTCACATTGCGGAGTTTGAGAAGGGTGTACTCGACCCCATAGGCGATCCCTTCAAGGATACGGTAGAGAGAGTGAACGGAGATAAGCGTACCACAGACATAATGCAGCCAATGCTCGGGGTGGCCTTCTGCGGTACTTACAGTATAGGGCTGACATCTGACAAGAAGCTCATGTGCGTCAGCGATCAGACTCGGGAAACCCTGGTCGATAGGCTAGCGCCTAGAATCAGCGGCACGGGTATATTTGCCTGCAACCCCATGCAGACAACCTCTCGCTTAATCAACCCCATATTTAACAGGATATTCGAGAGCACCCGGTACTCTCGTGTCCTCCAGTGTTAAATGGATACCTGTCGTGTCCAAGGATAGGAGTGAACATCTGGGTCCATTACAATTACGGTCCAATGCGCAATGCGCAACCGAAAACCACAAGATGCACAGTATCAGTGTCTCACACAACATAGTCCGGGGCGTGTGCGCCTTTACCGATTTCTTGCTCTCCTGCGGGGTAAACTTTTTCACCTCTTTGTACATGCACCCCATGGAACAAGAGAATAGCCTAACCCTGATGAGAAAGAAAGAAGAGGCTGAGGTTGATATAGCGATAACCACCGTATCGAGATCCATAGCAAGCTTAGATGTCAACATAGCTCTACTCAAGGAATCCATGAATACCATTGGTGACCAGAACAACTACACCAAGTTCAACAACGAACTGCTTTCCACTCAGATGCAAAGAGCTGACCTCCGTTACTTACTGGGAGCGCTCCGGGGAAGGCTCGACGTGCGTCGGTTGATTGGAGCAGTAAAGACTCTCTCTGACAACGTAGGACTGCAGCTTAACGCCTCAGCATACATCAACAGACAGGTGTTAACCCTGGCTGTTCAGAGAGACCTCGATGATGCCAGAGAACCTGTGACAAAAGTGAGCGTTGAAGACGCTTACCGAGAATACAGTAGAACACACGCTGTAGAAAATATTGTATAGTATATTGTTTGTGTGTGTGTGTAACTGCTTCTAACATTCTACATTCTACTCTGACTGTTTAATGTCAGCTCATGTGTAACCACTTATATTATCATATTAAATACATCTGTACGTGGTATACGTTATGTCTGTGTGTATTATTGTATGTCTTTGTGGTATATAAGCATATATAAACATATAGACACCAAACATTCATTGCTGCCACCTGAACACACACACACCTCACTATATACCTCAGTACCCAATGAGTATTCGGTATGAGGCAGAAGGCGACAAAATTAAGATATTAGGTACCCGCTGTGATTTCATATACTGAAAACATAATACAAACAGCCAAGACGTAGTACATATGTGCCAGACAAGGTTTATTATATTGTTCAACATCAGTGTCACAACAGTTCAGATACCGTACATCCTGTGCACACATAGACAATAATCAGTAAGGATGTGTACAACGCATATATAATCATGTATATCAAAAGTATAAAAGCACGTATAAAACAAAGTATAACAACAAGTATAAAAAAAAGTATAAAACCATTGAACAAAAATTATATATAGAAAGGTACCGGTACCGGTACAGTATATATAGTCTACCAGTGGTTATAGGAAATGTAACACAGATAATGACATCTCGACCTGTATATAAATCAAATCACGGTACCTACAAAACATGATGTACAATACAGGGGATAGCATAGAGCAGCAGGAGAAGACAAATAGAATACAATAGCAGAGTAATCTAGAATAACAGAGCAAATAACACCATGTCCCTTCATATGTACACATTGTACAGTAACACTGAATAGACACATTTGTAGATGCAACCTCAACCAGCTGCAGCACCGCACCTTGCTCCAAAAAAAAACATGTAATGTATCCTGAGGTACTGATATACATTGTACAATGTACACGCACAGTGTCGCTACCATTTCCATGCTACCATTTAAATGAAACTGTAATGTTCTGTGGTAGTACATATACGTGTCAGACCAATACCATTATCCCCACTGTTGTTGTGGTAGTAGTTAAACTCGTCAACAATGTTGATGGGAGTCCCTACTACATTGCCATCAGCAGGGCAAGTGAACAATGTGTTGGCATTGAGGAGGCTAAACCCGTAGTTCATATCATTTTTGGGACGCTGCTGGGAGAGTTGAAGGTTTACTGTGTTCATCCCACTCCTAGATGCCAAGAGAGCTATGATATGGACCAAAGTAGACCCCTCAGAAGGTTTGCAATCCAATACCACATTGAGCTGCCTCTCTGTTGGTGACACGTATTGCGCTGTAAACCACCTAGATAGATAAAATACCATCCTTCTAAACGCCATGGTTGTGGTAATGTCTCTCACTGAGGTGTCAACAACTGGAACCACTGTATGTTGCCCTCTGCTGGACACACACGTGTACCACATAGCCAAGATGATCTGTTTCTTGTACACAAAACAGCACCAGTGAAATCTATATGAGCCAAGGAACACATTGAACAATTTCGGCAGGTGATCATCAGGACCGATCATCTTCTCTGTATTGGGAGGCTGACAGGTTCCCACGAGAACGTGATCCCAGAAGCCCGGTACATGTGGGATGCAGACATATCGGTAGGCTAAATCGTCTGGCATAGCTTCGTTTACCCAGTACTTGAAGGACATACTGTCCTTAGCGGTGAGGAGATGTTCGAATGCTGCGCGGAGGAAACAGAATAGACTGTCAGGTGAATGTGTTCACAATGATAGTACTACGACAACATAGATATATAGTAATACACCTACCGGTTCGCAACTGCACCAGATCAGGGGCTTGCGCCTCACACAACATCTTCAGCACATGTCCGTTGGCTTCTTCATAAGTCTTGAAACGGTCATGGATATCGAGTTCGAGATCCCAGACTCCTAGACTCTCCAGATCAGGGCAACTGGCTAGGGTGTTGACTGTTGCGTTGACAAGGCCTCGTTTGGATGATACCTTGTGAAAGTGGCACCCTCCTTGACCACGATAACAGAGTGTGCAAAGTACACAGCCGCACGCGCATTGGATAGGTCTGTTGAGCTGAATCAAGTAGTCATGACAGATCACGGCCCTGTTGAAGGTGTTATTGCAACCGGAACATAAGATCGATTGTCTCACAATATCCAGCAGTGGTTTGTTCATGGATGTCACGGCAGCCCCGTGCAATTGCCGTTGTGGGGTGACATCCGGGGTGATGTCCTGACAGGTGACAGCTAGCTCAGATTGAGGTGGTGTGGGGAATAATGACTGTTGTGACTGCGACCTCAAAGATGTTAGTGACTGAAGGCTGTACATACTGATTCCCTGGTGGTCATTGTTATGCAGATGGAGTTTGTTACGCACATGATGCAGTGCAGGGTGGGGTTCTAGGAACACCGGTGTCTGGGGCTCTGGGAACACCGAATGCTGCACCTGGGGCTCTAGGAACTCTGGCTGGGGCTGAGGCGGTGGTATAGGCTGCTGCTGGGGTGGCGTGGACATTTGGTGTTGTTGCCATTCCTGATGAACTTGGAACGGTGGCTCGTGGTGGCGCGGCGGTGTAGGCTGCTGCTGTGGGGATGTGGACACCTGTTGTTGTTGGTATTCCGGATGAACCTGGAATGGTGGCTGGGCGTCACATAGAGGCTGTACAGACTGGTTTCTTTGCAGAATATACTCACAGACGCTCTCCACATCAAATGTTCCGTTGTGGTCAGGGTAAACAGGACTAGATACGTCTAAGATACAGGATTCTATTGTCATCTCTGTAGGTTGAGACGCAGCGCTTGGAGTGGGTATAAGGCTGGGACCATGCTCGGTTGCAGCAGAAATCAAGGGATCTAGACAAGGTTCAACGGTCATCACAGTTGCGTTAGTTACATGTGGCTCGGATACCTCCGTACGTGAGACACCTTGCAGTCTTCGAAACCGTTTGTGTAATTGGCATCAGTCAGCATTTCTTCGTCCAGAGAGCTCTGGCTACACCTGTAACAACAGATACATTGCACTAGTATAGTATTCAATTACTAGAAAGTACTATTGATTATGTGCACAGGATATGTGTGATGTAGTGTACATACGCTTCTTGATATGGGTTGGTAACCGGAGCTGCTACAAACCCCTCTGAGGTATCACACATGGAACTGGTTATGATACCAATCACAGCAGATACAGACTCTGGGTCCGCTGTAGATCCAGGCACATCGGTAGACATCGCACACTCTGTGGCAGCTGCAGATGGAGCATTCGTCTCCACAGAATCGACCTGCTTGTCTTTAGCCACAGGATCGGACTCAGCCTCAGTGTAAGCAACCTCAGCATTTGTATATGGTGCATGGGTTGCAGCAGATACAGACTCAGGGTCAGCTGTAGATCCAGGCACATCGGTAGACATCGCACACTCTGTGGCAGCTGTAGATGGGAAATTGGTTACAGAGGAGACAGTCTCAGTCTCAGAAGACTCAGCTGCATCCTCTACGCACCGGGTCTCAGGCTTGGCAGATACACATGGTTCAGTGTACGCCTCTGGTATGACCCCAGTCACTCTGCTAGAGTCACTAGAGCTGCTACTTGATCCACTGGAACTGCTGGAGGTGCTGCCTGAACCGCTGGAGGTGTCGCTGTCATCACCGCTATCATCTTCACGAGTTACGTTAGGAACATAGCCCTCCTCATTGGGTTCCCTGACAGGTTCAAGGGTCTCTGATGTGACCTTGTCTACATCTTCACTGCCTTTCAGTCTCCTGTTGTTTATCCAGGACCACTTCTGTAACTACCTTTAGGGGCTGAGTGTGAGCCAGGTGGCTTGTAGGAATTGTCAACCGAGGTATTCTTGACACGGTCATTCGCCACCCCTTTCGTATGTGTGCCAATGAACGGGTTATGCGATCTAGGCTTAATGGCGCTCTGTGAAGCAACCTTGTTGCCATCAGACCTGGCCACCTTTCCTGGTAAGGAGCTGCTGTCAGCACCACCCCTGAAGCTGCTGCAGACTACGGGCCTGACCTCTGTTGTATTGTTTTCTTGCTGTGTCCTAGGGGTTACACATATCTCGTGGTTGGCTCTACCTCTGCTAGGACTCGCAAAGCCCCTGGAAATGTAATGAGGTCTGTATCTCGCACCACGCCTGCTTTGCTTGTTGACCGGTTGACCGGTGGATGGTTGCAGTATCCATTCTTGAGGTATACGACGACGTTTCACCTTTGCAGCAGAACTAGCAGGAGAAACTGCTGTGGGCATCCTACTATAAACGGGTTGCGCGCGGTTCTGCGGGCGCGGTTGTGGGCGTGGTTGTGGGCGCGGTTGCCTGCCGGGATGCTGCCATGGGCGTTGCCCCCATTGTAACTCTTGTTATTACCTGATGGTCCTATTAGATGCTGAGGCCTATGGCCAAAATACCTAGATGGAGATCTACCATCAACCGCTTGGGGGTGTCTCCGGTAAGCAAGTACATCGCGTTCAACTGGAGTGTCTCGTCCGTTGTTGCATGGCCTGTCATTTGTGGCTCTTTCATGCCACCTTCTCTGCCGTATGTTGCGCAAGGGAGAGGGTGTGGAGTCTCTCATCTCTGTATACACTTCAGGTCTGAAAGCCATACCGTTATAGCGGTAATTAACAACTCACACTTGTTGTGTGTAGAGAGATATCATTAGGACATACAATATTGCTTTGAGTTTCCAATCCTGTTGTTGTACGGCATAGACGGCGTACGACATGCTATTGGTACATCTTCAGGTTTCAGTTACATCTTCACGCTTCAGTTGCAATGTGTACACTGAGTTTAAGTGTAACTAATCCTGTATATATAGCCGACGGCACCGCCCAGACGGATTTGCATAGGGTTTTTTTCAACAACCCTACTCCCCAACTCACCCCCACACCCCCACCTCCCGCACCCCTCCAAGCCCCCATTCACCTCCCCTCACCTCCTTTTATCATCTATTGATGTTCCATTGTACAGCACATAAAGGCTAGCCAAGTGTATCCTTTTCATCTTTGACTGTACGTAAACATCATGGGACTTCACAAAACTCCAACCATAGCTCCGTAGTCCACACACCTCTGGAAGGGCAGACCAACTGTTAGTTATAAGGCTTTACTAGACATAAAAGATCCAACCAAAATTAATGTCATATGACCACCCTTTATCCCACAATAGCTAAACCAGGCACACAGTACTACATTGTCCGACATATAGCACATCAACAGAACTGTTGTGTGTACGGCAGTCTACTACAGGCATTATCCAACCACAAATACTGTTATATGCCCTCACAACAAGTCTAGGATTCTACAAGTCTAGTCCCCAAACAGTGCTAAAGGGCCTGTACGCTTACACCCCCCGCAACCGCCACCCAATAAACCCCGACCACCCCACCACCCCCGCAATGACATAGCATTCTACCAAAAGAACAAAGGGAATGCAAATTGTTCAGCACATAAAGGCTGTTTTACTACATATTCATGCTTCAGGTGCGATCTGATGCTCCTACTAGAAAGCTTTCCATGCTGTTTGAACTATGGAAGACGAAGAATGTGAATCCTGGTGTGTGGATGTTCAAACAGCATGGAACGCTTTGATGTTCCATTGTACAGCACATAAAGGCTGGCCGGGTGTATCCTGTTTTCAGTTGACTGTACGTAAAGTATCCAAACAGTGGTTGTAGCTCCACCTCCAAAATTACACTGTTGCGGAAGCATTGAGCGGTATAAAGCCTTGACAGATACTTAATACCTCACATGTCAGCACAGTTGTCTACAGGAGACTACACCAGACAGCACTCAGGTAAGGCATAACAATATTATTATCTGGGAATGACTGTGTAAGATCATCTATGTTCAACCTAGGGGCTTGTAATGCCACTCAGCACATGATTCGCTTTCAAATGTCAGGGTGTGTATTTCATTATACCTTAACCGTCTTGTTGTGTTGAACCAAATTCATTTAATTTTTATATTTTGGGGATCATTTGTTAGGAGGCTGTGACCCCTAGGACAACAGGACATTTAAGGCAAACATGTATGGGTTGTGTGTGTGTCTGCTAAATGTTGTGTGTGGGGCTTATAATGCCACTCAGCACATGCTTCGCTTTCAAATGTCAGGGTGTGTATTTCATTTCAGTATCCTCAAACTCTGACAGTAACACACAGCTGCCTAGACAATGTTGGATAAATTAACCAATTCTATAACACAGCGTATGTTGTGTTTTAAGGACTACTGACAGTGTGATAACTCATACAGACATTGGCAGAGGCCACAGGATAGCAATGAAGTTAATTGAGAATTACACACACACACACACACACACACACACACACACACACACACACACACACACACACACACACACACACACACACACACACTAAACATCCTCACTGGGGTAACATTTATGGCAGGGCCTTTGTGTGTGTGTCTGTGTCTGTGTCTGTGTCTGTGTGTGATTACTGCTATCATTACCCCTGTCAATACCCACATGTCCACATATTGATCAAGGCATCGATGAGGCAACCTGCGGTGTGTGTATGTGTGTGTGATGGTGTGTATGTGTGGTGTGTGTGAGTGTGTGTGTGTGTGTGTGTGTGTGTGTGTGTGTGTGTGTGTGTGTGTGTGTGTGTGTGTGTGTGTGTGTGTGTGTGTGTGTGTGTGTGTGTGTGTGTGTGTGTGTGTGTGTGTGTGTGTGTGTGTGTGTGTGTGTGTGTGTGTGTGTGTGTGTGTGTGTGTGTGTGTGTTGGGATATGGATCTGTTTAGGCCTTCGCTCAGTGCTTAGACCACACGTGGAGCTCAGCTAAAGATCAGATCCATGGCTCTACTAATCCAGCAGCTCTGACGTGAGGGCAGGCCATGGAATCCATACATCACAGTATCTACCATAGTTGCATAAAATGCATAAAGTTCTGGCAATAATGTCCAATAGGTGTGTAGTCACTGACCGTTGTGAAAATTGTCTTAATTTGTGACGAGGTCTTTCATGCCAGTTGAGACCACGTCACAGTCGCTCTGTAGGTGTACAGTGGCTCTAGGTCATGATACAGCCCTGCAGACACTCAGAGCAGGGGAAACATGCAGCAAGTAATTACTGTTAATTGCTTCATTGACAGATAGAGCGGTCATCTTACTTTCTAATCCTGACTGAGTCACTTGTCCTTTGGGCTTGTGGATGCCCCTTGAGAAATATCTTCAGAACCAAATTCAACAAGCTCTTATTCCTCCACACTGCTAGCATGTCAAGGGAAACATTAGTGTTCTATTGTATTTCAAACAGCATGTTCATGGAGATTCTCAACAACAGAAGATTGAATAGAGTCAGACTATAGTTTGTGTGTTTGAATATAAACTGCTATACCAAGCCTAGAGGCCTCAATTCCTCCCTCCCTGCCCACAAATTCTGACACCCCTGCCCATCCCCTGGGGGTGTCCTGAGTCCCCTCATTACTGTTGCTATGGAAACCACTCAAAGGTTTTACAGCGCCCCAATGCACCATTGGAACGTACCATTCATATGCAAATTCGAAAACATGATAAATGTGGCCCCAATGCACCATTGATTATATTGGTATGTGACATATGACAGATTACAACATTGGATAGTGTATTCTTTATGCATAACCTGTCTTTATTTGTGGCTTTATATGGGATTAGTATGGAATTATTATAACATCCAATGGAGTACAGACCACCATTCTGTGCAATGGTAATAAGCAGTCTATCTAGATAGCTTAGAGCATAATAGCCTATGGACACACACACACACACACACGCACACACACACACACACACACACACACACACACACACACACACACACACACACACACACACACACACACACACACACACACACACACACACACACACACACACACACACACACACAATATCAATTCATATTGGCAGTGTTAAGTCAGACACAGACATGGAGACACTGAGCCAGGCAGTGACATTCAAATACTATTGGTATAACAACCATGCATGCACAGGTAAAGGAACAGGTAAGTCAATGTAGCTAAGGCAGTGTAGCTAATGCCTTGATGACATTATGTCATTGACTAAGACATTACAAAAACATAACAAGCATAAGAGCACAATACATAATAAAGCGTATTGAATCGAGCTAAACTGTCTGCCACTGCTGATTATTCACATATCCACAGGGCCTGGCCTGGCCTGGCCTACGAACACACGCGCATTATCATCAGCATTAAGCATTATGTCAGACACTAAGGCCAAGAATATAGTCTTTCAATTGTATAGCCAAGTAGTGTTGTCGACTCATACGCAGTGTTTGGTAGATGATCTCCAAGAAAATGAGCATCTCGTGGCCCACATGTTCCATGAGTACCTTGACCACGTCTATGGCAGTCTTGATACGTTCAGACATGCAATGTGGTAGGCGTAATCCCCATATGAAGGATTTCAGGCCTGCTCCACTTAGGTCCGACAGTATATCCAGCACCTTCGCTTTCACTGCAGCCTTGTTTACGTCGATAGCATTGCTATATCCAGCAAAGTTCACAGGTTCTGGGTGACTTAAGGGCTTGCTATGGGTGCCGTTCGCCACCTCTTTTGCTAGGTCATTGCGATGGATTTGTTTAAGCAGTCTGGTAAACACCGCTTTGGCCTCTACACCGTAGTGTGACGCTATAGCGTATGCTATCTGGATTCTGTCAGTCATACAATCCAACTCAGCCTCACTGATGGGCTGTTGACTGTGGACTTGTATCTCGCCCATGAGAAACTTGAGGCCCTCAATATCTTCTCTGCTCAAATAGTCCAAGGTGTTAAGTATTTCCTTAGGCGACATACCATTATCATGACGTGATGCCGCTGAGGAGTCACTGCTGACAGTTTCTTCACTTGGGTAATTATCCCAGGTTGCCATAAACATATTAGAGGTAACATCTCCCTTGTTCATAACATAATCAATCAAGGTCCGGGCCTTTTCATGGGTGCCTTGTATACACCGGACAGTCTCCATCTCTTCGTTTGATATCATCCCATGTGAAAAGAGGACATCTGCAACATGGTTCGATCTGTTCACGTTGCCAAAGGCCTCCTGTATGAAGCTACATCTTCGTCCGCGAAGGGTATTCATGGTATTGGAGACTGGGTGTACACAGGCCAAGGTTCAGGCTGTTGTAATCTGTAACTGAGATGTGAAGCTGTCCTGGTTAACATTTGAATGCTCTTGGTGGAATGGACACGTAACAGGTGACTAAGTGGTCACATGTACTAGTATTACACTTGGTCTTGTGTACACATTCTAAGGTTGGATGAACACGTACCTGTTGAATACACAGTCTACTGGTGTAGGAACGGGGTGAACAACATAGATATAACAGTCCACGGATAAGGTTGGACAGTTGAGCCCTGGTAGGACAATAGGGTTGGCTTTGGATGAACTACGCATGGGTCCATGATTAAGGCCGCTGTGGTTGGAAGGAACTGTAGAGGCTGTGATTATGAGCTCCCATGTACAACAGTGATTAGATACATGGACCGTCCCCTGTTCACTACGCATGGGTCCATGATTAAGGCCGCTGTGGTTGGAAGGAACTGTAGAGGCTGTGATTATGAGCTCCCATGTACAACAGTGATTAGATACATGGACCGTCCCCTGTTCGGATAACCTCTGAAAGAGTGGAGTTTCAGTTACAGTGCAATCGACGTGTAGGCACTCTGATCAGTGTTTTTGGTAACAGGACACCAGTAGGATCACATAGCCCTGGAGTGTGCTCCTCTGCTTGTCATTGTAAAGGCGAGAATGTTAGTGTCCCACTGTCATCTATGTGTAACACCTTGAGCATGTCTCTCCAATTGTAGTAGAATGTGGGCTTGTAGCTACCCACTGAGCCTTGAAAGTTAACAAGGTAGCCTTGATACTCATCCATGCACACCTCCGGTACCCCCACATCCGGGGAGAGTTTCACATTGAAGTAGTAAACGGGCCCGGTTGGATGAGGCTCTAGGTGTTGACTGTCCGGGCTGAACATCTGCGCCACTGCAGCGGACTGGTTGAAAAGGAGACAGACGATACAACGACAAGGGTCGATCTGCTGGACCTCTCCGTTCTTTTCTCTGCTCAAAACAAAGCGGCTGTAAGACTCGGGTGAGATCAGCGAGGGTAGAGGCTTCGGATTGTGCTGACCGTTCACCAGCATACCCTTACACGAGGGCCCATTGGCGCACAACGGCAGGTCCCGCTCATTTAGTATGCTAGTCAGCAGGGCTCTGTCGTACACGTTGCGAGCCAGAGACCTGCCTGGTATAGCTCGCTCGGCCAGGGAGGCTACCAGTGGACGCGGGTTCTTGGTCAGCAGCTGCATCACAGTCAGCACTGGAGTGCAGCTGGCGCACATGGGGTTTGTGTCGCCGTTGGACCTGCACGTGCACACTTGAGGTGCAAAACACTCATGGAACAGGGCTCTGATATCTGAAGCGGCCAAGTGTCTGCTCTGCGAAACCTTGTCGAACACACGCGATCTGATGAGATCCCTGTAGTCCGCTGTCTTCTCCTCAGCGCACGCCACTTTGCTGCTGTTGTCTGTTTCCTCGAACCCGGACGACGAACCATTAGCCCTGCACCATAAGGTACGGGTCTCGCGTCGTGTACGGTGGTCGAAGCTCCCGGAACACTTTGAACACAACCACTGCTTGTGTTGGATCTCTGAGGAGCACCTGGAGCACATCCACACGCAGCACACTTTCACCTTGACGCCTTCGAAGCAGGCGCAGACTTTGCAGATGAACCCCCGTACAGTTGGGCACTTTGTGAAGTGAGGCTTGGTTAAGTACCACTCCGGGTTCTTGTTGAAGCAGGTTGTGCACACCCTGACATTACACTGACAGCGGAGTTTAATGCCTGACCTTTGCCTGTCTTTGCTGCTTTTAACCAATGTGACCAGGCACACAAGACATTTGGACCCGGCCGGCTTGAGATGCTTGTTGGTCTCTACGACTCTCCCACTTTTTCTATAATGGACTGTGGATACTCTCCTGTACAAATTAGTTGCCTTTCTGACTGAGTACACCACTGTGTCTTTACGCTTCTTCTCGCAATCACTAAGCAGGCCCTGAGGAACGTCGCCGGTGAAAAAGGGGGTTGCCGTCTTCCATGGAGCCTGCAGTAGGGCTGTGCTGCCCGCTATACAAGGCGCTGACTCTTGACCCTGTCCCTGTGATGGGAGACATGATATATGTACCTGGAGCAGAGGGTTTAGGTCTGAGCGATCTCACGGAAGAGACCGTGAAACCGTGCCCCGCTCACAGATACAACTTTAAACACACCGTTGGGATGTTGCTTCGGCAAGCTTCAAGGAATAAGCAGTGTTCCTGTGAGTCGTCCGCAGAGTCTTGTTGTTCAGCAGACCAGGGAAAGGAAATGTCGGACGAAGCCAGAGTCTCTCCTTTTGTAGACAAGGACTCTGAGAAATCTCTAGGTAAAAGCCAAAGACGGGGCGGAGCGAAAGCCGGGAAGAAAGGTTGTTCCGGGCCTACCACGAGAACCCTGTGGGCCTACGAAATCGACAGCGTAGTCACGGCGTACAGGTGGCTGATGCACAATCGAAGCCGCAAGTACCCAAAGTGCTGTGACGCGGTGATCGTGTATCAGCTTGACAAGTCGCAGAGTCTCCCGCCTGGTCTGTACGTATACAGGACTCGCCCGTCTCACTTTGGATGCACAGCCGAGAGACCCTTGACGGTCGTGGATCAGTTCAACTTTGTCAGTCAGGCAAACCAGTTGAGAATATGGGAAGGCCTGCCCAGATCCATTACCATCGAGATGTTCCCAGGGCGTGAGAATTTCAGCGCCCTGTACGTGATCAGCCGCAAGCTTGCCATCCCCGTACCCGAGTACGGTAACAGGATGTTTGGAGAGGCTAGAGCGTTGGGGATCATCGAGTCTTGCTCACCGATGAACGCAATAGCGTGCGAGCACCACGAGGTATCCATGCGGACAGACCGGGTGTGCGTTATAGACCTTAGGTGGAAGGGATTCAACACTAAAACCACGTGCATCGCCGCAATCCCCAGGGTGCGAGGACTGCAGGCCGTAGTGTGGTCCAACCACAGCTCCTCCTTTCAGGAGATCGAGTGTAACGTTTTGACCTGGCTCTTCGGGCTCACCAACGAACTACCGAAAGAGGTGCAGTTGATAGACTACAAATGCGAAGCGCTCGGAGTAAGGTACATACGAATGGACATGGAGACGTTCCCTGGGGTTCTGCCGAAGCCCCTAGTAGGACTACATCTTGTTTCATACACACGCACTTTGTGGGTGATGTTACATTGGCGACAAAGGCAATGGGCGATGTGTCAGGAGCCAGGATTAGAATAGGCTCCCCGTGTCCAACGACGAGACATTTGCTTTCTGGTACACGTTACCCGCTTTGGGAGACTCTCAACCCACACCGTTCAGCTGCGGTGTCAGGCACGGGTGCGACTCTAAGATCACAGAGGAGTTTAGGAGGTCGCTGTTAGATTGGACTCTCGAGAAAGATGGAACTAGTTGCCTTGCAATCGCAGTGCAGCATACCCTGTACTATCATGCAGGGGAGATGAAATACAAGATGATGGTGTGTCACACGGTCATGGACAACGACACGTCACTCAACATGTTCAAACTCTGAAGGTCTGAAGGCTCTAGCGCGTCCCATGAACGTTCAATAGACTGGTGGTACAACACAGAGCACACAGAGCACACAGAGCACACACCACACACACACACACACACACACACACACACACACACACACACACACACACACACACACACACACACACACACACACACACACACACACACACACACACACACACACACACACACACACACACACACACACACACACACACACACACACACACACACACACACACACACACACACACACACACACACACACCCAAGAGGCTGTCCGTTTCGCTATCATATATATCTATCATATTTACAGATCTTTAGGCCACATAGGACCACACTCAAGGAGGTTGTTGCTGCAAAACCTGTTATGTTCTGTTACCCGATGTGTCCTGTACGTTTTGGTAACCCGGCAACCTTCTTGTCACATTTATTGTTTTAGCATCTATTGCTGCTGCCACTGCAATGGATCTGGGGGACGATGTGGCCAAGTGGAAAACTATTGCTGCGGCTCTCCACGGGGGAGCTCTCAACCATTGTGAAACGTTCGAATACACAGAAGACGCAATCGGATACTTGTACAGCTACCAGGGTCGTTTGGGTCTGGTGCGGGCTGCAAGCAAGGCGAGTGTCACACGCCAGCATCACGACTTCTACTACCACCCGGATAACATACCGGGCCCCCTAGGCCTCACTAGGTTTTTCAGTACGGGAGTAGCTGATTGTTGCATACTGTGCAGGCACATACGAATGACATTACATGCCGGCAGTTGCAAGTATAAGAACATAGTCACTGGCAATGATACCCAGATGACTGTTCCGGTCATGGACTTGAACCTGAGGCGCTTGGAGCACCTGGCTGTTATGCATACGCCTTACTTTGTGATGTTGTTTTTGGAACTCGTGCAGAACAAACGCTACAGGTTTCACAAAAACGAGGGCGCTAGACACAGTATCGCTAGATACGTTTTTGCCCAGCTGAAGGACGATGACAGTGGTATATTCGGTAACACCGATGATTCATTCAGGTTCCTAAAGCTATGGTGGAGATTTCAAGACAGAAGAGGTTCCAGGGAATTGAGAGTGTCTATCCCTTCATACCTCGAGTTGCACTCAGAGCTGAACGTATGGAACCCCAGGAGTGACACCTTTGCCGACAGAAAACCTGACCCTCTGTACACCTTCCTGGGCAAATATTGCCTATGCCACGAAGTAGTAGTGGGGCCTAGTGGCTGCTTTCACCGACTGTGAGGATGATGTAGCTCTGTCACCCGCAATGGATACACTGACTGAAGGGCAAGTGTCTACTTTCTCCTTGAGAGTCTTGGTCCCCAGTGTGCACGTGGAAGACATTATGCATTCAGCTGTAAGAGCGTGCAACGCCAGACAATCTATGCTCAGTGACACCAACTACAAGGCCAGTGCTACCTCTTCCCAGCACATGGACTGTAGCAGGCTGCTGGCCCCTAGGCTCGATTGCCTGGTTTTGCAGGACGTTGGTAGTGCGAACGCGGTGATGATGCACGTCGTGACAACTCTGGATGCCCGATGGCAGACATTGAGCTCTTGGATGAGAAGCGTGCGGAGGTAAAGCTCTCGAAGAGCAGCTCGAGTTTAAAATCAACAAGGTCTTTCTGGGGGTACTTGGGTCTCTTAGAGCCATGTGCCTGATGGGCATGATGCCTCCCAGACACTTGTATGCCAAGACAGCGGTCCGAGAACCTAAACTCTCCACAGTGTTCTTTGTCCACAGTGAGACCGGAGACGTACTATCCCTGTTGCCATTCGTGTCGCTGCCCACTATGTACAGGTCTTCCAACATTGCAAAGGACATGGACTCATTCCGCATGGCATGCGCTAATCTGGCACTGTGTACCTTGTGCGCACATGTCGAGAGTGACGCTTCTATCATCGAACGTTGGAATGAAATGAAGGCCCAATGGGAAACGGGAGGATCTGCCGCAATAGCTAACCGTCCAGGGATGCAACACGAGCCTTCTTACCGTGAGTCGGACAAGGTGGATATATGCGGCTCGCCAGACCGGCTCAAGACTCTCGTCAACGCCTTAGCGTTTTGCAGGGCCGGGCTGGTGAATGACAATATATGGCGTAGACTGGGACCAAAGCAGGCCGGAACTAGGGACATGAGCAGAGTCGACGTGCCTCATGTGTGGTTGGGTGAAAGGTCAAGGACACCAGAATCTCTGAAGGGTAGGCTGCTGGCTCTGGGCTTCAAGGAACCCATTCGTGTCAGCATTATAGAATCGCTTAGGGAACACGAATCGTCTGCCATTCGAAGTGTACAGCGTGGCTTCACTACACCCAAACCCGAGATTTACCAGGCCTTGCTTAGCGCACTCACGGCTGACAAGAGCACCCTGGGATGGAACACATTGTCTTCTAATGATTCCACAGTCATCAGCTACACAACCTCGAGCCGTGGTACAGGACGTGTCCACAAGCACAAGAGCACCAACGACTTGCCGGGTCCCCAAAAAAAAAAAAAAAAGATATACCACAAGGGTATCATTGGGGCTCTGAAACACTTTCACGAGTTAAGCGGATCGGTGAGTCTGGAACTTGCGGGTCCCTCGGGTTCATCAGCTACCGTGGCAGAGGTACACCTGGACGCTCAGGCTTCTTCTAATCACGTAGACACCATCCAGGTCGAATGTGATACTACGGAGACTGTGAACCATACTCGGGCGACATCTCTACCGACTTACACCTCACTGCGGACACCACAACAACCATTGCACCTTTCTACCCTGAACTAGCCGGAGGAGTGACGCCGACAACATTCGGCAGCACTGGTGACAAAAGTTGGCACTTCACGCAGAACCGACACACTGTCAATTCCAAGGGGTTGCTACAGCAGCAGGAACCACTTTTACATCCAGGATGAGACTGATGATTACAGCTCCAGACAGGTTCGGACTTGCCTGTCATCCTGCTTGATTGTTTCAAGGATCAGTACCTGGATGATCCTAATAAACTCAAATCCCTTTGTAAACCAAGTCCTCAATCCTGGTACCTCGGACAATGTCAGTCACGAGCCCCAACTCCACATGCAGTTTCATCGGCAGAGTGACCACGTTGCCGATGAACCTGCGGAGACTGTCATTGTTGGGCCCCAAATCCAGATACAGTCTCATCGGCAGAGTGACCACGTTGCTGAAGAACCAGCAAATGATTTCGTGGTACAGCTATACCCACAACC